>NC_088363.1:20173955-20296455 GCF_034508935.2 Berghia stephanieae
ACGGGGAGATATTTTTTTTAGGCGATCGGCGATCGGGGGCGTGGCAGTATAAAAAAGTGGACAATTTTTTTCGGATTTTCGCTGTTTTCACGTCGGATTCGTGATCAGCGTCAAATTTACAATAGGTTTGATACTAAGAACTGTGTGTTTACTCCAAAAATTGGTGAAATTAGAAATAAATTTTAATTAATAGTGAGGCTATGTGGCCGACAGAACCGATCCCAGTTACTGTCTGTTATTCTATCTTTCGTCTTGCCACAATAGCGATTACTTCTCACTAAATTATATCAATTAGACTGTTGAAGGAACGAAATTGACATCATTCCACTCTTTGTTATTGTATTAAGGCAGTCATTTTGGTAATTAGTTCTCACTAAATTATATCAATCAGACTTTTAACGTTCAAGGTTACTCGTAGTTTTGTATGACGGTACGTTATTTCCGACTGGTGGATGTTGCGAGCATTTTACCTAAACTCATAGCATCAATAACCGTCCAAGATATTCGCATCATATGTAGCAATAGCTATAACAATCTAACATGTCGAGAGAGAGAGAGAGAGAGAGAGAGAGAGAGAGAGAGAGAGAGGGGGGGAGAGAGAGAAAGAGAAAGAGAGAAAAATTTACTTGCGCTATATATACCGCTATATTCAATAAAGGTGCTCAAATCACTTTATAAGGGTCTTTGGCCAACATAAAAAAATGTTAGACGAGACATGACTGTAAAGCGATATTGCAATTGTTTCCCGACAGAGACGACGCTGTAAACAGCGAGGTACTCATTTTAACAGTGAACAAGGTGAGAGAATGCGAGTAAAGAGCATTTTCCAAGGACTCAATTATGCGCCACTCAGAGCGGGACTCGAATCCAGTACCGTCCGATCCAAAGGCGAGTGTCATTTCACAAGATCACATGCATAGCCGCACAAAAAAGTGATGAGAGAATAGATTCATATGTATTGAAGGAGGAGAGAGCGGATGGAGTGAGTAAAGTTCTTGGATATTTATAGAAGGAACCAAATTGACGTCACTCATCTCATTGTTATTGTTTTTTGACACCCATTTTTATGATTAGTTCTCATTAAAATATATCAGACTATAACGTTCAAGGTTCCATGTAGATCTTTGGGCTGGAGTGATATTTCTGGCTGGCGGACTTTGTGAGTATTTTAATTTAACACAGAGCATCAATAGAAGGAATGAATTTGACGTTAGTCAACCCGTTGTTATTGCTTTTAGACAGCATTTTATAATTAACTTATCACTAAGTTATATCAATCAGACAATGAACGTTCGCGTTTGCAGTTTTGTGTGTTAATATGTTATACCCCGATGGAGATGTCGTGAGTATTTTTCCAATACGCATAACATCAATACATTTGCAATCCGATTTAAGTTTAAAAGCAACGTAGACCACGGAAATTTTTCCATTTTGTGGACAATAAAGATTTTTTATTTATCGTCATTATTATTATTATTATTATTATTATTATTATTATTATTATTATTATTATTATTATTATTATTATTATTATTATTATTATTATTATTATTGTTATCATCATTATTATTATTATTATTATTATTATTATTATTATTATTATTATTATGATTATTATTTATTATTATTATTTATAAAACAAATCGACAGTGTTCCCGTGGCAGGTTAAACGGGTACTCCTCGGGACTACTCGCATTCGCACCCCCCCCCCCCCCCCACCACCACCACCACACCACACCACACACACAGCTCTTTTCTTTTTTTTTTTGGGGGGGGGGGGCGTTGTTTGTAGATTATAATTCAAGGTTACAATGCCCACCCCTGTCATCACGTAGTCAAGGCTTTTTGGCATCTGCCAATCCCAAATGTCTGTGTCAAGGTCGACCGTCATGTCGCGTCAACGGGTGAGGAGGAAAAAAAAAAAAAAAAGAACTGGCATATTATTATATCATTACATTGAAAATTATGAAAACTATTTTTTATTTTGTATGAAATCCTTTATAAGTTTTACGATGAACAAGAACGAAACTTTTGCCATCTACCTCTTCCTGGCGCAACATTTATAAAAATATTATTTTAAAAAAATAATAACACAGCATTTATTTGGCGCAATATCCACGTGCTCAAAGCGCTTTACAAGGGGTCCCAAGGCAACAGCAATATTAGACTTGAAAGACGAGACATGACGCCTGTCAGGCGATGTGACATTTTTTCCCAACAAAGACAACGAACGGCCATGTTCTCATTTTACACCTGAGTACGGTGAGAGAATGTGAGTATAGAGCCTTTTCCAAGGACTCAACTCTGCGCCACTCAGAGCGGGTCTCGAAACCTGAACCTTCCGATCCGAAAGCGAGAGTCATACCACTTGATCCATCACAAAACAGGGAGGGGCACTTTTCTGTCGGCCACATAGCCTCAATATTAATTAAAATTTATTTCTAATTTCATCAATTTTTGGAGTAAAAACATAGTTCTTGGTATCAAACCTATTGTAAATTCGACGCTGATCACGAATCTGACGTCAAAACAGCGAAAATCCGAAAAAAATTGTCCAATTTTTTATACTGCCACGCCCCCGATCGCCGATCGCCTCGAAAAATATTTAGCAAGACGGGCTTTGCGGGCGATGGACCGTACCTAGGTTTATCGGCCAGGTATTTGGCCACACACATTGCGTTTTCACCCCGGTTTGCCTGATCGTGGTTCGGAAGCCTATCAAAACCGTGCGTGTATGGAGCCTTTTAGACAACGGGAGCAGCTCAAGAAAAGCAAAGAAGCAGTAAACAGATAGGCATATTACAGTGAAATCTTGTGTCCGTCAATCTCATTTTTCGCCAATAATTCAATCACGAGCACGTACTGTATTAAAACGAAGGCCACGATTAAAATCCCTATAACTTTATTCATTTAATCGCCAGTTTTGTTTTGTTTGTTTGTTTGTTTTTTGTTGTTTTTTTTTTTTTTTTTTGGGGGGGGGGTTTGTTTGATTTGGGGTTTGTTTTTTTTTGGGGGGGGGTTTTGGTTTTTTTGTGGTTTTTTTTATTGTTTGTTTTTTTTTTTTGGTGGTTTTTTTTTTTTTTTGTTTGTTTTTTTATTGTTTTTTTTTTTGTTTGTTTGTTTGTTTGTTTGTTTTTGTAACGAGTTTTCACTAAAGTAGCAAACTTGTGCGGCTATGTGGTCTTGTGGTATGACACTCTCTTTCGGATCGAGCGTTCATGGGTTCGAGCCTCGCTCAGCGCATAGTTGAGTCCTTGGAAAAAGCTCTTTACTCACATTCTCTCACCGCACTCAGGTGTAAAATGAGTACCTGGCCGTTAACAGCGTTGTTTCTGTCCGAAAAAATTATAATATCGCCTAACAGGCGTCATGTCCCGTCCTACATGTTAAGAGTTGCTGTTGGCCAGGGACCCCTTGTAAATCGCTTTGAGCACGTTTAGTGGATATTGCACTATATAAAAGCTCATTTTTTTTTAAAGTAGGAAACTAAACGTAGAAAATCGGAGATGTCTTATTTCTCACCAATATGTAGACAGCGGATACTCTCCGATGGTGATGGAATACAGTATACGTATAACTTTATTATACCGCCAGGTGCGGCGAGATGGTAATGAAATTAAGTGTATCACGAATGGATTTATGGTAAGTTATTGTGAATTTCTCGCACTCGTCATTAATTAAGTTGCTGTTGACGAGGGCGGTATAGCGAGATTCCACTGTATACTCAACTAGTGGCTAACATGTTATGTTAACATATAATACAGTGACAAAACGGAAAGATTACGAGATTACGAGAATATGAAATATCATCTGTTGTAAACAATTGGTCGCATTCATTTTGGTCAATGATTTCAACCGGACATCGGCTGATAGAAAAAAAAAACAACAAATAAAAACAAACAAGGCGGAGGGGGGGAGGAGTATTTCAGAACTTATGTTTTAACCGGCCTTGATTGGAAGATGGAAAGAATGCTACGGTTTAAGGTAGAGGATGAGAAAGACAGACACCCACCCATAGAGAGAGAGAGAGAGAGAGAGAGAGAGAGAGGGAGAGAGGGAGAGAGGGAGAGAGAGAGAGAGGATGGAAAAAAGACAAGTGGAGAGAAGCGTGTTGAATGAAGAGAAGTTTATTAGGCATTTAGTGATTTATTATACTCTCTCTCTCTCTCTCTCTCTCTCTCTCTCTCTCTCTCTCTCTCTCTCGCCCTATCTCTCTCTCTCTCGCTCTCTTTCTCTTTCTCTCTCTCTCTCTCTCTCTCTCTATATATATATATATATATATATATATATATATATATATATATATATATACATATATTTATGAGTGTTGGTGGGTACTCGTAGGTACGAAAGTGTTCGATAATGATGGTTAGAGCTAATATAGAATGCAAATTTTCACTCACATTTTTGTGGCCGAGACGACTCGTTTCTGTGTCTTACACGTCTTCAGTCGGCGTAATCCATTGTCCATATAATCCATATATATAGATATTTCTCTCCCTCTCTCTCTCTCTCTCTCTATATATATATATATATATATATATATATATATATATATATATATAGATCTCTCTCTCTCTCTCTATATATATATATATATATATATATATATATAGATCTCTCTCTCTCTCTCTCTCTCTCTCTCTCTCTCTCTCTCTCTCTCTCTCTCTCTCTCTCTCTCTTACAAAAAGTATTTTGGCCAAGAGCCAGTAACTATTACAGGGTGGCAGGGTAGCGGGATAATTTCACAAACAACCCATCCTGCATTGTGTTATTTATGTACATACCGAGGCTTTTATGTTCTAGACTATTTTACATAATATATCAATAGCCCTCTCAACTGGGTAAAACGTTTTGAAATGAATTCCTCCATATCGTCAAATTCAAATAGCGTATTGGACAAACAATGTTATATATATGCACGGACCAGCGCTTTTTAAAAAATTCTGCTGACACCAGATTTAATGCAAATGTGTAACATGTTGATACGACTATTATTGTTATATCCCTTTAAAAGGACATTTCATTATCAGATTTAAATACCAAAATAATCTAACACGGGTTAATTCAATTTGTAGATAGTTCCGAATTATGTAACTAAAGAAGCACATCACATACCTGACTTGACATACGAGTTATCCCTCTTTGTTGACCTCAGCGGCTGCGACTGCAATCTTCCAACCAAATCGCTTGTGGTCATCTGTCGCCAGTGGCCCATGGCTGCTCTTTTGCCTCTCCGTTCATCGATTGTCCCAATGTCTGTTCTGCCGTACTCTGGAAAAAAAAAACTCACCAATTAAATTTGGCCAGAAAACTCGTCCTTCAAATAAATATCGATCGATTTAAATGACCCTCATCATGGCTAAAAAAAAAAAAATTTTAAACTCTCAAACCTGGGACTTCGCGAAGTCCCAGGTTTGAGAGTTTTTTGACAAGATAAGGGTCATTTAAATCGATCGATTTTTGAGGGAAGTCCCAGGTTTGAGAGTTTTTTGCCATGATGAGGGTTATTTAAATCGATCGATATTTGAAGGACGAGTTTTCTGGCCAGAGTATGGCAGTGGTAATATCATCTAGACATCCTTTCTTTTGTTCAAAACATTGCCTGTCAAACTACAATTTTTGATGTTGGTGGTGGTGTGTTATTATTATTTTGTTCATTGGTTTGTTTGTTCTTTTTGTTTTGTTTGTTGTTTTGATTTTTCAGTTTGTCTGTTTTGTTTTGTTTTTTGTGGATTTTTTTCTCTCTCTCTCTTTCTCTCTCCCTCTCTCTCCCCCTCTATCTCTATCTCTCTATCCCTCTCTCTCTCTCTCTCTCTCTCTCTCTCTCTCTCTATCTATCTATCTATCAATCTATCTATCTATCTCGATCTATTTCTCGATCCCTCTCTATCTCCCTCTCTCTCCCTATTTCTATCTCTCTCTATCTCTCTCTCTATCTCTCTCTCTCTCTCTCTCTCTCTCTCTCTTAGTCTTCTTCTTCTTCTTCTTCTTCTTCTTCTTCTTCTTCCACACCTAGCCAACGATGATGGGCTAGGCCCCAACCAGAGAGTCATATTATGTAAATAAGAGTTAGAAGTTGCATTACTATCCATGCATCAATCTATGCATGGTTGCTTCTAAATCATATCGTCAAAATCAGATGTAAAGCGTCTTTAAAAGTTGTCAAAATGAGGATACATTTCATTTGTATTTTAGAGAAAATTTACAATCAACCATTCATTGAGAATCCATTCCTTGGTGGCTTGAAGTAAAAGAACATCAAATATGAAATACGAGACATTCGCGTTGATGAATGACAAAATATTTGAAAAAGGATTACTAAAAAAATGTAAAAATATAAGAACAAGACTTGCGTCTCGTTATACCATAAAATGAGGGGGGGGGGGAGGCGGGGTCTGAATATATTCACTAATCTCTTGTTCTATTATATCATTCAATGTAAGTGGAATGTGAAAATATGTTGATATGTAAATTAACTGACAAAATAAAACGATATTTAACTACACCCGGTCTATACACTTTTTTAAGATCCGACTCTTCAATAAAATAAATGTTATTGACTGGTAAATATCATTTTTAATAATGATTTTTTTAAAAAGCAAGAGGAAAAAAGCGGATTAACAAAAGGGATTGACGTCATTGTAAAATTAGCGTGCATTGTTTATATCTATCTACAGCCAAATAGTGCGGTATCTCGTCTTGAGGCAACATCAAGCATAGTTGAGCATGATCAATGTCAGGATGCTTGACTAAAATATATTACATTAGTTAAACATGCATATTTCCAACAGCATTATATGGGTATCAATCATGGACATCACAAGAAATGATGAGAACAAAATCAATACATTTGAAATGAAATGCTACCGGAAAATTCTCCGCATTCCCTGGACAGCAAAGGAAACTAACAAAAATGTGAAAGAGTCCCTGATCATTAAGGAGATATATCCACCAAGATGGAACAGAAACTAAAACTTGATTTTTATTTTGGACATATCAAGTAGAGACATGACACCCTTGAAAAGACAATTTTCTAGAGGGTATTTTGGAGAGTAAAAGAGGGAGAGGGAGACCAAGAAGAAGATGGTCGCAAGACATCAGCGAATGGATGAATAAGCCAGTGACTGAATGTGGAAGGGTGGAGCAGGACAGAAGCATATTTTAGCTGGCAGTCGCGGAGACCACGAACAGGAGGGATAAGCCATGATGATGATGATGATGATGATGATGATGATGGTGATGATGATGAGTTAAACTCTGGTTCTAGTGTCGTGCCCTTGTGTTAGGCCATTTACATAATACCATTCGACTCAGGTATCATGATTAGATGGTTATAGGTAATGACGGATATTGTAAGAATGCTGATAATATATAAGTTTATATAACACCTTATAGGCGACGTGGGTGATCTTAGCATGAAATGGTAAACTGGGGAAATAAAAGAAGCATTGAGAGGAGTATTGATACTATGTGTTTAAGTAAAATACTCACAACATCATCCAGCCAGATTAAACATTCAACATGCAAAACAGTGTGTGACCTTTAAATTTATAGTCTGATTGATATAATTTTTTGAGAACTAATCACTACCAGTCTGTCTAAAAATAATAACAAAGAGCTTAATGACGTCAACTTCATTCCGTCTATTAGGCATGGCGAATCAAAGGAAACTCGCTAAATAAATATTTCGTATTTATATTCGTATACTAAAGTGCTCCGTGGACAATATAAATTATCTTTTTAAAAATGAGCTTTTATATAGCGCAATATCCACTAAACATGCTCAAAGCGCTTTACAAGGGGTCCCTGTCCAACAGCAACATTTAACATTTAGGACAAGATTGTAAGGCGATATTATTATTTTTTTCGGACAGAGACAACGCTGTTAAGGGTCAGGTACTCATTTTACAATGTGTGTAAAGAGCCTTTTCCAAGGACTCAACTATGCGCCGGGCGAGGCTCGAACCCAGGACCTTCCGATAAAAAAGCGAGTGTCATAACACAAGACCACAGAGCCATAAATCTTATCAAGTATACATTTAATTGAATGGCTGACAACGTGTGACCTTTAATATTAATGCCAAATTAATACGTATGTAAGGTTAAAGAGCTCAACTCAATTATGTCTGACAGAACAATCGTGCTAATACACAAACTTATGCGTGACCTAAGTGGTGGTGGTGATGATGTTGATGATGTTGATGATGCTGATGATGATGATGATGATGATGATGACGATGATGATGATGATGATGATGATGATGATGACGACGACGATGATGATGATGTTGATGATAATGATGATGATGATGATGATGATGATGATGATGATGATGATGATGATGATGATGATGATGATGATGATGATGGTATACACTGTAATTTAAGACGAGTATATGAGGAAGGAGGTCTGGGCTGGCCGTCTCAAAGTGATGAGTTAAAAAGTTAAACCAGGGCCCGTATTCATGAACGAGGACTAGATTTAGTTATTTACTAGTCTTGTAAATGACTTGCTGATCTTAAGCCTAAGCGGAGCAAATGACTAAAGAAAACGGATTTGATGAACGCTTTCTAGTCTCAGACTAGCTAGTCTCTTGACTAGAAGTGGGCGTTGTAAGGACGGTTACTAATTCGGCTGTTTTGAGCTGTTAACATCAAGCTCTCTAGTACACGATGGCATGTAAGATACCCGCCTTCATACTTTCAACAGCAAAGGATTTCCAGTGGAAATTAGCAACACATCCGGTATAGATAATATTTCGTTCTTTTTCATATTTTAACTTACTTTTGTCATGATGAATCAAATCACGTGATACTGACTTTCGCCTGTTAGACTAAAATGATGTCCATGGTCACCTGCCAATTCTATATTTATTTAGTCCCATGAAAGTTGCATTGAAACTCAAACAAATTGAACCTAAAAAAAAAAATTAAAAAAAAAAAAAAACATACAAAAGAGACAGTGTGTTCTGATGAATCACATTATTTCAGTCAGTTACAATCCAGCAGAATTACTTTTGTCTCCACTATACTTTCGAATCGGTTTTGTTTTGTTTTGTTTTGTTTTTTGTTGTTTTGTTTTTTTTTTTTTTGTTGTTGTTTTTTTTTTTTGGGGGGGGGGTTGATCTTTGACTCAAATCCTTCGATTTCGAGTCTCCAGTCACCCGCAAGTCACGAGCGGATTAGACTCAGGTTTATTTTTTTAGTCTTTACACACAAAAATGTATACTTTCGACGATATGCACTCATCTTATAGTTGTTTTGTTTTGTTTTGTTTTTTTAAGCCAGCGTCAATAGCAACAGGCCACTTTGTGCACTGTCATTCGTAACCGACGGATTTTCCTTACGAATCGAAGCTCTCATCTAAAAATAGCTACAATCTTGTTGACGCGATTACGTATTCTAGTTACTCAGTCTAAGCTTGTGAAGTCCTGTCTCCGCAAATGACTAAAACTTGGCCAAACTTAGTCCGAAGATGCCGTGATTTAAGTCTGGGACTTGCTTAGTCAGCTCACATGAAATCCGATTTTTTCAAGTCCTTGACTAAAGTCAGAGATTCAGATAGAGTATAAGCATTGTCCGCGTTCATGAAAACGGGCCCTGGTTAGGACTCACGTTTAAGAAAAAATACACAGAACATACGCCAGCCAAATCAATCATACCAACACACAAAACTGTGTGTAACCTTTACAGTTTATAGTCTGATTGATATAATTTAGGGAAAACTAATCGCTAGCAGTCTCTGGGTGCGGTTCCTGACCTCCCATAGTGGGCAGGGAGGTACTTACCGTCTCTTCTATCCCATTTATATCTGTTTTCCAATATGCTTTCTGTCTTTGTCTTGGAATGAGATTACTTAGTCTTGTTCAGGCCCTGGCTGGATATCCTGGCTGAGAGTGAAACAGTCAAATGTATAGTTAGAGTTTTGGGAGGTGATGTTTTTTTTTTCCTTGTAAATCATCTCTCTGTTGTTATGCACTGTATTATTTTTGTTTACTTATTATATATGATTTGAAAACATTTGAGTGTATTCCTCTTAGTGGAGACCCGTGCTTGTGTCTGGCTGAGACTTTTTGGTGATCACAAACCAAGTACACTGATAGTGTGCTCTTGGAATCTGCATCTGTTTCCTATTTGAATCAATTCCCTTTTGCCTTCCTTTTTCTTGGGTAATTTAATTGTAATTCTAGAACTATCCCATTATCTTCCTTTTTTTTACTGGCGCTGATATGACCTTAATGTATTGCAAGTGCCGTAAAACCCTCAAAAACAAACAAAAAAAACTAGCAGTCTGTCTAAAAATAATAACAAAGAGATGAGTGACGTCAACTTCGTTCCTTCTCAAAATTAGCTATAATTTTGTGATGCTAGTCATGATAACGAGCTAGACATGTCACCTTTCATAGCCATAGAGTTTATTCCGATATGTGAAATGTGAAAGAGACCGTTAAAATTGCTTGCTACCTTCTGAGAGGGATGCGAGTCGATTTCAACGTGATTTTCAAAAGACCTTATATTATTATTATCAAATTAGACAGTGCTACCCACTCACTGCTGTGTGAGCAGGGAGGTCTGAGAAAATTCGATGGAGCAGTATCACGGTGAGGACGGGTTTATTTGCAGTTTTGTTTTTTGTTTTTAATATCTTTTTTTTTTTGTGTGTGTTCGCTTGTGTTCATTTTTTCTGATTAGTTGTTTTGTTTGTTTGTTTTTTAATTTTAAGTTTTGCTGGAATTTTGTTTGTTTGTTTGTTTTTTGTTGTTTTTTTTTTTTTTTGGGGGGGGGTTTGTTTTGTTTTTTAGGTGTGTGTGTGTGTGAAGGGGGGGGGGGGGGGGAATCGATGCAGACATCGTGTTGTGTCGATACAATTTAATTGTGGAGTGGGTGTGTGCGGGCGGATGGGGGGGGGGGGGTGGTCTGTTGCTTATTTATATAGAGAAAAAAACACAAGGTAGACATAGTCATGGCCTAGTAGATAAGATTGCAAGTGTCGCACCTTAGGATATGTTTATTATTAAGTGTTCCGAAGGACACCAAATAAACATTAAATAAGTTATATTCAATCAGAATTCGATATTGCCAAGGTCTGTGTCAATAATGTGTCGCGTAGACAAATAGATGTCATCAAAGCGTAAACGATTGTGTAGAATGAAAGAATGGAGGTGACGTCACTCTGCTCTATCACTGGTGTCAGACCGCATGTTGGGTGATTAATTCTGACTAAATTACAGTGGAATCCTGATAAAACCAACACTGCCGTGCCAGAACGATTGGTTGACTTTAACTCTCTCCTTACCGACGATTTTCAATATTTTCCTAAAATGTCAGGCTTACCCAGCAGAAAAATTGAATTTTTAAAACTCAAACAAGCTCTCTACAAAACAACTCTATGTTCTTATTGATTAAACAAATATCATTCTTCAAATTTTGTGATGTACAAAATTAATCTGAATAAGAAAAATGTATATTGTGTCGTAACAAATGTGACGATTTTGCTGCGGGTGGTAAGGAGAGGGTTAAGCACGGTTGATCTTATTCGTTATCAATGGAACACACTTTAGAACACAGAATATTTGGGACCAACAAGAGGTGTTGACTTCAAGCAGAGGTTGACTTTAAGAGTGTTGATTTTATGCGGCTTCCACTGTATCTCGATCGAACTATTGATGTTATACGTGCTGTCTATCAGATCAATCGTACAAATACATAAATCTGTATAAAATGAAATTGACGTCACTCGGGTCTTTGTTTTTGCTTTTTGCCATCCGCGTTTATGAGTAATTCTCACTAAACTGTATTGACCAGACTATAAATATATTTCGTGCGGCTATGTGGTCTAGTAGTATGGCACTCGCTTTCGGGTCGGAAAGTCCTGGGTTCGAGCCTTGCTCGGCGCATAGTTGAGTCCTTGGAGAAGGCTCTTTACTCACATTCTCTCACCGAGTGAGAGTACCTGGTCGTGAACAGGTTGTCTCTGTCCAAAAAAATATTGTAATATCGCCTAACAGGCGTCATGTCCCGTTCTAAATGTTTAATGTTGCTGTTGGCCAGGGACCCCTTGTAAAGCGCTTTGAGCACGTTTAGGGATATTGCGCTATATAAAAAGCTCAAAAAAGCTCAAGGTTACATATAGTTTTCTGTGTTGGTCTGTTTTACTTCCGGATGGCAATGTTTAGGGCTTCTTAGCCAAGCGGCGCATACTATCTACAGCCTAAAATGTTTATAGTTATAGATTTGAGAATGTAGTGAGATCTTGTTATCAACTGGTGGTCTAAAACAATAACAAGAGTTGGGTGACGTCAACTTCATCATTTCTATAGACCTTTTAAGGTTGCACACAGTTTTGTCTGTTATTACGATTGATCTGGCTGTCATGTCTGATGAGTATTTTTTTAAAAAATAACTTCAACAGCGTGAAGATTGGTCAGAAGGAATTAGCTAACATCTGTCACCAAAATGCTTGGCAAAAAAATTGTTTAAATAACATCAACAGCACACTATCCATGGATTCCAGTAAGGGGTTTGTTTTGTTTGGTTTTCTTTTACATATATAGTCGAGTGACAATTACTCTAATTTTGCCTTGCAATTTTTATAGGCCCATAAGAGTTGAAATCCTTGATTTAATTTTTTGGGGGGATGAGTGGGGGGGGGGGGGTAGGCTGGATTTTTGTTAATCTTTATTTGTTGGTTTTTGCTTTTGTTTCTTTGTTTTTGTTTTTATTTTATTTTTTATTTGTCGGGGGGAAGGGGGGGGTTGCTTTTATTTATTTTGGGAAGGGTGAGTTATTCATATTTTGGTTTGTTTTTAGCTTTTCTTTTTTTTTTCCAACTATTGTTTCTACTTTTCCTATGCTTTAAAGACACAGTATTTATAAGGACGAGTCAGACTCCAAGATGACAAATGTTATATATAATAGTATCCAGCTGTGACAATATTGTTACAACTCTTGTTTAGTTTCACAGGGAGCACGAATTCCACGAAATCCTTGATGCATCCAAAAGGAAACTATACTTCTTCCAGGAAATCACGTTTTTACATAATGGGCTTGATATGGAGAAGGCGACAACTATTTGTATTGCAAACAAAGCCATCAATTCCCATTTTCCTTGCTATTTCATTGACTTTTATAATAGTAATGGGTCCAGATAATGGTATATCAATGCATATCTTTGTGTAAACCTCAAATTACAGCGCTTAATTCACTCCATCGTGTTCATTCAATCTCGGCCGCTTTCTACCTGGTTCCTTATTGATAAAGTCACTAATTATTTTCTTTCTATTTTTTTATGAAAGTTGACAAGGTAGGCTAAGGAATGTTATAATCTATACAAATCTCTTTGTTTTTTTCTTCCTTTGTCAATCTCATTTAGATTTGTTTATTTCATTTCCAAAGTGAGAACATTCGTCTTTCTCTTTTCTGACATGGTGACATTAGTAATTAAGAGATTTTAAAATGTTTGTGTCTACAGAAAAGTCTATGAAAGGAGAAGGAATTTGATAGGAGTCATAATAATGAATCAGCGGATGCAAGTAAAAGAAGTGATTGATGGGAGTCAAAATGATCATGGAGAATGAAGAATCTTTTTTTTCTTGTTTTAAACATTGGCTTGGTGAAATTAGTTCGAGGAAACTATATTCGAGGTAAACGTTACTTCCAGGAAGGAATGGGAAGATAATATTCATTTGACTGTCTCCCTCCCAACAAAAGACACTGGATAAAATGTAATGCTCAAACTCCTCTTTTGAAGTCAACAAAAGATATAGGCATGAGATAATAGAGACAAGTCGAACTCCAGGGCCCCTCTAAGCTTCTATGATTGTTGATTTTAGAAATGATAGTTGATTGAAGGGAGGCGAAGTGGCCAAGTGGTTAAGGCATTGCACTGTGATCCAGAAGGTTCTGGGTTCGAGCCCTGCTTCAGTCACTTTCCGTTTTTTTCCTAGGGCAAGGTTATTAACCCCCAATTTGTTCACTTGGACAACATAGGTGATTCTTGTTGACATCTGACATCCTGTTTGATGAACTATCTATATTCCTTCTTCATGGAATGCCTAGGCGACGGGATCTTATGGTGCTGTTGCGAAAAGGCGTAATAGAATATATAACAGTTGATTTAATCTTCTCAAGAAACGGCACAGAGAAATGTTGATTAAATGATACAACAAGAATCAATTCGTAAAATGAACAAACTTTGAATGGATATAATATTGGATGTTTTTCTTTAAAGGAATAAAAAAATAAACGCAAAACAAACTTATAGTTATACACCTTTTTATTTACAGTCAGCAATATTCAAAATCATGGTGAAGTAATGTGTGGTTAAAGTGTAATATTTTATAGGTAGCAATTTTTATGACTAACGGCTCATCTTTATGGTTTTATTACCATATACCCGTTAGTGTTGGAATATCTTGTAGATTGTAACAGCGGTCAATACAAGATGAAAGACATGTAATAAATAGACCAAATGTTTATTATCTAGATTTAAATCCCAGAGATAAATATTTGCACAAAATGTGCCCAGAATGCAAATCTTCGTGTAGCAACTTGCTTGTAAGGCAAAGCACATTAGTGACGATTAATTGGGTAAAGAGTTGAGGGCTACATTCAATGATGTAAGAAAATTTCACCCCCAAAAAAAGTATCTCAGCAAATAGAATCCACAACAATAGCTAATCACAGTCATCTCTGTGATATCATCATTTGATTTCTCAAGGCTGAGACCTTCCCTATTTCATGTAATCCAAATCTACACAAGTAAAGTACTTGTTGGATTCGAGCACACTCTCGGGAGAAGCCAAAAAGTATGCTAGAATCCGAGCTTGCCAAAATCCGATGCTCATGAGAGGTAGAGCGCTTTGAGCACATTTCATGAATATTGCGCTTTATAAAAGATCATCTTTTTTTCTTTTTTTTTTTTTTAACCCTTTCATTACCATCCATAGAAAAATCGTCACATTCATTACGATACAACAGACAATTTTCTCATTCTGATTTCTCTTGTCCATCACAAAATCTAAAGAGATGCATTGAATACAGCTATAAATACTAAAAACTGTGTTGTAGACATCATTTTGCTGAACAACATTCTGTATAGAATGCACTAGTTACATTTTTGTTTGATTCGGAAAAGTCTATTTTGTGGCGGGTGGGTGTGAATGTTCAAGGGAAATTCTAAAAATAGCCGATAAGGAGAGAGTTAAATGACTTAATATGTCGATAAATTCGATCCCCCAGCTTCAGCATGCTAGAATCCAGCAAGTACTGTATTGCAATGCTGATTAGACAGTTGTTCTTATTGTTTAAAGAGTTCAGTTACATTGATGATCCTTGAATGGACAGGTGTTAATAAGGTTTGCTTTATTCTGGCTTCCTAACTTATGTCCTGCACCTTACACAATTTTTTTCTTATTCGTTGAAGCCAAAGCCAACATGTTGACAAAAATCACTGCAATCTGCTGGACATGTCTAACAATTATATGAATAGATTGATCGAAGATTTATTTCACAAACCTGAGATTTGTAATAAATACCTTATCTGTGATTGAAATTGTTAAGAGAGTCAGTAAATAGTTGCCAGAACAATAGAATAACACAAGGAAATCTGTAGTTGTTCTATAGAAGATTGTTGTTAGATTCCACGTCGACCACAAGTGAGATACATGTAGTGTTGTAAAATGCATAATGGTAACACCTATGGAAATTTAACATACTATTAAATTTTTTACTCGAGTTTTTGAAATGAAATATTTTAGTGTCCTAAAAACTACAACTAAGTGCTTTTATTTTCCACTGTGCTATTGTCATCTTGAACTCCTCTCAGATTTAATCAAGTCCTTCAATGAAACGATCAGATGATTCTCTGTGGAAGGAAAAGACAAGAGACAAATAACATCTCGGGTCGGTCTTATTTGGTGGAAAAATTGTCAATACTTTTGAGCATAAATAATGATGATGATGATGATGATGATGATGATGATGATGATGATGATATGATTAATAATAACAATAATAATAATAATAATAATAATAATAATAATAATAATAATATAATAATAATAATAATAATAATAATAATAATAATAATAATAATAATAATAATTAATAATAATTAATAATAATAATAATAATAATAATAATAATAATAATAATAATAATAATAATAATAATAATAATAATAATAATAATAATAATAATAATATAATAATAATAATAATAATAAAAATAATAATAATAATAATAACAATAATAATAATAATAATAATTTTAAAAATAATAATAATAACAATAATATTAATAATCACAGAAATGACCCTAATTTGTCAAACCCTGTTGTATCTGTGGTCCACTGAATGTAAACCACAGATTGATTCTTTTAAAAAAGATGTGAGCAATATCCACTAAATGTGCTCAAAAAGCTTTACAAGGGGTCGCTAGCAAACAGCAACATTTAACATGTAGGACTATATATGACATCTGTTAGGAGATATTACATTTTTTTTCCCAACAGAGACAATGCTACCGCAAATGGCCAGGTACTCATTTTACACCTGAGTATGGTGAGAGAATGTGAGTAAAGAGCCTTTTCTAAGGACTCAACTATGCACTGTTCAGAGCTGGACTTAGACCTAGGATCATCCAATCTAAAGGCGAGTGCCATACCACAAGACCACATAGCCGCACGATTCTTAGACAAAGACCACAAGACAAATTAAAGGAATGGAGACAAAATAATTGTTGTTACCTGAAAGATTAAGTGCGGGATCTTTCAATTTCTTTTCTAGCAAAGAATTCAACACCCATCTCAGTTCTTTGAAGATGACGCCTGCCTTAGCTACAGCCTGAGGAATACGGTTGAATAGATAAATATAAGTAGATGCCATCAATAAACATCTTTCTGAAAAAGTGTGTATGAAACAGTTATTCCCAAATCAAAGCGTGCTGATTTTTTGGGATCATTTGTTTCTGGTATTTTTTTTCCATACTTTATCTGACACAGTTTCATCCACACCTTTTCAGATTTTTATCTTACACCACAGCCTAATCCCTAATTTGTTCCAAAAATAGCTTCAATAGCAAGACCACCAATCCAAGTTTTAGGGATAATTTTTTTTTGGCGATTGATTTTGACTAGATGGTAGTCTGATTTCATGCAGAAATGAAAAAAAAAGAAACATTTTGACAAAAGTGATTTATTGACTAGTTGGTAGTGTAAAACATAAAGTGACTATGAGTTTGACATGACTGATACGTTAATTGGGTGAGAAAAGTAGAAATAATGAATAAAGCCTTGACAACATGCCAGTTGTTAGTGAAAGAAACAGGCCTTAAATGCGAAATGAGGCCATACGTGACCCATCGAATTAATCTGGTACTATGTCTGGGAAAACCAGATGCCAAAAAGTGAATATAAAACTAAAGTGATCAGAAGTTTCAACTTTTGAATTATCTCCCTTCAAGATACTAATTGTCCTCAATATAGCATGAATTTAGCTTGAGTGTCACATTTTAATCTATAAATGTAATTCATGTTCAGCATCTAAATCATCCTGACATAATTCTGGCTATAGGCAATATATCACAAATAACCGTGCATTCAGAGAGACAAATATGATATACAGAAATTTCTTCTCCTAGATAAAAATGGGATTTTTTTAAATAGCTTTTTTTTTTATGTAGTGCAATATCCACTAAATATTCTCAAAGCACTTTTCAAAGGGTCCCTGACCAACAGCAACGCAAAACAAGTAGAATGAAACATGACATCTGTTGGGCGATACTACATTTTTTTTTCTGTCAGAGAGGACACTATTAACAGCAGGTACTCATTTTACACCCGAGTACAGTGAGAGCATGTGAGTAAAGAGCCTTTTCCAAGTACTCAACTATGCACTGTGTGAGGCTCGAACCCAGGACCTTCTGATCCGAAAATGGGTGTCATACCATAAGATCACATCGCTGCTCTTTGACGAATAAGCATTCAGGAATTGGCACTTTAGTGAAAAAAAATGTGTTACCTACACACTACACAATCTATTTTTTCTGATCTCATTCGAACTCCTTTCATTTCACCATCAACATACTTTCAATATCATAATGTTTTTGATAAACCTGTCAGTCTATTTGGTTATCTGTGTAAAGCAAAGAAAACTTGTACAAAATTAATCGATAACAAACACAAAAGTCAGACTCAATGTGAAGAATTAAATTTAAGGGAGTTCATTGTAACATAGAGCATTTTGTTTGGAGGGGGTGGGGGGTTGTTTTTTTTTTTTAGTTTAATGCACATGGAGCCAGAGCTTATCCCAGTTTTTATAGCGTTATTCTGGTGTTAACAATTGCTGGCTATAATTTGGATAATGCTATCATAATGATGATGATGATGATGATGATAATCAAGAAAAGGAGAAAGAGGAGGACAAAAATGAGGACAAGAATAAGGATCATACAATGAGTATAATAATCATTTTCCATTACCCTAAATTTGATCCATCCATCAATTGTCACCACCCTTTGAGTGTGCTGTACATCAATGGCCCCGCCAAACAGAAGAAGGGCAAATGGAGAAACCAGCGAACAATCTCTCAAATAAATTCGAGATGATTTTACCTGGGACAAAGAAGTTTGAAACTGTTTGTTTATGAATTACTCTACTATCATTTTTAAACATTTTATAAATATGAATAGATACAATTTTGAAATAATAGAAAAGAAGACAATTTTTTTTAAAGCAAGTCTGTGACATAATGTTATGGTACCGGGCCTGCAAAACTCCTAAAGTCTTCATAGTAAATCCAAATGCTTTAAGAAGGATTGGAATTTGTGGATGCATTATGACATTAAAAATCGTATTGTTTAAATAGGTTCTCAAATCAATGAGAAGAGAAGAACCAAATTTTAGAAGACACATTCTTTACGTAGATGAGTGTGTTTATGATCCATAATATTCAATTTTAAGGTTTTTCCAAAAAAAACATGTTATCTACAAATACAGATCTTTTTTTCAGCTCTTTTCGTTTACAACAAAATTACGATCAGTTTATGGTATGAAAGATTCCCACACTCGACTACAACTTGAAATGGAGCGATATCAATAACAACTTGGAATTAAGAAATACTGATTTCATGATCATATTTCTTTTGTTACTAAGACAATCTTCTGCTTGAAAGTGTTTTGGGGTTAACTTGAGCTTTTTTATCTAGAGCAATATCCATTAAACATGCTCAAACTCAAAGCCAACAGCAACACTTAACATGTAGGACGTGACATGACACCTGTTAGGCGATATTACTATTTTTTTTTTCGGACAGACACAGTGCTGTTAACAGCCAGGTACTCATTTTACACCTGAAAAAATGTGAGTAAAGAGCCTTTTCAAAGGACTCAACTATGCGCCGAGCTAGGCTCGAACCCAGGACCTTCTGATCCGAAAGCATGTGTCATACCACATGACCACATAGCCACACAAGAAGGTTAAGAAGTGATTAGTTTTATATCAGAGATGTACCAGGTTTGCTAGATCATTCTAAAACTTATGTCTCAATTCCCCAAACACTTTATCAGAGTCTGAAATTATGAATATGAAAATTGTTCATTTCATTTAAATTCAAATTGATCAGAAAATACACAAACTTGGTTTTTTTTCATTATCAGATTAAAGATAGTCCCAAAGACAGGAAGAACGTTTTCTTAGGAATGAGGAGAAAATGACTACATCAGACTTGCCTACTTGGAATTTAAAATTCGTAATTTGTAGAGATAAAAATTGTAGTCTATAGTTAACTTTAAAAATGAACAATTTAACCTCACAAGAAATAAATAACACTTTAATATCCATGAAATGATGTAGTCTGGCATCAACTTCCATTTTCATTAAGTTTTAATGACTTAGAAATGTTCATGAAGTTCTGAAAATGGAGCCAACATTTCGTAATTTTACAAAATTTTTGTAAAAGTAGGCAGATTTTGCTACGTGCAAGTATGACCCAGTGGGTTTTGGATTGGAATTCTAAGGGCACAAGGAATCTATCTAAAGCCAACAGCACCATGCAACATGACAGGCACTGCTTATACAATCATGTCGACAATGGCAATATTGTAACCGTCCATGCACTCATTTTACACTTTGGTGTGGTGGAAAAATGTAAGTAAAAAGTGTGAATGGATTGGTGAGAAAAGTGCAAAGCGGTGCAAGGGAGTGAATGAATGGGACAGTGAACAAAGGGCCAGTTGATGGCAATGGCATTGTGAAGGAGAAATAAATTGTTAGTTTGTTTATATCTAGGTGTTGTTGAATATTACAAAAACCCCTTTCAAAAGACTCAACATTGCACCGCTTCCATCAGAGACCTACAAGTCGGGTGAGTATCATCGTAGCCATCGTAAAGTTAAAGCCTGACACTGACCAAAAAATGATGTCAAACGGCCAGTCTTTTGCCACAAAAGAAAACAAATCGTGAGTTGTATTCAATAGTTCAACCAATGAAATAACTTGTTTCCTTGAGCTCTACTAACTACAACTCACTAGACGCTACACAAACCTAAAAAATGGCGTAAAACTGCCAGTCCTAAAGGGTTCTAGTGTCAGACTATATGTAAACGATGACTATGGTATCATACTACAAGACCAAAAAGCGGCACTGGATTCCATTGCTACAATATACAGCCCCATTCACAATCCTCACTAACCTTTTCATGATAAATCATCCAGGCCCCTGTAGCATCTACTAATCTGTTGACAGATGATGGATGTACCTGGGCCATTCCCTGAGATGTTTCTACCTGACAAACTTTGGCCTCATCTGGAATCAGTGATGGAGCAGTCAGGACTTTGCCCACCTTTGTGAAAAGAAACGAAACATTGTGATTTGACGATTGGATTTGAATGGTGCTTTAATCAGTGATGATAATGGAAATTTGTCTAATAGGAGTAAACTGTATGTCTATGAGGCAAACTCAAACAAAAATGCAAAAATTACAAATATAATATCATAGTTCCGTATATAATATACGGCATTAATTAATAAATTATAATGAATGTTCCTTTCCCAAAAATAATTTTTAAAGGCTTAAAATATTAATCATACCGCTCACTACATCAAGAGATTATGACAAAAGGTGAGAAAGCATTTGTTTTTACTTTACAAAGAACACTACAATACCTTTGTTACTGCAACTAAGTGGTCATGCAGTTTTTATACATTATACTCATGAATCTTAAATAACTTGCAAAACATAGTCCATCTGCTAACAGAGGTAAACTTGTAAATTTAAAATAAGCCTTTAAACAATTGCTTTCTAAGTCGATTCTCCTTGCTTATTGTAATATATCATCTTTCTATGACTTCTGTAAACAAAACACGAGGATAGAAGGGTGGTTGAGAGAGATATTTGGGTAAGGGAAAGAGAGATTGAGAGAGAAAGAGGAGAGAGAGAGAGAGAGAGAGAGAGAGAGAAGAAAGAGAGAGAGAGAGAGAGAGAGAGAGAGAGAGAGAGAGAGAGAGAGAGAGAGAGAGAGAGAGAGAGAGAGAGAGAGAGAGAGAAATAGGCTACTCTACTAGAGTGAGCTATGAACTGATTTCCCTTTTTTTTTCCCTAATCCGCTACCCAAAAGATAGGCACTCATCCAAGGTCACCACTGGTCTTGTGTCACTTTTGACATTTGGTGACAGCCTGTCTAGGCTGACATCATAAAAATGTAAATGTCACCAAAATCAATGCAACTGAGAACATGTGTCATTATTTGACACAAGACAAGGTGGTGATTTTTCTATGGATTTACCATGAAGCACCTTTAATAGAAAAATGGTAGACACTAATAATGGTGGAAAATTTTAGAGAAAGGTTAAAAATCCAGGAATTCTGTTTAATTTGAACGAAGCAAACGCACTTTTTAATTTTCTGATTTTTAAATTTTTTTTTCAATATGGTCATCAAAAAAAAAAATAGTTATAATTTATTTTCTTATCTATGATAATATCAAATGAAGCAATGACAGGGTTTTGAGTAAATGTTTCAATTACATTTTCTCATTTAAATATGTTTATTGCATTTTCATGCATTCAAATTTCAATTATCAATTTGCAATTTTAGAAAACATATTTCCCGACTTTGTTATAAAATCTAAGACAGATTATATCTTTATCTATAATGAGTCTTAATTTGTAAAACTTCAATCAAATTTGTGGTTGATTATTTGGCACGAATAAAGTAAAATCAATGTTTAGTTCAGGGATTAATAAGCTATCAGCCACTCTTTCTTGGTGAATTGGTCAAATTCAACAATCTTTAGATCCATTTCAATGATATGATCAATGACACAGCCAGTGATGATAGAGTAATGATAATAGAGTACTGATGATAGAGTACTGACTTTATAGTACTGATGCCAGCGTACTGATAATAGAGTACTGATGATAGAGTACTGACTATAAAGTACTGATGATAGAGTACTGAAGATATAGTACTGATGATAGAGTACTGATGATAGAGTACTGACTATAAAGTACTGATGATAGAGTACTGAAGATATAGTACTGATGATAGAGTACTGATGATAGAGTACTGATTATAGATAACTGATTACAGAGTACTGATGATAGAGTATTGAAGATAAAGTTCTGATGATAGAGCACTGAAGATATAGTACTGATGATAGATTACTGATTACAGAGTACTGATGATAGAGTACTATTGATAGTACCTGAGGGTATAAACCAGCAGTTAGAACAGCCTTGATCATGGCTATATTTCCAGGATCAAGGTCATCTTTGCCTGAAGTGACTTTCGATATACTGAGGACCTCCTCCCTGACACCGACATGATGACTGGATGATGCTTGGCATTGCTTTGAAGGCTGGATGAATCCGATGGTTCGTATCAGTTTTATTAGGTCTCCTTTTACATTCTTGGAAGAAGAAAAAAAAATAATAACAAGAAGTGGGTTATTGTTGAGTTATAAATATGATCTTAAAGATTTGCATTATTTCCAAATATATATCTGGCACTACTGTTAACTGGCAATCCTGTTAAGAAAAAAATAAATCGTTATCCGCCATTAAAAACAAGAGTTTCGTTTGTTTGTTTTTCACAAAGCAATGTTCAATTTCCCCATCATTGATATGAAACACCACTGTGCAACAGTTATAAGAACTTGTTTTGTTATTGATATATTTAGTCATATTTATTCTTTAAGAGAGGTGCATTTGTGAACTGCCAAGAACACTACAACATTTTCTAAGTGTCTGCTTAGTCTATCTCACTTATGATCAAATTTATAAGAAAGAATGAGAACTGAATTAATGCAATCTTCTTACCTAGTAGATGGAGATATCGGCTTTACCACATTATGTAAAGACAAATTAACATCAAAATATATATATATATATATATATATATATATATAATATATATATATATATATATATATATATATATAATATATATATATATATATGGCCACAAAGGCCATGTCAGTGCTCAAAGAAGTTGAGATATGTCAATCTGACAACACCACTTGGACATCATTGACTGCACCACTTCCATAAGACGTTTATATTGTGGAAATGTTGCTACTTGCTTCTATATTTGAAAGTCAGGAGCAGGTGGTAAGTATTGATTAAATTTTCCTCACTTTTGTATGTTTGTCACCAGAGTGGTTATAATGTTAACCTTTCAGAATTTATCAATTCTGTATTCCGTTCAAAGATATCCTATCATACCCTTACATAAAACTGGATCCGCAACAAAAGATATAGAGACACGCAAATGGATACAAACAAGATACATATTATTAATAGGTTTATGACAATTTAGAAGAAAAAAAAAGACTATCTATAAGGCAAAAAGAAATCATATCTCATTTTAAAAAAATACAGCCACCTGACCGCCTCCCTCTCAGCAAAAGAACCTTCACAGGTCTGGAGCAAAACTAAACGGTCACATTCCTGATCAAGGATGCAAAGCTACATGGAATAGATAAATGATAGCAAAGGTAACAAAGGGAATCCAGGAGGTCAAATCTTAACTCGCCCTAGTTGAGATATATTATGTTAACATTATCTTATCATATCCTTATTGTGGACTCACTTCAATATCCATCAAAATGGACCTCTTCAGGAAATTCTTGGTTAGGTATGACGTTTCTGCTCCTCTACCCTTTGACCTTGACTCTGACCATCTGGAAATAAAATGGCAAGTTATAAGATTTCGCAAATGATTGAGTAAGGAAAAAAGAGAAGAAAAGCTAGAGATGTTGTAACCACACGACCAAACTGAAATCCTTCTTTGCATTTTTGTCTGACTCTAAGGCAGTTACTCCTAAATTAGATACTTAATTATAAATATCAACGGACCACTGGTACAGCAAGGGTCTCTTTTAATTATCTGAAAAAGCATCATCCTTAAATGAAATCCCATAGGTCTATAGAAATGGTGGTGTGAAATAATGTTCAACATTATAAAAGCCAAGAAAAAAGCTTTGCATAGTAATACAAAAAAGGAAACAAAAATTAGAGGCTTGATAAATACCAATTATTTCCTGATAAAACACACTGTGCATCAAATTCCAGGGAAGGGTATATTTATTAGGCACCCATAAATGTCGGGGTTTTTTATAGTGAAGCAATGACATTATGTATTGTTTCCCTTGTCTCTTATTATTGTGTTTTATCAATGTCACATTAATTCTTTCCATAACAATGTCCCACACGTTAAATTTTAAAATTGAACATGATTTTGGTTTAACTTAATCTAACCCAGAATCAGCTAGCCAATCACTATTGTAAGGAAAGAGGGGTTAGAAAACCAAATTGTCTCCACCTGAATCTAAAACTTTTTCATGAGACTCGAGTACTCTACCAACTGGGCTTTTGGTATCCCTTCTATTGTACAACTAAACAAATGTGACAAGCCTCACCCTCGGTATGCCTTGTATAGAGTGATGTGATCAGACTGGGCTAGAGCCATAGATTGCCTGGCACTATCCGCCTCTGACCTCTTGCTGAGTGGAACAACAAATGGTGATTTATCTGTCATAGCTGCCGCAATTACAGCCTGAAATGAAGATTATATAATTCCCTGGATGAGCAAAAAAAATTATAAAAATAATAAAATGAGTAAAATGCCTCATCTGTGGTGAAACTAAACAATGTTTCCACCATTAGCCACTGTTTTAAGGTGACAGAAAATTAGGGAAATGCATTTAGAAATTTATACATAGGACACTTTTTTTTTTAAAAATTAAAGGTGGAATGAGGGAGACAATGGGGATTGAAATGATTGACATGACCTTATGAATCTGTGTTTATCAGTGTAAAGAAAAAATTATTCTTGAAAAAAATATTTAAAGATACCAAAAATTGGTTATTGAGAAATTGACTAAATTTAAATGAAAGAAAAACTCCTAGCTTTCCATAAAGATTTGATTGCGTTGAAACATAAGAGATTATAATGTTGTTACTCATTCTATTTTGCTAAACCAATTAGTTCATTTCTCAAAAACGCACTTGACAGCTTATATGTTGACTTGATAAAATAAAATTTACCACATACCAAATTAGTGAAACCTTAAGAATAAAAATATAACAATTCTAATTACTGAACATACAAAAAGATGAGAACATTTCATCGAGACTAACCACTTGTTCCAAACATCCAAATATAGCAGCAAACAGCAACATTTTTCCAATGCGAACGTCAACTGGAAGTGCTGCAAGGTAATGGCCAAGTGGTGTGAGAGTGGTGTTGTCAGATTGGCAAGCACCAACTTCTTTGAGCAGTGACATGGCTCTAGCGACAGCATTGGTTTGTGGTGGATCCATTGCCCCTGACAAAAAGTCGTATGGTTTACCATATCCACATTTCTGGCATTAAAGCAAAGGGGAGGGGGGAAACATTCAGACTTTATTTAACACAAAAATAGTTTTACAAGTTTTGAAATGGAAAAGTCAATAGCAATAAAAATGATTAGGAATCATGTTAAATCATAATTCACAGGAAAAATTGATTTGAATTTCTGTCAAATGACATGTATTCCTTACCATTTCTAAAAGTACAGGCCAAGGTGTATATTAGCAAGTCTGATAACCGTATGCAATTATGGGCTTGTTTTAACATTGTTGTAATAGACAATATTTGGTATTGGTTTGAGAGTATAATTTCCATAACCATTTGGATTATCAGACCTGAATATAAGTACACGTTGACACAGATATTTGACAATTTCGTCAATAAAGATATTCTAATAATTTACCAGTTTTAAAGGTTACCTCAATTCTATTTCTTGCTTAGGTATAGTCTGTATGAGATACAATTATTAATTTTACTTGGACAGAAAATATAGAATTAATCACAGATCTGTCTCAATCATTTTTATCATACAAACCAAAAGTTGATCGCAGAAAGATAAAGTCAAAAACGTGTCAAGCATATTGTATTTAAATAAAACCCATGTATCACGACAAAGACAAAACAATACAATTGTATGGAGCCACAATTAAACTTGCTGGACTACAAATTTTACCCTTGTTCACTACAAGGCAGTAAAAAATAAAAATTCGTAAAACAAAAACCTCTCAACAAGATTCCTCTCACCATGATATTTAGACAAAGTTCCTCCAGTGGAACTCGTAACAGCTCAGGGGTTGTGTAGGCTTTCATCCCGTTGTAACATTCTCCAGTAAACATTCGAAAACAGAAACCCTCCCTAACACGGCCTGCCCTGCCTGCCCTCTGCTTACAATTTGCTTTGGAAATAAAGGTCTCCTGAAGAGTGCTCATCTGACTTGATTCAATGTATCTAGAATTTTAAATACATAGAATTAGAACAAGCAATGGTAAAAGAAAAAAAGTGGTCTTCACAAACAAAAGCCAGAATAAATATTTTTTTCTTTTTTTTTTTTTTTTTTGTAGCGTAAAACGAGCAATAACTGCTGTTTGCTACCGTTGGATGAGGCACTAGTCAAGCACAAAGTACTTTTCACCAGCTAAACAATTAGTTGGTTGGACATAGGGTAAGGGGATAGAACCTTACCCTAGAATGCATGGCATCACCTTCTATAGATAAAATTTTTCACTTTAAATTACTTCAGACTAAATGTACTGTTGAGCACTTTGGTCACATATCATCAAAAGAAATATCTGAAAAAGTGTGCAAGAAACAGAAACATTCCAAAAAATACTGCTTTTTTGGATTTTTTTTTTCTTGCATTTTTCACGCCTCTTTTTCAGATTTTTATCTTATACCAGTGCCTGCTCCTTAATTTCTCAATCACATATCAATAGCCTTTTAATGAATTTAGTTCTAAACTTTGTTGTTTAGAAATATGAATTAAGAGAAAAATATCAATTCCTACAAATGAATATGACTGGAAGGTCTGTAACACCATTTGAGGGGGGAAGAGGAGGTGATTAATCACAAATATGTTCAAAGTTCAGGGATGAACAACAGGAAACTGGACTATACAATGCAACTCACTTATTCTCTTTAGCCTTTCCACAATCGATGACAAACACCACATCTGGAATAGTGATGCCTGTCTCAGCAATGTTGGTAGCTAGGACTATTTTACGCACACCCCTGGGTGGAACATTGAAAACTGTGCTTTGGTCTTCACCAGACAGGACTGAATGTAAGGCAAATATCTGGAATCTGGGAGGGAAAAGGAGATGAACAGGTTTTAATGCTTCAGCAATTCAAAAAAAATCATGAAAAAGTTGTTATCCAATTTATTTATTTTTAATAGGAAGAGGAAAATAAAGCATCTTTTTCAACAATGTCTTTCTTATGATGAATAATCAAAATGCAAAAGCTGCTTCTTGGAGCTTACAAAGGATTTAAAGAAATGATGAATTTGAATATAAGTTTTAATTTAATTGAAGAATGCAAGTTGTGGACGTTTCAGTTCACCCTTTTCTAGAGGGTGGGTGTAAATGATGAATTTGGTAGAATCATCATCGTATTTTGTGTCAAATTCATCCCTCTTCCACACTGCTTAAAAAGAGTTTACCAAAGACAATCACGTCATTTATCTTTGTGGATGAAACTGAAGCTTCAATTTCTTGTCTAAATAATGGATAGAAATACTAGTTGTATCAGTATTTCTTAAATACAGATAAATTAACATCAACAGAGTATAGCTGGAAATTGAGAACAAAACAATAGTTTAGGAGGGTATAGGTGCATAATGAGAATCTATAGCGGTGTCTATTAAATAAAAGAAGACAAAATTTAGGGCAAACTAATGGATTTTGAGGCAACAAATCATAAATTTATATACAGGCAGACAATGAATATTTTTTGGGGTTTTAGATCCATTGAGTAGGAGATCATAAGACATAGATAAATAGAGAGAGAGAGAGCGCATGCGAGAGAGAGAGAGTGAGTGAGAGAGAGAGAGAGAGAGAGAGAGAGAGAGAGAGAGAGAGAGAGAGAGAGAGAGAGAGAGAGCAACAGAGAGAAAGAGAATCAGCATCTACCTGTCTGCATTACTAAAGTGTTTATCAGATGACAGCATCTCATACAAATCCTGGATATCAGCAAGACCGGGAAGAAAGACAAGAGCACTTCCTTCAACATCACAGAATGGTCTAGTTGTGTCCAGATGTTTAAGAAGATCCTGGTGGAAGTAATTTTCAATAAAGTCAACAGCTCTACCAAGATGTAAATTACGAGGGGATTACAATGAATTTTATAAAGACCCGTTATTAATGAATAGGATTAAGTTTTCAATATTCCTTCATCTAATTTTGACAGTCACCTTGACTCATTTTTGGCAAATATGTTCCGCTTATGGAACAACTAACCTGCTGACATGAAGCTTCTCAGCAATATTGAGACCTTTAAAGATGCGCTACCGACTATCAAGTAGTCCTTCAGAAACTACAGAGCTGGAGTTTATTCCAGACAATAGCAATTGCTTGCTACCCTTTGGAAAAGACGCTAGTCTATCACAAAGTAATTAACACCAGATCTAACAGACCCAGCTACCCAATCACTTCTGGGGGACAGAGAGAGGGGGGAGGGGTTAGAAAAAAGTCTCAACTCCACACAGGATCAATCTGGGTACATTTGAGTGTAAAGCAAGTGGGTGTGTAAGTTCCAGGGTTTGATTCCTGTTCAAATTGAGTCGCATAATTGAGTTCTTGGAAAAAGCTCTTTACTATCAGAAAAAAAAAATTTAATATCATCCAACAGGTCTCAACCAACATGTTACGTGTTGCTATTGACTAGGGAACACTTGTAAATCGCTTTGAGCACGTTTAGTGTATAATGTACAAAATAAACGCTCAAGTTTGTTTGTTTATCTATTTGTGAATAAACACCCTCAGGCAATATCATAGGTGACTATAAATTTGCATATCATGTTTTTTGTAAATAAAAATTGTTCATAAATAATAAATTTGTCAAAAACCCTGAAAATATCCCATTTATCAAGAGATTTGTGGCCTCCGACCCTCCAACCAGCCCTTTAATGCCATGTTACATTAAAAATAGAATGTGTAAAATAATAAATGCAAAATTGCCAGAATCATGAAGGAGAAAAAAAATTGATTTACTATCGTGTGACAGCATCACCCAACTCACACAAATCAAATCCAAGTTAATACGATTCAAGTTCAATCTCGTCACGGCATTCCGTGTCCGAAGGGAGTATATGTCTGGGTCCAATGAGGTCTGAAAATTATCAATATAAGATTTTAATTAAAGGTAAAATAGTCCAAGAGCCAAAGTTAATCTAGGTTTCTGTAGTGTGAACCAGACACACAAAACTGCTTATTTTTCTCTGCGAATACAAAGCTGCTAGAAGATGTGGATTGTAAATTGTGATGTACAAAAATGAATATAAAAGCTTCAAAAAAAAAAAAGAACAAAACACCTAACACAGAATGCTTTGTGCTCAAAATCCTTCTATAGACCTTTTGGCATTGTATTTGCCAACAAGACATGTCTAATGCCTTTCTACCGTCTTCCCAGATTTAAAGCGATGTATTATCCTTTTATAATTTTGTTTTGAGCCCAAAATGTTCTGTGTTTGGTATTTAGTTTGTTTTTTTTAAGCTGTTGTGTTCTATTTTGATTACTATTTTCCTCTATGGCAGAGTACTTTCCACCACATCTAACATGAAATTCATTTATTGAATCACTGCTGTATGGATAGAGAAGGTCAGAAAAAGAAAAGTTATAACTGAGTCAAACCATTTTTGTTTGTTTGTTGAGGTGAGACAAGATATATGGCGTCAGAGCCTAAAATTGAAGTACAATATGCAGAGAATAAAGTGTTTCTGACATGTAAAGTATGTGAAGACATAAAAGAGATAAAAAATGTTAAAATGGGACAAAAATATCAATAGGCTTCATTAGTCGTGACGTCACTTCCCTCATAATGACGCATAGTAACTTAGTAACTGTTTCTTTAACTATCGGAACAATGGTGGACGCCCTTATGAAATACTACTCCAACAAACATAAAAGTGTATCCAGAGGAGAAAAAACATTATAAATCTGATCATGTTTTGACTTTTATACATTCTGATACCATGACATGTGAAAAAGTTCTAGCCAGCATAAAGAATAAAAAATAGCGATTTTCTTTGTTTAGAACCAAGCTGCTCATTGCTGGGCGGATGTGACATCAGACTACTGAATCCAATTGTCAGAGAATAAGATGCATTGCTTATATGGTATACTATTGTAATACAATGCTCCAGTTGTCCATCTAAAAGTGTTGCATCCAACTGAAAGTCTATACAATATGGGAAAGTTCAGTGAGCCTAGACTTTTTATTCCTCTTATTTCTAAATAAATTCACCTTTCGATGCCATTACCTGTATTATTTTTCCTGATTAATTTCAAAAACACATCTAATTCAATTTCAGCGCATTCTCCATCTGTTCAATTCAATTCAATTCAATTCAAACATTTATTTATTGTCGGCATTTTAAAAATGTTTCATAGATAATGTAGTCAGGCTAATAGAAGCCTTTGACCGACATTAAAATTGTTACTACAATGTACCACCAATAAAATACTTTCAATTTATTAATGACAAGTGATAAAAAAAAAAAAAGGGCTTCAGAGCCATTAGGCCCAGGAATCAAAATCTATCCTGATTTTTATGGCGTGAAGTTGACAATAGCAATTGCTTGCTACCCTTTGGAGAGGATGCTAGCTATTGAAAAGTACTTTCCATTGAGTTCAACAGACCCAGCTATGCAATCACTGTGCACAAGATAGAAGGTCAGAAATAAAAAAATCTCAACTTCACCCTGGATCGATTTGAGTCCCTTTGCTTGTGAAGAGAGTGCTCTTCCAACTGGCCTATTGGGACCCACTATTAATGACAAGATTAGGCAATACTAAGTGAGTCTACAGCTTATTTTCATTCTTCCCTGCTGAATTGCTGTAACCATAGTGCGGCGATGTGGTCTTGTGGTATGACACTAGCTTTTGGATTGGAAGGTCCTGGGTTTGAGCCTCACTCGGCGCATAGTTGAGTCCTTGGAGAAGGCTCTTTACTCACATTCTCTCATTGAAAATGAGTATCTGGCCATTAACAACGTTGTCTCTTTCCGAAAAAATTGTAATATTGCCTAACATCCTAAATGTCAAATGTTGCAGTTGGCCAGGGACCCCTTGTAAAGCGCTTTGAGCACGTTTAGTAGATATTGCGCTATATAAAAGCTCAAATAAAACTCAATTATAACCATAAATAAATAGCTGCCAGGACTGCATTTGAAAAATCAGTAAAAGGAAAGGCAAACAGTATCAGTAAATCAGATAGAACACAAAAACATCCAATGTGCGGCTATGTGGTCTAGTGGTATGACACTAGCTTTTGGATTGGAAGGTCCTGGGCTCGAGCCTCACTCAGCGCATAGTTCAGTCCTTGGAGAAGGCTCTTTACTCACATTCTCTCACCGTACTCAGGTGTAAAATGAGTATCTGGCCATTAACTGCGTTGTCCCTGTCCGAAAAAATTGTAATATCGCCTAACATCCTAAATGTTAAATGTTGCTGTTGGCCAGGGACCCCTTGTAAAGCGCTTTGAGCATGTTTAGTAGATATTGCGCTATATAAAAGCTCAAATAAAACTCAATTATAACCATAAATAAATAGCTGTCCAGACTGCATTTAAAAAATCAGTAAAAGGAAAGGCAAACAGTATCAGTAAATCAGATAGAATACAAAAACATCCAAAGCATATCGAATTTAGATATTACCCAACAGCAACCTACCCTGTCAATCCTGGAGAGATCCTCTTTGGTCCATGTTAACGTTTGTTTTGATGAGTCACCTCCCTTGCCAGTGACTTCCACTTGAGTTCTTTCCATCTAGGAAAAAGAAATTGGTCATACATGAAATTTTTTTTTATAAATTCTAAATCTCTATTCAATAATGCTTAAAAAGACTGTGTAGGCATCATGCATTAAAGTCATACATACTTTTAAATGAAAGCTTTCCTTTTTTATTTCTTTTTAGTTTGATGATGATTTATGGCTCTATAAAATTGCAAAGAACGAAGAGAATATCCATAAATTTCTAGTTAACACAGATCACAGTGGTTTACCAGCGGATCACTTAGTTGAGATGCTAGGTCAAGAGGTCACTACTCTCCTTCTCTTTACCTGCGCTCTGGCATGGCACGTGCCTGCAGTCAGTGAAGCGAGTAGTCTAATTGGTCTGATAAATAATGGCATAGCCAAGCCATAATTATCTTAAATGTAAATCTATATCACTCATGTTATAGATTGAAATCCCCCTCACACAGTGGACTAAATATCATAGATATCATCAGTATATTTCTTTCTCAGGAACACAGCAAAGTAGACTCACATTTTCACTACATTTATCATTTAAATCAAATATTTCTGCAATCCCTACAACACCAATCAGACGTTGCAGTTTATTATTATTCACACTAGTACATAGTACAAACTGTCTACTTTCTGTTGCACTAATGTTAATTCAGTTCAACAAATATGTAACAAGTGTAGGGGTGGGGTATCAAATTTCACTGGGAATATCTAGCAGTCTATGAGATGTCTAGGCTATCGTGGGTGATGAATTTGGACCAGTTACACAATGTAAACAATGTCATAATCATTTCCTGGACTCCCTACTGACCATGGAACACTTTACTACACTGATTCTACAGTTTTGTCATTAAACGTTCCCACGAATATGGTAAAGGAGTGAAGAAGACATACTTATTGTAGTACAGGAACGTATATATATATATATATATATATATATATATATATATATATATATATATATATATATATATATATATATTATATACTCCCTCTGCAAGTAGCCCTACAATACTAGTTCTTAAAGACACATCTGTTACTGATTTAAGAAATATGAAATGAATGGGTTTGTTTCATTCATGTCTCTGTTGATTGGTGTGGGAAAGTTTTATTCACCAGCTGCACTACTTGTACATTGTGAATATTGAGAATAATGTCTGAATATCTGTTAATTGCTAGGAGGTGCCACTATTATTTTCTCTATCTTGGCTGTGTTTGAGTTCCCCCCCCCCCCCTATTCTTATTTTCCCCAGTCAAACTTGCCTTTGTGGAATACTATCTGTACTAACTGTTGATGTTATATCGTTGTTGTCAGTGGTATGAATTAGGTGTAGTGTGAATGTTATTCATTTCTCTTAGCCTGTCTTTTACGTGTGTATGTAATATGTGTGTATATGCAGGATGTATGTGTGTGTATGTGTGTGAGAGAGAGAGAGAGAGAGAGAGAGAGAGAGAGAGAGAAAGAAAGAAAGAAAGAGAGAGAGAGGAATACCTTTTCTACCATATTCATTGCTTCTATTATCTACTACGCCACTGTGATGGTGTTGTTGTTTGGTGTAATGACGATGGTTTTGTTTCTATTTGTAATAGTGAAGTAAAACCTACACACAATATATTGCTTTATAATATGTTCTTTAGGGGTGTGTTAAATTGTTTAATCCACTTATCTCCATATCTTTTAAATACAATACAAAATACAAATGAAGAGAACATACCTGATGTCCAGCCCATTACATTTATGACCATTAAAAACGTAGTTAAAATGTGTTGAATCAGAAAATGAATGTTTTACTGTGTGTAATAATATTAAGACTGGACAAAGCATTAATTAGTTTCGGAATCCAACGTCTGATTTTAAAGATTTGAATTTTTTATTGTCCGCCAACAACAAAAATATTTTTAAATGGTAGGGATTTTAAAGTGCTTATAAAACCTATCAGAATAATCACAATAAAACGAAAAAAGAACCAACATAACAAGTGAAAGTAGTACTGTCTGTTCCATGAGTTAATATTATTGTAATGTAAGTGGTCATCTAGATATGGTGTTATATTACATCACGAAAATGCAATACTTTGTGTCTTAACCCTCAAAAAGGGGAATCCCCGTCCAGGTAGCCACTTTTACAGCATGCAGCTGCTGTTGTCAGTCACTTGCTGGGTTCCAGCAGTATAACTAAGTGATCCGATTTTATGAAGAAATAAACAGCAGTGAGATATATTACTATTTTAGTTGTGGTATAGAATCCATATCACAATAAGAGAGAGAGAGTGAGAGAGAGAGAGAGAGAGAGAGAGAGAGAGAGAGAGAGAGAGAGAGAGAGAGAGAGAGAGAGAGAGAGAGAGAGGCGAATGTTAAAGCTGTTGAGAGTGTTTTGCTCGAAACAAACACTAAGCTCTAACAACAATGAAGTTATTCCAGATTACCTTGACCAACTCTTTCTCTGACAAAACATATGGCGAATCTTCATCAATAATGTAACCCGTCCTCTCTATCACATCCTCTAGGTGGAAAACCTAAAGATACCGAAGATAAGGGGATTAAATCTTATTATCTGATAATAAAGCGTGGAAAATTCTTGTTTTTACTTAACAATTTGCAATAGAAATTGGGAATTCACTTGAAATTCACTTACCAAAGCAAATTTCAATAAGAATAGACATCAGATAACCCAGACAGAACTCCACCAAACCATGAAACAAAGGATAACAAATTTCCTGGTGAGACAATTCACCATGTATCTGCAGATCAATCAATAAGCAAGAGTTGACTTTCCTGGCCCCTTATTGGGGGGTGAGATGGCAAATTGGTTAAGGCATTGCTCTGTAACCCGGAAGGTCTAGTGTTTGAGCTCGGCTTCAGGCACTTTCATTTTTTTCCTTAACCCTCTCCTTACCACCTATTGAAAAATCGTCACATTTGTTACGATGCAAACGTCACTTTTCTCATCCAGATTTCATTTCTATTTGCTATAGCTATAAAAACTTGACATTCTGTAATAGAGCCCATATTGGCAAACAATATTATGTATGGAATGTTCTTTTTGGTTTTCTGTTTGAGTAAGATATGTCTGTTTTGTGTTGGGTGGGTGTGAAGTTTTGGGGAAAATTCTGATAATGACTGGTAAGGAGAGGGTTAAGCAAGATTATTAACCCCCAGTTTTCTCACTTTAGACAGCATGTGTGATTCCTCTTGACATCAGATATTTGTTTGATGGATTATCCATGTTCCTTCATGGAATGCCAAGTCAACGGCAATCGAACAATGCCACACAAAGGGGCATGATATTGTTGGGTTTTTTTTATAGGAGTCAAGGGTCCCTATCCCTCAAAATAAAAATAATATGATCATCAGCTATCACTTTCACACACTGATTCAATCAAAACACAAAAGTATTAAGGGGTTTTACCTCTACAGGGAAAGTCCTGCCAGGGATATTGATGACACGACAGCCACCAAAATAATCAGAAAATTTTTGGCTATTCATGGTGGCACTCATAAGGATGACCCTTAAATCTGGACGGTGACGGAGGATGTCCTTGACGACAATCATTAGGAAGTCTGACTGGACACTTCTTTCATGGACCTAGAGAAGGGGTAAGGGAAAGGGGAGTAACAGAAAATGACAGGTTATTGCAGAAAATGTAATGCATGATAACAAGTGATAAGTTGGCCAGTGCAATCAAAATTTGCACCCCTTCTCTCCACTCACACACTCACACAGAAACAGACACACACACACACACACACACACACACACACACACACCCACATACAAACACACATGCACACATGTACATCAAATAAATAATTTTAATCTAAAAATAAGATCAATTCTTTATAGACATTTTATAATCCATTTCTCAAAATCGATCTCTTTTATAAAAAATTTAAAAATTTGTGATAAAAGTGGCAACTGAACCAACACACTCAATATTTTTTAATACAGGTTAATGATAATGCAATATATATTTAATTCTTCTTTCCTGGCAATCAATAAAGCAGTTTATTGCCTACATTTATCCATTAAAGATCTACCCCCCCCCCCCCCCCAATTAATATAAAAACAATCTGAAATAAAATACAACAAAACAAGTTGACTGTTTTGAAATATACACATTCTTTCTCTTACCTCGTCAATGATCAAATGAGAAACACCATCCAAATGAGAGGCTGACTGTAATTGTCTGAGAACCACACCAGTTGTACAATAGACAAGTTTGGTGTTAGGACCTCGACGGGACTCAAACCTGATCTGATATCCTACCATGGAATCTCTACCCCCTACACCCCCTTCCCCCATCTCCTCAGCTACTCTCCTGGCCAAAGATGTGGCCGATATCCGCCGTGGTTGAGTACAGATGATATTGGTTTTGGCTTGACCATTTTCTAAACAATCCTAAATTGACAAAATAAAAAGATTTAAAAAATATTAGTGCACAGTCAAATTAAAAACACATTTGGAATATGCCCTAAATACAGTTTATCATCACATCTTCATTACATCGATGTTATTTAGCATCTTTGTCACTTTTACAAAACTGCTTTTACTTTACACCCACTTCAGCAATATGACTCATTAAGGACAAGAGGGATATCCAATATTTCAAAACTCACACATTCACTTTCTCTCACCAAGGTAAGTTTCATTCAGCACAAAATACCAGTGGTTCGTGTTAACCCTTTTTTAATATTAAAAAATGAATGAGCTTTAAATAAGAGAGGTCTAGTATTTTAAATAAACAGCATCAAAGTAACTTTGTCAAAACCTTTTTTATAATGTGAGGTGGGATAACCCACTTGCCCTTAACCCCAGTAAAATTAAGAAGTAATAATTTTTTTTTTAATTTGCAAAACATCATGTCCTAATTTGCACGTCTTTAAAAAAAAAATTAAATATATTTATATTTATTTTATATATATATTATATATATATATATATATATATATATATATATATATATATATATATATATATATATATATATATATATATATATATATATATATATTATGTATATATTAGTGTCTTTTCAGTATTATGAATTAACTGTGATAAATGAGAGAATGTATTGTTTCAGGAAATCTATCCACACTAACTCTTCTAACAAGCAAACAAATTAATTGGAAAACCATATTTTCTAAGAGAAATAAATAAAATTTTGTATTTTTATTATTGCACACTTCCATGTTTTACATCATCTACAACAATCCTTGCATTATGTAAAAACTTCAGCGTATTTTCTACCTTTTCCATATATATCGACCCAACAAATATAAAAGACCCATCAGTTTTGATAATATTTATATTCACTTTAATTGCCATTGATATTATTATTATTATTATTATTATTATTATTATTATTATTATTATTATTATTATTATTATTATTATTATTATTATTATTATTATTATCATTATTATTGTCATTATCATTACTATTAATATTATTGTTATTATTATCAATATTATTGTTATTGTTATCATCATCATCATCATCATCATCATCATCATCATCATCAATTACCTCTAGAATAAACTGTGGGACCTGAGTACTTTTTCCACTTCCTGTATCTCCCGCAATAACCACAACACTATTCTCTCTAATTGTTGATGTTATCTGCAAAAGAGTGATGGAAACATGCTAAAATGATATTACTAGGCTTGACTGAAAAGTCTTGACGCCTATTGAATATTTCCGATTGTATTGAACTCACCAGTATAAAACTATACATCAAAATGTGTGTAATTTACTCTTCTATTAGGTCACCAAAATTTGTTTAGCTGCTCGTCTTTAGACCAGTAGATCCCTGGTTTGAGCACCATTCTAGGTAGCACAAAGTTGAGTCCTTGGAAAAAGCGTTTTACTTACATTCTCTCACCGCACTCAGGTGTAAAATGAGTATCTGGCCAGTAACAGCACTGTCTCTGTTGAAACAAAAATTGTAATTGCACCTTACAGTTACAGGCATCATGTCTTGTCCTATATGTTAAGTGATGCTGTTGGCTTGTAACCCCTTGTAAAGCTCTTTGAGTACATTTAGGTGATATTGTCCTTTATAAAAGCTCATCATATTTCTTTTTAATCTCCCAAAATGACGGTTATAGGGATTAGTTGCATTTTGGTAGATAAAGGACTTTGGAGAGCTATTCATCACTTTCAGAAAAGGGACAATCGGTGTGATCTTTGGTAAAAAATATTTGTTGTCCCTCTTTTTTCATTTTTAGATTCAAATTAATTGCTTTTCAAAAAATTTGGTTGATTGTTTTCCTATAGAAATCTCCAGCTCATACTCTCTCCCTGTACTCCAGCCTTGAAAGAGAAGGGTGAGCTAAAGAAGCTGTGTTCTGAGCTGTAGACTACATCAATGGGTGCCACATTATGGAACCACTGGACAATAGTGTATGTATCAATTTCGTTCCTATTTTTTAACATGATTTTTTAATCCCTTTTTTCTTGGCCCTTCTCTTATCTGTTTGGATTACATTTCCCAATTGTGGAGATATTGTACACATACAAAGACACAAACAGCCACACACACATACCCACGCAAACATACCTACACTTCCACAGGAACACACATGTACAAAGAAAATCAAGGCTGACAAATACAAATACACAATGATTTGTATCTTGACATCAGTTTTAACTCCTCCACGAGGCCATTAGGCCCATGAAGCCGGAGGTTATCCTGGTCGTTATAATGTGAAACAGATATTAGCAATTGCTTGCTACCCTTTGGATAGGATGCCGTCTATCATAAAGTACTTTCTGACAGATCTAACAGTCCCAGCCACCTAATCACTGTTGGGTGGACAGGAGAGTCAGAAAATAATTCTCGACTGCACCCGAGACTGAATTGGGGACCTTTTTGTGTAGAAAAAGCACTCTATCGACTAAGCTATCAGGACTCCCGATGACAGAAAAGTTATGTTCAAATACCTGCTCCCTGTGCTGATAGACGGGTAATTGTCTCCGGCTCTGTAAAATGGTCTGGTACTGGGGATTTGCACGTCTTTTCTCAAGCTCCTTTTTCAAGCTTCCATCCACACTTTTGGGTTTTGGGTTCTGTGTGATGACAGGCTTGGGTGGTTCCTTGGGTGCCATTTCAAATTCTGACATTTGATCCTGAGAATTAAATATTATTATGCAATTGTAATTGAAGCATGTGTCACGTCATGTAAATTGAGCAAAAAAAAAAAGGTTCAATGCTGTCATTGTGCAACCTGCAGTGAATCAAACTTATTACTAGATTTACCAAATATGACGATCCTAAAAGGATTGATTGGAAAAAAAAAAAAAGAATAAAACGATTGCATTCCTATAGACAAAGTGGAGTGGAAGAGGGAGGGGGTGAATCTAAATAATGGGGGGGGGGGGGAAGTATAAGTTTGTCCATTAATTTCTGAATAAGATTTACTGGCTGCACTTTAAACCGTGCAACAATCAACCCGTTACTTCATACATTTTTTTTAAATCGTGGGAGATAATACGAGCTGCACCCAACTTCCATTCCCAACAAAACTGACAATTTCCCTCCCTGACCATTTGCTAGCCGATCATACGTGGCACAGTAATAAAATATAATTTTAAAATAAATATGAACATTTATAGAGAGCATTTTCACAGATTTACCATGGTCAATGCGCTTCACAGTATTTCATTTAATCAAACCATTATTGTTTCTGGAGACTATCAATAAATTTATTTTGTGTAATAAACTGGAATCACAGACACAGTACAAATATGACTTACATCGCTTAGTGTAATTTGTCTGATAAATGATGCAAGATGTTCAGTCCAGGCAGACTAAAGTGTGAAAGGGTCTATTGTTCTAAAGTACTCTATACGGATTTTGTTGGTAAATAAACTTGTAAGATATTATGGTATTTAACTATTATTTAAGAATGTATCTCTTATAAGAAAATTAAATTAAGATAAGGTTATTCTGTTAAGTACTCAGTGAAAAAATAGAAGGTGGGATAATAGAAGTGGGACTAAGAAGTGGGATAATAGAGAGGTTAGATGTTTTTAATAGAAAAAAAAATCTGTTACACAAGAGCAGCGTTTTTTTCTTGTGTGAAGTAGGTCGTTACAAGGTGGGGTAATAAGTTGTGAGCACACTTTGTGTGAATAAAATAAATTTGATTATGGAGAAAAAAAAAAAGGGCTATACAAGTTTGATGAAGTGTTTTAAAATTGGTTCTAAAAATGAAGTTGAATGGTGGTAATTAACATCCATGTAATCAGTAATTCCATTCTTGACAACATATAAAGACCTGCCAACTTGAAAATCTTAAAATTCATATTTAGGAGATATAAATGTAGTCGCTATTGTCAACTTTAAAAAATCAACAATTTACCCTCCAAAAGATTAAATAACACTTCAAAAGTCTTACGATTATGTAGTCTGGCATCATCTTTCATTTTCAATCAATTTTAATTACTTAGAGATGCTCATGAAGTTCTGAAATCAGAGCCAAAATTCTGTATTACTATAAATTGTCCGTAATAGTAGACAGGTCTGCATATGTGACCGAATGTGTCAATCTGGTATTATTTTAGAATGAACATGATAAAGAAAATTGAGTTTAAGATCAAAATTATCAGAATTAGAAAATTAAAGATTAATATGAATGAAAAGAGAAAACAAATAGATGTGAGAGATGAGACAAATATTTGAGTTGCTAGAATATACCTGACACATTGACCTCTCACCTTGTCAGCAAGTGCCTCCCAGTCGTCTTCCTCCTCCTCAACACCATCATCAACACATTCTTCACCACTAGGTGTTTTGGCACTGGTAGATCCAGGCGACTGTGATGCCTTTTCTATTGGTGCCATGTCGATTTTAAGCGTCTTCATAAGCTTAGAGATGAACTGGTCTCTGGGCTGGAATTGGGGAGAAAATAAAAAAGTCTTTCTCACTTCCCAATAACTTGCCAGTTGTATTATATTTGTTTCATTTAAATATAATTTTTTCCCCATCATATATTGGTGAGTCTTGTCTGTTGCCTGAGGAAGGTTAGGGACTGAAACGTCATTGTTGTATTGTTTCAATATATGTGAGTCACGTTTACCCTCTTTATTTTCTCTATCTTTCGACCACTTCACTTACCCAGCTTTAGTTTTAAATCAAACGTTCAATGAAGAGGAATTATTTAAGTATATCTTTCCTCACACAGACTCCGTACTTTTCTCAGGGAAAAAAATGGAATAAAAATTGAGACTTATTTTTTAAATTCTTCATAGTAAATTTAGACAGTAAAATTTGTTGCCAAAAATCAATACCAAGGCTTTCTCTCCAATTTAAACCAAAAAAAAAATAGAGAGAGAGAGAGTGAGAGAGAGAGGAGAGAAGAGAGAGAGAGAGAGAGAGAGAGAGAGGGGAGAGGGAGGTAGGAAGGGAGGGAAAGAGAGAGAGCAAGAGACAGAGAGAGAGAGAGAGAGAGAGACAGAGAGAGAGGGAAAGAGTGAGAGAGAGAGAGAGAGAGAGAGAGAGAGAAGAGAAGAGAGAGAGGAGAGAGATGAGAGAGAGAGAGAGAGAGAGAGAGAGAGAGAGAGAGAGAGAGAGAGAGAGAGAATTAGTATGGATTCCCATCAAGACCATCACCTTGTTTTCCTTTTCCTTGGCCTCATCCTTGACTTTCCTTTCCTCATCCTGCCACTCTAGCCAGACATCCCGATAGGTGGGGGGAAGTAGTTGGTGAACTGACTGGAGAGGGAATCATGGGACAGTAGTACCACAGAAATGTCAGGAAAAATCACATTGGATAGAACTACAGTTAAATATTAAGACTGCGGCTATGGGTCTAGTGGGATGACATTCGCTTTTGGATCAGAAGGTCCTGGGTTCGAGCCTCGCTCAGAGCATAGTTTGGTTGTTGGAAAAGGCTCTTTACTCACATTCTCTAACCGTACTCATGTGTAAAATGAGTACCTGGTCGTCCACAGCGTTGTCTCTCTCAAATCACTGAAAAGCAGGCCATTATTAAAATATTCTATTTCTGAAAGTTTAAACAAACAACTAAGCATTAGCTTTTTACCAATATCCACTAAACATGCTCAAAGTTATTTACAAGGAGTCACAAGCCAACAACAACACTGCCTGTAAAACATAATTATAATTCAATGATTGAGACAACAAAATTACCAGCCAGGTACTAGTTTTACCCCTGGATAATGTGAGAGCCTTTTCCTAGCACTCAACTTTTTGCTGCCAATAGCAGAATTCAAACTTTCGACAGGTCTCAAGTCATGTATCATAACACTGCTTTTGTCTAATTTTAGGTCTTCTTCCAACTTCCCTCTGCCCTGAGAATTCGAATCTAGAGTACGGGTGGTATCAATCTGGAGTTTAAATCAGCTAGGAGACTCTAGGATGTGTCCTTAGAGAGATTTTTATAATTCCACATATTATTATTATTATTTTTATTATCCTTATTATTATTATCATTATTTTTATTATTATTATTATTATTATTATTATTATTATTATTATTATTATTATTATTATTATTATTATTATTATTATTATTATTATTATTATTATTATTATTATTATTATTATTATTATTATCATTTATTATTATTATTATTATTATCATTATTATCATTATTACTATTATTATGAAATTCATTTCCAAAATTCAAGAATAAAATTATATCTAAGACGAACAATAACTATTAAAAAATGAGCACCCTCAAATGTTACAAGAAAAGACAGAAAATTGATTGAACCCTTTGTTTGAGCGATAATCTTGATGCCAATAACACTGTAACATTGCTGCATATTCTAATTGAAATCCCCCAACAAGGTATCTATACAAATTAAAACAAACATCCAACCATACCGCTAACTCATCCTATTATATAAATTTTATTTTCATTGTTATGATGATGCAATAATAGCAGCAATGATGGTAATTCTGCGGTGTTGGTATTGCTGCTGAGGTTGTGTAATGGGAATGCTGTTTCTGTGACATAGTGATAATGATGCTATGATAGAAATGGTAGTGATAATGGTGATAATGCTGGTGCTGGTGATAATGAAGTGATAAAATTGCAGCTTTACAATTACTCTGAGATTGTATTGTTGGTAGAAATGATGATGATGCTGTTGTTACTTTTTCCAGCACTTTTATTAGGATGGAGAGAATGCAGATCTGCAAATTTTTGGAGATCTTAAGAGAAATGCAAAATTCTTAAGAGATTGTAGAAGAGTCTAAGATAATAATTATATTTAATTTCTTTTAAAGATTCTAGAATGCTACGGCCTCTGATCTAGGACTTCACAAATAATAGAACAAACAAGGTTTCAAACATATGAATACTAACCTGCCCTTTACACAATTGATATAGAGCCAACGTGGACGCCAGATGTTCAGCATCTTTCACATTCTCACACAATATTGTTGGTGTGACTTCAAGACGTCCCTCTTTTGGTCTTTCTATCACAGCCCTGCTCAACAATGAAAAATAAAATAACAGAGATTAAAGGAAATCAAATTGAAAAGTGAAAACATCACATTACATTGAACAGGGATTAACAATAATTTAAAATGAAGAATGAAATGAAAAAATACAATTTTAAAATCTTGAAATTTTTTTAATAGTTTTATAAGGCCTTAGATTCAATAAAGTCCTATTTCTGTAGTTCGAAGTAGTTGTAATATATTTTCCACCTGTTCTTAATAAGACTTATAATGTTGGATGGTAAGTCATTTCAAAATTCTGAAATATTGTGCAATCCTACTGTACAATAGGTTACTTATCAAAACATTTATTTGAAATAGAATTTTAAAAACACCAACTCCTGAAAAAAACAAAAAAAAACATCAAATCATGTAACAAATCCAAAGTAAAAATTTACAGTTAACAATACATTCTGGTCAATGTTGACCACTAATTTGTTTATTTCTCATACTTACGTAGACTTGAACCTATTCACCTTGACCTGTATCTTTCTAAACTTTGGAGGTCCACTCTTTGGCAAGTGCTTGCGCACCCAATCTATCAAGAATTGTTTGGGGGATTTCCCAGTCCACTGGGAACGAGTGTATTCAAATGACCTAACATCTTCCTTCACTTTTACGACTGTTACTGAACGGTTTGAAAAAAAAAGAAGAAAAAAAATGTTTATTTGATGAATCTGAACAAAATGCAAGAGTAAAATCGGAATGAGATCAAACATTATAGTACATAAAATATTCTAGGGAAAGTGTTGTTTTGTACAACTTGAATGTCTTTAACATTTTCTTTGGAGATGATAATTAAAAGGGAGTTGCAATAATCTTAAAAATTAAAATTAACTTTCAAAACAAACTTTCTCACTTACATATGTAAGAGACAACCTTAATAATCCCACTTCGAACTTCACAATATAAATATAAATAAACTAGCATGACTACTTCCATATGTCAAGGTTGGATATAATTACACCCACTTATTTCATCTGAGACCTATAATCATTAAAGTCAGTATATTTGGAATATTCTTTACTTACCTGCATCTGGGCTGGGTTTTTCTTTCTCTGCTTGAGCAAACATTAGAGAAAAGCCTTCATCCTCTCCATCATTCTGGCCATTGTCACCTTCAGTCTCTTTTTGTTCTATAGATTTCGCTGGAGCTCCAGATGATGATGATTCTCCACTGCCCGATTTCAATCTTGCCTTGATGGATTTGTCAAAGTCAGGATGTTTTTCATATGATGCCATTTCTGTGGTGAAATTATGTAAAGATTTGAATTGTAAATGAACGCTAGGTAGAAAGAGAAATGAAATCCTTTGGCTGGGGGGAGGGTTGAAAGTTGACAGAAAACAGATGTTAACTAGAGCATTTATATAGTGCAGTATCCACTAAACATGCTCAAAGCACTTTACAAGGAGTCAACAGCAACACATAACCTGTAGGACAAGACACGACACCTGTTAGGCAATATTATAATTTTTGTCGACACAAAGATAATGCTGTTAACAGCCAAGTATTCATTTTACACCTGAGTACGGTGAGAGAATGTGAGTAAAGAGCCTTTTCCAAGGACTCAACTATGCGCTGCTCAGAGTTTGACTTGAACCTTTCAATCTAAAGATAGACATAGCCGCACAAAGTCACTGGTACCCCTTACTGTCAACCTTAAGCGTTGATAAAACACCACAGTGGATTGAATAAGTGACAACTAAGCATTGAGGTTTTCGTTTAATTTAATTCAATAAATTCGTGAGAACACATCTGCCATGTGCTTAATGTATTATTTCCACGGGGGTTCCAATAGCTCAATTGGTAAAGCACAGGAATCACTGACAAATGGAACAGGTCTGAATTGACGTAGAAACAGGCTTCTTTTTTTTTAAAGACAAAACCGACCACCCACTTATAATCGAGCAGCTGAGCAAAAGTTAGTCTTGCAGAAATGATATTGCAATAGACCACCATCCTATCTAAAATGTAACAAGCAATTTGTACTTTACATTTTATGCTACAGAAAAATTTATAAGTCTTATGGATCTAAAAGGAAATCTATTTCCTAGCAATGTCTCAGTGTTGTGGGATCAAGTCCCCAACATAAGTGAGCATTTTCAATGAGAAAACACCTCAAGATTTACCATTATGCAGACCTAGCGCATTTCATTGTAAAGGGCACAACAATTTTATATGCATAACTTGCGTCCTTTTACTATCTTTTACATGTCTTTTTATTGTTCCTTTATAAAAGATGTGATCTCTGTCTGATCATATCATTTTGTCATAGCTGTCGCCAACATTATCTTCCTGTTTTTTAATGTCACCCCATAATTTTATGCATCAGTTGATGTATTTTGAACCATTCAACATAATTATCCTCAAGTATATATATGTAACATTATCTTAAAATTGAATCAAGAATTCATATGAAGTAAATCTCAACATCAAAGAGCAGTAGAGTATAATACAAGTTTTACCGAGATGTATCTCCCTGAGTTTTTTGGAAAGCTTCTTGTGTTTCTCAGTGGAGTTGTTGCATTTAGCAATGGCAGCTTGATCTTTCAGTTCCTGCATCTCTTGGTAGAGTTTGGCATAATGATCTGTCTGTAAACAAAAAAAAATTACTTCAAGATTTTTTTTTACATGTGACATTCTTAATCAACTTAAAAGATGTTTAATTTTCTTTCTTTACATAGGCGAGGGGGGAAGGGGGATTTTTTTTTCTTTTTCTTCTTTCACTGAACACTTCACTTAAATAAGATACCTATAATCAACTTAAACCTTACAGGATTAAATTCTTTCTGTTGTGCTTCATCCCCACTGCCCTCATCACTCTCGTCACTTGAGTCATTCTGTGCATACTGAAGAATCCAATCCTTCATTGACTTTTTAGGGGTTACAGCATTTCCAGTCTGAGTTGGATAACAACAAAAAAAGAACACATCAAGACTAATTTACGGTGTTGTTAACTTCCTGGAAGAAAAAAAAAAAAAAACAATTCTTTCACAAAAGACAGAAAAATTCTGACCACAACTTTCAGAGTGGGCATTGTAATTAACTACAATATCTGGGACATAGTAAAACACATTTATATATGCATTACAAGCTGTGTACAAACTTTCACAATTATTCTTCATAGCAAATGAGTGATTTAGGTAAAAAAGCTGGGAAGCAAATAACCACTGTATTATTCCTCATAGTGTGGCTCAGCAGTAAGGAATTTGTTTCCTACCCATAAGGTACTGAGTTCGACTATTTGCTGTGCTGTGTTCAAATTACCGTGCTCTAGTTCATATTGCGGTACTGTGCTGCGGCTAATGCCTGGGTTATTCCAGTCTTCACTTGGAACAGACACTAAAGACAAATTTCCCTTAAAGATAAACAAAGGGATTTTTTTTTTAAAAAATGAAAAATAAATAAATAAATAAGCACACAAAAATGGACGAGGATTGGTTTGAAGTAGTATGGAAAATAAGTCAGTTTCTTAATCCCATCTTCCAACACTCAACACTCTACTGCTGTAGTCCAGGGCACTGAGACTTATTAATTTTATCCTAACAATACCTTAGGCTTAGCTCCACCTTTCTGCGTCACAGGAATTGCATTAATCGGCTGGTGACATAAATCTTTCTGTAATGAGGCATCAAATTTTGGACGGAGCTTCTCTTCCTCCTTCATAAGAGTATCAGAGAAACCAGCTGGTAACTGATCTGAAATAATATTTCATTTAAATCTTATGAAAGATTTACTCATTGTCATTTCTACTTTTTATTATTTACAAATTGATGATACAGAAAAAAAAAATCATAACGTCGTGATAAACATTGAAAAAGCATCAAAGGAATTATCTTAAGCAGAGATGCCAACTTTGAATTTGGCTCACAGGAGTTTCAGCCACCACTCGTAGGAATTTCAATGCCGAAAGAGGAATTTCCGCGCACAAAAAAAAAAAGGAATTGGAACGATATTTGGCATTGTGCTTACATATTGTATAGTTCTAAATAGATAACTGATTAGAATTACAGTGTATATTATGATACATAAACACATTGCAAATTACAATCCCAAAGTTTCCTTATTTCAAATGAAGTAAAGCGCCAAAACCTAACGGTAGAGATTGTAGTACGGGTGGTAGTGAGGATGATGTGGTGTTGGTGGTTGTAGTAATAGTGGTAGAGATGATGAAGATGTGATAGTGGTTGATGTTGTAGTTGTAGTGGTAGTGATGATGATATGGTGGTGGTGGTGGTGGTTGAGGTAGTAGTGGTAGTGATGATGATATGGTGGTGGTGCTGGTTGAAGTAGTAGTTGTAATGATGATGTGGTGGTGGTTGTTGTAGTAGTAGTGGTAGTGATGATATGGTGGTGGTGGTGGTTGTAGTAGTAGCGGTAATGATGATGTGGTTGTGGTGGTTGTCGTAGTAGTGGTAGTGATGATGTGGTGGTGGTGGCTGTAGTAGTAGTGGTAATGGTGATGTGGTGGTGGTGGTGGTGGTTGTAGTAGTAGTGGTAATGATGATGTGGTTGTGGTGGTTGTAGTAGTAGTGGTAGTGATGATGTGGTGGTGGTGGTTGCAGTAGAAGTGGTAATGATGATGTGGTGGTTGTTGTTGTAGTAGTAGTGGTAGTGATGATATGGTGGTGGTGGTGGTTGTAGTAGTAGCGGTAATGATGATGTGGTTGTGGTGGTTGTAGTAGTAGTGGTAGTGATGATGATGTGGTGGTGGTGGTTGTAGTAGTAGTGGTAGTGATGATGTGAAGCTGGTGGTAGTAGTAGTAGTGGTAGTGATGATGATGTGGTGGTGGTGGTTGCAGTAGTAGTGGTGGTGATGATGTGGTGGTGGTGGTTGTAGTAGTAGTGGTAATGATGATGTGGTGGTGGTGGTTGTAGTAGTAGTGGTAATGACGATGTAGTGGTGGTGGTTGTAGTAGTAGTGATGATGATGTGGTGGTGGTTGTAGTAGTAGAGGTCGTGAAGATGATGTGGTAGTGGTGGTTGTAGTAGTAGTGGTAGTGATGATGATGTGGTGGTGGTTGCAGTAGTAGTGGTGGTGATGATGGTTGTAATACTAGTGGTAATTATGATGATGTGGTGGTTGGAAGGGGGTGGGGGGTATCCTTGGAACAAATTGACCTCACCGGAATTTGACGCAAGTTGCCGGAGCCCGGAATTATTTGCTCCAGACCGGAGTTTTTTCCGGTGAAACCGGAGTTTTGGCATCACTGTCTTAAGACAAGCTTTTAATTTAGAAAAGATGATGCAAAATAAGATTCTGGGAATACTATAAACTCCATTTGAGAATGGTTTGTTCTAATGTTGACCAATCTATCAAAATGTAAATAGAAAAATGTTACTGGATACCAGTTATGTGACAAACTTCTAAAAAAAAGGGAAATTCTTGATTATGACAAACATGAATTGATTTACAATTTATTAACAAATATCAAAGTCTGTTACAATAACTCTATTGCCAACTTTACTGAAATCATTCTCAGTTTATAACAGCCTCTTAATCTAAAGCATATCAAAATGATAGACCAGCAACCACCCACCATTTTGTGAGTTGAGACATAACCAATCCAAGGCATCGATGAGGTCTCCTCCATTCATCACAGTATTCGTCATGGCCGACTCAACCAGATTCTTAGCAAATCCAGCATCTGATAGGCTGTTGTAGACATTCTATTGACCATAAATGAAACAGAAAGAAATTAATTACAGCACAGTTAAAAGTATGAACATTCAATGACAGAGCAAAGTAAGATTGAAAACATCATTTTAGTTTACATCAGGGCATAATTTATATAAAACCCAAAACTATAACTAGCATAAGTTCATACACACCTGCACGTAATCACAATAACAAACACACACACATATGCATACATACACAAACACACACATGCACATACACATGCAACTAAATGGAAAAGAAGCATTGCTCCTGATATTATTATTATAAATAGCTACCACGAAGACAATAAACATTAAAACAAATTAACAACAGTGTTTCAGTTTGGATAGTTAAAGCTTCTATTGCAATATTGTCAATAAACGACTCACACCATGGACTTCAAAGCCCTAGGGCAATCTTAAAATATACATGATGATACATTGAACAGATGGGGAATGAGGGAGAATATCATGGGAACTAGAATAAAAATTGCCATATATGAATGTATGCAAAACTACCACAAGTAACCAACAACAAAAAAATAATAATCTATATTTTCTTAGTAAAATTCCAAATTACATGGGGAAAAAAGAATTTGTATCAACTAAAGATGCAAGATTTCCATTAATCAACCACTGATTCAAAATTATTTTGAATAGTACAGATTTGGTTCAAATACAAGCTTGAAAACAAACCAACTACTGACAGAGTAGAAAAAAAAAAAAAAAGATAGTAATTTCCCATCAGCATTCTTTCAACTTCAACAAATCCAAATCTGGGAGAGGAAAATAAAACGAATTTGGCATAATTTAGAAAAAGATAGAAAGAAAGAAAGAAAGAAATTTATATATACCATTTTCATTTGTATGAGTGGCTGGCCTGGCAACCTTTTCACTTACTGTAAGTTTCTTGGCCGTAATTCTACTGGACACCTCTCCCTGACTGACACGTTTCTTCTGTTCATCCAGCACCAAGTCGATTAAGGAACCCTCAAGTTTGTCTGATATTCTTACCTATGAATAAAAACAAAATTACAGATGACATTCTTAAAAAGGAAAGAGTCAATGTTTCTGGTGTAGATATGGCATCTAAGTCAAATAACAAAGAAGGCAAGAGTTTAGAACCCGTATAATTCATCAAGGTAAAATCATTTGTACAATTGAAACTTTATGCTCAATTCTCTGGACCGCAGTTGAAGAGTGGAGTTATTGCTATTCTATTATCTATTATTCTATCAGCTTTATATCTCCAGCTGTTTTCTCCTTCATTATAATTTCAAATCAAGAGACTACACTGAAATTCCAGGTTGAAGAACTTACTACGAAAATATTTAAAAAGTGATGAGTGGCAATGGGTAAACAAGGAGGCAAACATCATGTGTCATGTGATAAATAAGAAGAATGATATGTGAATCACCATCTCAAATGAGTGTTATGTCTTGGTGAACCAGTTGCCAAAATGTAAACTTAAAAGTTAAAATGATTAGAAATATGAATTTTATGATTTTGGCCTTTAAGAAATTATATCCACTGTCTTAAATAAAATCCCAAGCTTCAAATTGATTTTGATTGTATAATTAATTCAATTTTTATTGTCTCCAACTTTTTACTGCTTTCTGATAGTTTTCTGTCTGTATTTTCAAAATGAGAACATGATGGGACTGATGGATGGAGATAAAGAAAAACACAGAGTTACCTTTGGGAGATCATCCGTATTCTGTTTAGCATCTTTATCACTTTCTTGTAGAGAGTAAGTCTTACTTGCTTCATTTGTAATGAAAAATTAAAACAAATAAAACAATAATAAAGGTAATAGGTGATTATCGCAGCCATAAAAAAAAATATGCTGACATGGTCATATAATAGAAATTTAAGACCAAAATAAAAATGATTTAAAACTTTATGAGTTACACATCTAATAACAATGAGATTATCATGAGAAAGGTAGAATGCATACATCTGTTATTTTTGTCTGATGTGTTAACTTCTTTCATTAATACACACTTAAATTATGTGCTGATAGTAGGCAATATTATATTCTATTTCACCAAGGAGTTTTTTTTTTAATATTCATTTCACAATCCTGAACTATATAGTACATAATGTGATATATGACTCATATCAATACAGATTCAACGGCACAGCTTCAACAAAAGAATAAAAACTATTAAATGGCCAATCCGTTATCTGTTTTGTAAACCAAGAACCCACTAAGAATAACTGAAGATTGACAAGTGGAAAACTACACATGTGGTAGAATCTACTGGTGTGCTACAATTTTATTGAAATGGCGTTGATTGGTTGTGCCTCCAAAGTTATCATCTCTGCTCCATTTGCTAATACATCCGTGTTTGTTATGGGATTCAATATGGATAAATACACGAAAAACATGATTGTTGTCAGCAACGACTCCCAAACATTCAATTATCTTGATCCATTAGTCAAAGTTGCCAATGAGAACTTCCACATTATAGAGGCTTTGATTATCACTAGAACGTCTTCAAGAACGTCACCTCATCATTCACAGGGTCTGCCAAGGCTGTCAGCAAAATTATTTTGGAGATAAAAGGTCAATTAAACAGTTGTTCCTTTTTAGTTCTGTATCAGATATATCAATGATTGATCACATATGCCAATTAGGAAAAGGTGTTATGATGACATCAGGAAATCTATCAAGAGTGCCACTGAAGGTCCATTAAAGGATATTTTGAGATACAAGACGAAGCTGTGCCCCCCATTAATATTTTTTAAATTTCAAGGCCAACATTGTGTTCCATAATAATTTTGCTTAACTTAGTATGACAACTTATATAACAGTCCATATGGATTCAGCAAGAGCTAACAGTGAGTAACCCAAAATGAACTTTACTCTAATAGTCCTTCCTTACAAATGGTCCATTTTGATATGTTCCATTTTAAATGCAATCAGGGATATTTATGATGAAATCATATGTTGTCATGAGAATATGATTCTGTTTTAATGAATTGACAATTATCAATTTCCATCTTTCACAAGACATTGATTTGCCCTGTTGTAAGTGTCTATCCGCATGGGTGGGACTGTAAATTTGGATGTGTGATAGCTTTGTATGTGATGTGTGTTGCTGAGTTAAGTGAACCGGGACAGTGATTATTGTTTCTGAGTGGTTTGAGAGTTTGAGCATTGTGGTGAGGCAGTTTTCTAAAACTTGTGACAAACATCTTGGTTGCCTTGACTTGCAGTTTCTGACAATTCTGACAGCCTTATTATCAGCACAGTCTCAAGGTCTTGTATGGTAACAAAGTTGTGTTTGATTCTAGTTAGTAAATCTTTGAAATATGAGGCTGCTATCACACTTCCATCTGTGTGAGGTAAGCATTTTCGTCATGACACCTGATTTCAGTCCTTTTGATGTTTACCAGGACAAGAAGATCATTTTGCAACCTCACATTTGTCAAATGGGAGGAAAATCCATCTTACTTTCTTATTTCAACTCAATAAATAATGTATTATTAATATTAATGCTCATAACAATCTATTTATTTCTCACGCCTCAGTTATGATAAAATAAATTACTTAATATCAGAAAATTAAATATTATGTCATATTAATCTTCATCAAACTTGGGGATCACAATGACAGATTTCATCATTAGCATAGAAATATAACTGATCCACTAATCAATTTGTAGTGCAATTATACTCCATTCCTACAACAAACCTTTCGCTTCTTCTGTTTTCCCTTGGCTAGCATTAGTATTGCCACAAGCCAAAGCAGGTGCTTGAGGGTTCTTATGCACTTTTCGCTTGCCCATGAGTTTTATGATACCAATTCCTGTTTAAACAAATGATAAGTCAAATGTCAGAGAGAGAATGTTGTGTGAGTGTGTGTGTGTGTGTGTGTGTGTGTGTGTGTGTGTGTGTGTGTGTGTTTATATCATCACAAAACGCCAAAATAAACCCCCCAAAAAAATAAAACAAAATAAAACAGTGAAAAAAAAAAACACAATAAAGAAATAAAAACAAACTTACAAAAGGTTTTGTATTTGATATAATAAGGCTTAAAGTACTCAATCTACCAATACAGAAAAAATAAAAACAATAACTTGGTAAGCTTCATATAAAAGTTAAGGAAAAACTTATTCTCGTGTTCAACGCCCAATTATTTGCAATCTCTACTGATATATATTATGATATGTCATAAGGCAACAATTGAAGTAAAAGATTAGTAGCAATGACCACAGTCCATGGCAATTATTGACAGTTTACCAACCGTCATGAGAGGAATGAGGAAGAGAGAGAGAAAGAGAGAGAGAGAGAGAGAGAGAGAGAAAGAGAGAGAGAGAGAGAGAGAGAGAGAGAGAGAGAGAGAGAGAGAGTAATTAAAACTTTTCCAGCTGTCCCATGTACCTCGACAAATGTGTTACATTGTAATTTCATTTCCAGGTTGCTTTCTGTCTTTGATTTTTAATGAGATTATTGATAGTATGCGCTTGGCTAAGAATAGAAACTCACAACATTGCCATCCGGAAGTATAACCCACCAACACACAAAACTATGTGTAACCGTGAACTTTTATAGTCTGGATAATACAGTTTAGTGAGAATTAACTCATAAACGTGGATGGCAAAAAATAATAACAAAGATCCGAGTGACGTCAACTTAATTCTATCTATATTGTTTTGCCGGAGTCTTTCATTGAGAGGCGAACAGTCAAATATAAATTATTAGTTTTGCAGATGATATTTTAGTCATTATAAACTTCTCTGTTGTATACTGTTGTAGTTTTTTGTGTTTTTTTTTTTTTTTTTTTTGGGAGGGGGGGTTGTTGTTGTTTGTTTGTTTGTTTGTTTTACTATTAATATATTATTAATAATGTGTAAGCATTTGAGTGTGTTCCTCTTGGTTGGATCCTGTGATTGTGTCTGGATAAGGCTCTTAGGCGACGTCAAATTTAACACATTATCATTGATAGGTTGTACATGGAGTCTACCCCTGTTCCCTTTTTGACGTAGTTCCCTGCCTTTGTCTTACTTTTACTCGGACTCGGGCGGTTTTACTTTGAAAGTAACTCTCCCATTTTCTTCCTTGTTATTGGCGCTGAAATGACCAAACTGCGTCGCAAGCGCCGTAAAACCAAGTTAAAAAATAAACAATTATCCAAAGCACAACTTCACCGCTGAAAATGAAAATCAATTGCCAATACTGACAGTGACAGGCAAAAACACTCTCGTCTCATTTGTAGAACTATCACTTAACCCAGCCTTGCAAAATCCAGTGAGTGAAAGGAACCAAAAATTTACATCACTCGGAAAGAGGAAAAAACTAGAGTAGATCATATCTAAATAAACTATCTCTACTCAGACTCGAACTCAATTCAAGACGTCTACTCGTGACAGTACAGCGACAGTGAGACAGTAACACTGTTCTCTTACCTACACTTGACTTAGAGTTAGAGACTAAGCTAAGACTAAATAGATGTTTGGAAAGGTGCAGAGCTCTGACAATGAAAGAGTAATCAAATCATGATTATACTCAGAACAGAGTGCAGATCAATAGAATCTGAAGCTTTCCTTATCTGTTTAGTTAGTTTTCACTTTTAGTTTAAGTCATTCATTAACTATCTACCTTTTCTCTATTGCCTGATGGCCTGGTGTCAGATACTACAGCTGTATCTCCCCAAAACATAAACAATGGGCGCAGACATATTGCTTTTTAAAAATAACAATTAAATATTACTAAATATGGATACGAAACAAAACTTTCCTCAAAAAATAAAATGAGCAGCAATATCCACTAAATGTGCTCAAAGCGCTTTACAAGGGGTCCCAATCAACAGCAACATTTAACATGTAGGACGGGACATGACGCCTGTTAGGCGAAATTACATTTTTCGGACAAAGACAACGATGTTAACGGCCAGGTACTCATTTTACACCTGAGTATGGTGAGAGAATGTGAGTAAAGAGCCTTTTCCAAGGACTCAACTATGCGCCGAGCCCAGGACCTTCCGATCCGAAAGCGAGTGTCATACCACTCGACCGCATAGCCGCAATCTATCTATCTATCTATCTATCTATCTATCTATCTATCTATTTATCTATCTATCTATCTATCTATCTATCTATCTATCTATCTATCTGTCTGTCTATTTATCTATCCATTTATCTATATATTTATCTATCTATCTTTCTATCTATTTATTTATTTATCTGTCTGTCTTTCTTTCTGTCCATCTATTTTATCTCTCCGTCTTTACAATCCATCACCTTCTCCTTTTTCAAAACCTATTTTATGATACCTAAAGCATTCGACATACATTTAGCTATTATAATATATTTTATAATAATTCAGATAAAGTCCCACAGCTTCACAAATCAGCCCGAGACTTCACTATTCACCATAACTCTGTATGGTTTCACGTCAATCAATAGTAAGCATCGTCACTGTATCACTCTTCATCATGACTCTTCACTCTTCAGCCACACTCCACACTCTACTTCCGGTGTTAAAGATGGAGGACACTGTACAGTTGATGCAGTTTTTACTGTGTCTTGTTTTATTCAATTGGCAATCATTTGGATCTGCTTCATCTATTGATGAAGCTGGCGATCGATCTGAATTCAAGATCGAAGGCAGGGTGTTTATGTCGTCTAGAGATAAAGAATGGACATTACATTCACGAGTGTTGGTTGACGGCGGAGACTATCTGGGATTTGTCAGGTACGAAGTAGAGTGTAGAGTAGGGTCCTCCTTCACCTAGTAGGCACTTAAATGAAAATTCAGTTTTCAAATGACAGTATAAAATCTGGTTTACTATGATGCAGTATACCATCCCGATGATAAAACCGTTTGAATTTTGTCTCTAGGTTATATAGAAGCAGAGTTATTCAATTTTTTATGCCTTAAAAACACCCAAAATTTACTATAGAGAGGTGGGCCTTTGGCCTACCAACCTCCGCTGCACGTCCAACTCGCCTTGAGCATGCATTCACGTAAAATATAAAGATTTTTTTTTAAAACCTACCTCTGTTTCAAAAACTAGCATCTTTCACCTTTCTAAGAAACATTTTGATTTTTCAGAACTTTAGTTCGTTAAAAAATACCGGCCAATCTGACCCGTTGAGTCGAATGAAAACGAAATTTTGTTGTTTACACGGTTCGAAGGAAATGCCGTAAATAAGCTTTCATGGACTTCCTGTGTTGTTTTTACAGTGTCACGTGACCGTTTTGAGAAATTTGTCGTCTGCTACAAATAATTAGACCGGTAGGGGGTAGATATTTTCGTTGGAGCAGAGAAAAAGTGAGTATTATTTCTTGGACTTGTAGAGAGGCCTAGGGTCCACCAGCAGTCAAGTTTATTGAATAAAAGAAAAAAAGGCCTTTTTACTGCACTAATGCACCAAATTGCATACCTATCTATGGACACTTTGTTCCGTACTTTTTCCCAATAAACTTTTTTAAAAACCTGGGGCCAGGGTTGCTAGTTTGGCCTCCTGGTGGCCAAATTTGAGAAATTTGGCCTTTTCCCAAGCCATTTGGCCTCCCAAAATTTGGTTTGGCCACTTGGCCTCCTGTAACCAACTTTTTGGCTTCCTCTGACTTTCCCCGTTATATCGTTTTACTCTGGTATCGGTAAAACTTATTTTATTTGGCAATCTAAATATCTAAATGCAACACGTGCTAACGCCACAGATTGCATTTGCTAATGCTTCTATATATACGAATTTTCCTTATCCTATCTAAATTGTTTAACAAATCTAAAGAGTTTTCGCGAGGCTAAGGTGGGTTTGGTGGTATTTGGGCTCCTGCCGAGGAATCTGGCCTCTTGCTATAGCTAGTTTGGTCTCTTACTCAAAAATGATCTGGCAACCCTGCCTGGCTAGGCGGTACCTTGATAACAGAAACGATACCCACACGATTTCGCGAGGAATTAATCATGAAAACAATTAGGATATAATTTCAACACAACTTTTGAAATTCATCAAGGATTGTCCATTACCGAATGTTTTTTGATAGAAAACAAATGCATCTTCAAATCTAAACTGCTTTTGACGGTAAGCGGTAAGTTTTTTATTTATTTTTCGGTCCAAACGAATGATTTATCCTGGTATAGAAGCTAAGTAACACCGGCCCACCTCTCTAGGAATCAGCCTGAAATTGGGCACCAGCTGACTGAAAAAACGAAAGGGGATTCCCCTGTAACACTGTGACGTCACAAGGCTAGGAGCCAATGACCGACGCTGACCAATGCAGTCCAAGCTGAAATGGCGTTACTTTGGTAGATTTTGAAATGAGTGTGATTTTATGGAATGCTCAAAGGGTATCCTGGAAGCAGTTTTGAAAGTTGAAAATGGTATCATTGGAAAGGAAAATGATTGAATTTTATGATTATTTATGTTTTAAGGGGATTTTTTCATGAATGATGATAAACGGATTGATTTTCTTGCCCACTGCAATTAAGCTATCTTTCCATTACAATATCTTCTAAATGAATTTAAGGAGGGAAATGGTAATTGTACCAAATGATAGGGCGTTCAATGCCCTTTATTTTAGTATTTAATTTATCCAATTCTGTAAATAAATACCAGAGATATCTCAATTTAACCAAGCCATGGTTTTAGCCTGCAGCTCACAAACGATAACTAGCGGTCACACAGGTGAATGGGAGAACTGTGACACAGATTTAGCCATTCATTTAAGTGCCTACACCTAGTCCGTTAATATACATATATTTACAACATCCAGTATCCAGATTTGGCTATTTCCAAAATTAGAGTTAGTTAAGGAAATACTTGGGTTTTTTCCATAGCTCGAGGAATGTGCGGAAAGCCTCCCATATAAAACATTCAAATTGGTTTGATTTTTGTTTATTTTTTGATATCATTATCATTATCATTGCATTGATTGATGAATTGAAACTGAAACCAACATCATTTTGATTTTGTGAAGGGCTTTTCAAGTTCAACATGATTTTAATGATACAAATTCTTTTTAAAGATCAGAAGGAAAGTTATGCTTTTAAAGGCTGAAAATTGTACTTCCCTTTACCTTTGATTGTTATTAAAATAACTGATGGAATTTTCATTATCATTATTGAATTGACTATTGTTGTATTTGAGACTTGTATGTAGATTTGAAAATTGTATTTTTCACCCGGGGGGTGGTACCAACTCTATCTAACAACCCAGCTGGGTCTTCTCCTTGCAGCCCACCAAGGTCTTTGCAACCTCTGAAATGGAGCATTAGCATAGGCAGTTTAGTGAGCAGCAGCAGTGGCAGTCAAATTTTGACCCAACTCGCCCATAGGAAAGTTGTGACTGGAAATTGCAGTTCGCGTTTTGGGGGGTTCAATTAAAGATGCATAACTTCGTTATAAAGAGGAATATCGCAGATATTTTGGTTACATTATTTTCGTCTTTCAATTTCCTTTTAAATGGTGCCAATTAAGGAAAAATCCATTAATAATTCCAGAAGTTATATGAAATTAAAATTTGGCAATTTTCAAATGCATTTATTTTTTTATTTACCGCATGTGTTTTTAAAATTTAAACGCTTGTTTTTAGAATAACATCTAAACTTTATTCATGCCAAATTTCAGGGCTCTATATCGATGCGCAGACACCTTTTAACTCTGCGCCGAAATGCCTTGTTTACGTTATCTTCTCATCATGGCTGCCGGGCGATATCGCTTTCCAACTTTATTTATAGGCATTTTATAGTTTTTGTTTTAAAAGTTCGTATATTTCTTCTCTTTGTGAAATCCGATATTAATAATATCGATATTTTAAAAATACCAATTGCTTTAATTTAATTTTATTTTACTTTGCCATCAAGTTTCTTTCCCATATGTTTAGATATATTTGTTATCATTTGTATCCATATTCTAAAGGCCTTTGCCTTAATAATTATTATGGTAAGAAGTTCTATTAGTTTTGACACCCCCATACATTGAGAGAGAAGGGGGGGGGGGATAAAATTATATTAATTGTCAGTTCAAATGATGTAATAGCGATAAACCCAAAGTGGTTCAGCATAATTTTTTAAAGTATTAAAAGCCAGAACTTTCCTTCTAATTATAATAGGGAATCTGTTTCAATTTATTTGAACTTTTTCAATCTACCATTTTATTTATATGCAATTAAATTGCCATAGGTAAAAATAAACTCATGTCATTACACAACATGTTTATATCTTTTCATTTAAATACTCTCAAACCCTTTTTTATTCTCTATGTATTAATTAAAAGAGGGTAATTATTTGCAATTTTTCAGTGAGATATTGGGGATAAATCCAAAAGTGATAGAGCAAATTGTTTCTTACGTCTAGCCGAGTTTTTGATTATTTAACATTTGCGTCATATTATGTAATAATATGTTAATTTAAACTGTTTATCTTCCTCTTTATTAATGTAAATGCATTGTCCTCGATAAGACGAACATTTTGGTATACAATATATGATAAGAACTCCATATTGACTGTTTTAACCATTTTTTATTAACATCACGCGATTTCGGTCACAACTTTCCAATGGTAATTTTGGGGTAAAAATGGTCTGAAATTTCAGACTTTGAACTGCCGTAACTACATTTCTAATCAAGATAGAAACAAAATTCAAACTGTTAAAAGTATAATTACATTTTTATTAAACTATTTGACTTGTTATCAGCTAACATATCGGCTAATACTTATATTTATTCAAAATTTCTTTCCATTTCCAGATCTGATGGTTCCTTTGTTGTTAATGGCATTCCATCAGGGTCATATATTGTTGAGATTGCCAATCCAAATGCCTTGTTTGAAGCCCTTAGGGTGGATATTACTTCAAAGGGGAAAATGCGTGCCAGACGCGTCAACTTTTTACAGCCTAACTTGGTCAAAACAGTTCCATATCCCCTAGAATTTAGGGAAAGGGGAAAACCCAATTATTTTCAAAAGCGAGAACAGTGGAGGATTACTGATTTCCTCTTCAATCCAATGGTATGAAACTTTTGTTTTCCTTTTAGACTTCATTTAATAAAGAATGAATTGCAAAGTTTTTTGTATTAATACAGTGCCCTTTGAATACGTCAACGTTGCTTAAGTCTATTTTTACCCAAGTCGATTTATTTTTATTGGTCCCTCTCCCTTCTTCCTATAAAACATTAGTAAAAAAAAAACAAAAAAAAAACACTCCACGTAAGTCAAATGTTCTTATCACTCATGACCACTATAAAATCACAAATAAGTATTTTCATTGGTTAAGAATATCCAAGAACGATTGGCACACACTGATGTGACATAGGTGCTTTGCCTGACATCCATGCTCAAGATACATAAGCAATATCAAATAGCTTTGATTTATCCGTCTCACATTTTACATCGTCGCATCTTCAAGTCAAGATTTTTTATTTTTTTTAAATCCCAGGCCATCATATGGCCCTTTTTTAGTTAGTATAAATTTTATCAAGAATTCAAGTCAAGTCTACAACTACAATGGCAAACAGAAGGTTGACAACCCTATCACTGAAAAGAAAGATCAATCTGATTGATGCAGTTGAAAAGTCTGGCATGCAACAGAAAATATTGCAGAGGAAATTGGCATACTAGCCAATTCAGTCTCAATGATTTACAAGAAGCTTGACCACTATATACAGGGACCTCTACTTCTCTGGTCAATTCAATGTGACCAGGCAACATCAGCAGAAAGCGCGACATGAAGGGCCATACTTATTCTAGATTGGCTTGCTTTGTTCATACACATTTTTGCTCATTTGGTTACACTCCAGTTAATTCAATTTTTTTTTTTTTTTTTGTTCCACAGACCGTTGTCTTATCAGGAGTTTACTGTATTGATGATTGCCTTTTTAAAAATGTTTTTCTCCTATGTTGTTATTTGATCATTTCCTTTGACAATACAGAGACCTTTAATTTTACAATTGTTCAAAATCTTACTCTTGACATTTCCGCTAAGACATAAGGGCAGTGAGCAATGGAAGTAATATTAAATCAATATGATTTTTTGGCATGTGCCACAAGAAGTAGGCAGGGGAGAAAATTGCAGATCATGAATTGTAATGATTTTCCACCTGTCAATTTGTGATTTGAAAATCTTTTTTTTTTAAATTTAAAAACAATTGTATATTTTTGGATAAATTATGAAATATTATTGGCACATAGTTGTTAGATGGCAAGTCTTATCTACTTCTGGTCTCTGTCCCCTTTGTCTTACTTTTTGCTTCGGTGCTTGTTATATGTTAGTCTAATTTTTTTTTAGATGTATTCTGTCTTCTTCCTATTTACTGGTGCTGAAATTACTTGTTTCTTTTGTTTTTTAAGGGTTTTACGGCGCTTGCACCACATTTAGGTCATATCAGCGCCAGTAAAAAGGAAGAAAATGGGATAGTAAAACGTTCTAGAATTACAATTAAAGCACCCAAGAGAAAATAAGACAAAGGGGAACTGGGAACAAATAGGGATCAGATGTACAATCCAAGAGCATACCACCAATGTACTTAGTTTGAGATCACCTATAAGTCTCATCCAGACACAAGCACAAAATCCAACAAAGAGGAATACACTCAAATGCTTACATCATACATTAAAAATAACAAATAAAATAATACATAACAGAGAGATGATTTACAAGGAAAAAAATATCATCTCCCAAAACAATAATTATGCATTTGACTGTTTCCCTCCCAGCCAGGACTCCGGCCAGCATCGGGACAAAACCAAGTAACCTATTCCAAGACAAAGACAGAAAGCATGTTGGAAAACAGACATAGGGGGATAAAAGACACAGTATGTACCTCCCTTCCCACTATGGGAGGTCAGGAACCCCACCCAGTGAAATTACTTAAATCTGTTATAAACACCATTGAAGCAAACAAACAAAGGTTAAATGGGTCGGATGATAATAATTTAGCTATAATCGTCATTGCTCCTTTTGTACCCACCATGTGAAAGAAATGTTATTCACTCTCAGCAATTATTTATTTTTCTCTTTACAGGTACTGACCATGGTGGTTCCACTTTTACTAATCATGGTGCTCCCAAAGCTGATGAATGCAGCAGATGCAGATACACAAAAGGTATTTAAAATATTCTGAGTGGTTAAAAGATGTTTTCCAAACTTTAGGACTAAACTAAATTTGTTTTTAATTTCTATTTCAATAAGCACAGCTACTGGGCGAACTAGTTTTGATAATTGTACATATTGAGTGAATAACAATACAAGAAATATACAATCTTAAATGCTTTTATATGATAATAACTAGCTCTCGCGTGCAACAAATTTGAAATACATATTTATAGAATTGCATGTCTCACTCTTTTGGAATGTTTTCTTGTGGTGAATGGTATCTAAAATCGTGCACTTTCATAAATACATTGAAACAGTCCTCATTCTCTTCTAATGACACAGGGGGGAATACAAATAAATATTGATGTCTCTTACGTGTTAAAGGTGCAATCAATTTATTGCCCAGACTTCTGTGGATATTCTCCTTGTCACATTCAAAGTTGCAATACCCAAATATATAAAGCCTACTTTTGAAGGAAAGTTATAAATGCTCTATGACCTTTTAGCTGAAAGTTTGTCATGGTGTCTTGATGTAAGAAGAATATAAGTAATATTGTAGGGCATTTAAAATTATTTTATGAGAAGGATAATATTCGTTAGATATTTACTACAGAAAAAAAAAATGTCTACTGCTTAGAATGTGTTGTCACTGGTAGCAGTGATGCCAAAACTCCGGTTTCACCGGAAAAAACTCCGGTCTGGAGTAAAAAATTCCGGGCTCCGGGCAACTTCCGTCAAATTCCGGTGAGGTCAATTTGTTCAAGGAACCCCCCCCCCCCCCCCCCTTTTTTTTCCAACCACCACACATCAGTATTGCCACTAATCATCACTACCACTACTACTGCAACCACCACCACATCATCACCACTATCACTACTACACAACCACCACCACCACCACCACATCATCATTACAACCACTACCACAACTACCATCACCATTACAACCACCACCACCACATCATCATCACTACCACTACTACTACAACCACCAACACATCATCATCACTACTGCTACTACTACAACAACGACACCACATTAACTCTACCATTACTACTACACCACCATCGCCACTACCACTACTACTACAACCACCACCACCACCTCATCATCACTACCACTACTACTACAACCACTACCACCACTCGTCATTACCACTACTACTACAACCACCACCACATCATCACTACCACTACTACTACAACCACCACCACCACATCATCATTACCACTACTACTACAACCACCACCACATCATCACTACAACTACCACTACTACTACAACCATCACTACCACATCATCATCACTACCACAACTATTACAACCACCACCACCACATCATCACTGCCACTACTACTACTACAACCACCACCACCACCACATCACCATTACCACTACTACTACAACAACCACCACCACATCATCATCACTACCTCTAATACTACTACAACCACCACCACATCATCATCATCATTACCACTACTACTACAACCACCATCACCACATCATCATCACTACCTCTAATACTACTACAACCACCACCACATCATCATCATCACTACAACTACTACTACAACCACCACTGCCACATCAACCATCACTACCATTTATACTACAACCACCACATCATCATCATTACTACCACTACTACAACCACCACCACATCATCATCACTACCACTACCACTACAACAACCAGCACCACATCATCATCACGACCACTACTACAACAATACAACCACCACATCATCACTACCACTACAACCACCACCACCACCACATCATCATTACCACTATTACTACTACAACCACCACCACCACATTATCGTCACTACCACGACTACTACTACATCCACCACCACATCATCATCATCTTCACTACCACCACCACTACCACATCATCATCACTACCATTTGTACTATAACCACCATCTCCACTACATCAACATCACTACAACCACTACCACATCATTATCATCACGACCACAACTACTACAACCACTATACCACCACCACATCATCATCACTACAACTGCTACTTCAACCACCACCACCACCATATCATCATCACTACCACTACTACTACAACCACCACCACCACAGCATCATCACTACCACTACTACTTCAACCACCATCACCACGACCACATCATCATCACTACCACTACTACTACTACAACAACCACTATCACATCTTCATCATCACTACCACTATTACTACAACCACTAACACCACATCATCCTCACTACCACCAGTACTACAATCTCTACTATTAGGTATTGGCGCTTTACTTCATTTAAAATAAGGAAACTTTGGGATTATATTTGCAATGTGTTTATGTAGCATAGTTTAATTCTAATCAGTTATCTATTTAGAACTATACAATATGTAAACACAATACCAAATACCATCCCAATTCCTTTGTCTTGTGTGCGGAAATTCCTCTTTCGGCATTGAAATTCCTACGAGTGGTCTCTGAAACTCCTGTGAGCCAAATTTAAAGTTGGCGTCTCTGCTGGTAGTAATATTTTACTTAATAATAGATAACTATGATATTATGATTTTGCATTCCAATTGAGTCTGGCAGATGAATTAATACATTGTCCTCCTTTTTGACAAATTGACATTATCATCACTGGATAATATTGAAGCGCCAATTCCAGTACAAATAAATGTTGATGAGCATAGACTATCTGTAAACAGCTCAGCTCTATTTTGTTTACCTCAGCCCTTTTTTTAAATTGTTTATTTCTTAATTATGGTTGTTAATATCATTTTAAGAAATCAGTCATTATGCTTTTATATAGCTATAAACCAAATCAATTTGGATATTCAGATTTTTGAGTGCCATCAAGATTGGATCTGATTTTCTCAATCTGTCCAAGAAGATTATTTTAATTTTCAAAATGTAATGTTCTGTTGTACGTGCTTAACAAAGACTTACTCTCAATAAAATTTACAAATGTAAAATGATTTCTTTATATGAGATGTTTATATAGAGATATGTATTCTCTTGTCATCCTTTGGAATTTTTTTTTTTCATTCATTTCAGGAGATGCAGAATCAAATGAATGCTTTAAATAATCGCCCCAATTTGCCTGATGCGTCTGAAATGTTATCAAATCTTTTCTCTGGTGGCAACACAGCAAAGAAACCAGTTAAAACAAAGGCAGTTACCAGCAGTAGTAAAAGAAAATAGCATTTGCCATACCAATCTATTGCCTCAATGTCTTAATACAAATGGATTTTCTACCCTTTCTCTCTATCATTAAAATGTGTTCTTATCACCAAATGGATTTTCTACCCTTTCTCTCTATCATTAAAATGTGTTCTTATCACCTATTATGAGTGTGTGTGTGTGTGTGCAGAAAAATGTGTTTTCATTGGATTTTAAGCGTGTATGAGATTTCAAGTTTTGTAGTATTGGGCATTTATGAGGCACTCTAGGGAAACGGTCCACATGTCGCATTTTATGGAAATTGAGTATAAAATATTTGACTTTTTTTTAAAAAATATTTTGTCGCTATTTCGTTTAAAAAGATATTAGAAATTGGCTTTGTTATGGCCATTTGAAGAACACAATCTGTAGAAAAGTGATTTTTTATCAAAAGTGGCTTCAAAGCTTACCAAACATTTCAACATTTAAATTGCCCTCTGAAAAAAAATATTAATTCAATGTTTAAATTGCAAATTTTACTTTCAATTTTAAAAAAGTATGCAGAAATGGATAAACTAGTAAGTTAATGGGATATCCCAATTTTAGTCTAAAAGTCCCAAGACCTCTTTTATTAGCCATATCTTAAGATTACTTCCAGCGACATTGCACTATTTTACTAGAGCTCCTCACATTTATTGCAGTCAGACTTGAATTAATGGACTTTATTTTTAATTATTATGTTAAACATTAAGTCACATATTTTCAATTGATATGAATTTTTTACATGAGTAAAACCTCTTGAAATGGTTAGGAATAATGATTTTGATGTCTTTCATAAAGACAGTATCAAATTAGACAGATAGCCACAGTGCAACCTCTCTTTAATGACATTGTCGGAACCAGAAAAAATGTTGTTATTATAGCTGGGGGGTGTTAAAGTACTTGACTATGTCTGTCTTTTACCAACCATTTACAGTTCAGCCGAAGAAGGCTACCTTGAAAATATTATTTTATAATCAGGGCTTTTCTATTTAACTTGGTAGAATAAAGAGTGTGTATTATGATTCGTTGATGCAGGTGATCAGCGATCAGAGATAACGATAGTGGTCCGTTAGTGTGGAGTGTTCACTGACTGGTCAACCACTGTTGTGATCGCTTGCTCTATGGCTATCAACCAGCTAGTGAACATGTGTGCTATGTGAAGCACTAGATAAACTAGGATTTTGCTTTGCTTTGGCTCACTTGTGCAATATACCCACATCAACTGGTTTGGAGAGTACTTGATGACATTGGATGACCAATCAATTGTTTTCATTAGTATGTCTACAATATTTCATTGGTCAGAAAGCAAATGTTTTCATTGGTTTAGAAATTTTACCTTGACTGTCGATTTGAAGTTAGTGATATACTACACCTTATCGATGTCATTATATGTGGTTTTTACTAAAACTATTTGTTGTTATAGTAAGTTGATTTTTTTTATTTCTCATGGTACGGAGAAATGACTGTCCCTATAATAGATGTTGTTATAAGGGGTGCATTGTACTTTAGAAAATATAAATTTTGATAAAGTCTAAATATTGTGTTATGAAATGCTTTGGATAAAGTGTGATTGTGAAAGATTTGTCCTAAGAGAAAATGGTGACCATCATTGTTTTTGTTGTCTGTAATTTTCATTGTTGTTTTTCGTTTATACATTTAAAATTCTTTACACCATTCAATGACTTATATAGTATATAAGATCATGATATTTCCAGCTATTTAAATCAAAGTGTACTTTCATATATACTTCTTTATGGTGCACCATTTATCAACTTGTGCGAATCTGTGCTTCTTGAGGCATACAAACCTATACCCTTTTATGAGATCTCATTTATTGGTATGCTTTGTATTTGTTTTTGTTTCTATAATTTGAAAATGGTTCCAGTTTCCTTTTTCTCTTGGTTTTGTTTTGATTTTTCTTTTAAATCCAAAAAATTCTTCAAATATTTGTTTTAAAAGAAATTCAAGGGCGTTGTGATTCTAATAACATTATTGCACTGCCTTTTGTCATCTGGAATCAATATCAGATATTGACTATGATAACGACTACGGGTTTTCCTTTGTTAATTGTAGATTTCAAAGTTTAACAAATTTTTAGATTCTTTGGACAGTATTAAATTTGTGGTTTTCAAATTTTGTCTCCAAATTAAATGCGCTTTTAGCAATACAGTTTTGGACAATATTTTCATTTTGAGAGTAATGGATATTACTCATGTATTATTTTATTTTAGCAATATTTTAAGGCCGAAAACATAAGTTAATTGTCATTCAACACAGATGGCTAGTCACAGTCTGCCGAAATGATGAATACATCTTAAATCATGAGACAGGGGTGCTGCGTCTCTAGGTATATAGGATGTTTTTACTTTGTATGAAATCAGCACTTTATATGTGTGTCAATTTTTGTTTTTAATGCTTTGCACCACTCATTTTTGTTAGTTATTGATGTATACATCAGTGTATGTGTGTTTGATTGGACAGGTCATAAGTGCTGTGTAAGTACGCTTAAAGAATGCAATCAATGAAGCAAGATGTTGATTAATAGATTTGAATTATGATATTTATTCATATGACATTTAATATATTGTAAATACATTTTACGTATTTAGATATCTCTTTCTCTCCCTCTCTCTCTCTCTCTCTCTCTCTCTCTCTCTCTCTCTCTCTCTCTCTCTCTCTCTCTCTCTCTATTATGTACTGCCAGTTTTGTAGACAGCAGTTTTTTTGCTTTGTTAAGAGTAAGAGTTTCAAACAGATTTATTTGGAAAATTGAGAGATACTATTAGATGTGAATTTTATGTGTTCAGTCTCTGAATGGCATTTGAATTTTAAGACCAGGGCCTTCGTATATCAATTTCAGAAAAAGAATATTACAGGTAATGTGTGTATGAGAGTTTTTTTTTTTTTTTTAAGTCTGATGACTCTGATTTTACATGTCGTCTTTTCTGAAATTGGAGTGTTCAGTCTATTTGTGTTGAACATATGTTTCTTCGGATAAAACATAATCAACTTTCATTTTAGAAAGGAATTGGGAAGCTGTAAATCAGATTATATATTATGCATTGTTTTCATTGTCGTGCTTCTATGGCATTGAATTGTCGGTGCCAGTTATCCAGTTTAGGTATGAATTCCTGTTTTGAAATTTAAAAGAACAAGATCTCTACCAGACTAAAAAGGTTTTCTTTCAATGTCAGTCAGTCCGTCACACCAATACCTCCTGAAGACAAATAGAACTTGTATGTTATGAGATGATATAAAACCATGCTATTTGGTAAAGACGATTCATATTTATATTAATATTGGCGAGTTTCAGCTAAATTAGTGTCCAGGTTGAGTGTGCACGTTGTGTGAGTTTTGTCTCACACTCACAGTTTCTGTCATAAGTGTAATCATTTTATATTGGCTGGTATTGGTAATTCAGTCTAATTTTAGCTGCTCTCAATATTTTCCTCTTTGATTTTCGTTATTTAGCAGATCTTTAGTGGGGTTTATTTATTTTTTTCCCTTCTTTTGTCTGTTTGATTTCTGGTTGTAACCCTCTCCCCTCATCCCTCTCTTTCTCTCTTTCTCTCTCTCTCTCTCTCTCTCTCTCTCTCTCTCTCTCTCTCTCTCTCTCTCTCTCTCTCTCTCTCTCTCTCTCTCTCTCATGATAAATGAGATTTTATGTTTTCAGTATGTTGATGATTCTGATTTCTTTCTCTCTTTTTTCTTTTTTTTTTTTCGATTTATCAAGACTTTATTGTTTTGCCTTAGCAAGTTAAAGTATAATATCTCTTTAAAATCTATTCTTCATTCTTTACCCCTCATTATTCTATTATTGTTGTTGCTTTGCAGTTTTATGTCTATGATTATAAATCAGAAATTCCACCTCTATTCCGGAATAAATTTTGTCAAATTTCTGAATTTGTTGAATTGATTGCTTTTCACACACAGCCATTCAACAAATAATTGGAAGGTTGATGGGGCTACGGCTAAGTTCATCTATCCCCATCGTCCTTTTTCCTATGGTGGGCAGGAGGTCACTTGGTCTGGTCTCCTATCCCTCTATATCTGTGTTCCAATTTGCTTTCTGTCTTTGTCTTGAAATGAGATTGCTTAGTTTTGGCAGGAGTCCTTGGCTGAGAGGGAAACGGTCAAAGTCAAATGTATAGTTTTGAGATTATTTTTTTCTTCCTTTTAAATCATCTTTGTGTTATGTACTGTTATATCTTTGTTTTCAATGCATTATGATCGGTATATGTAAGTATTTGAGTGTGTTCCTCTCAGTGGGATTCTGTGATCCAAACTAAGTACATTGATAGTATGCTCTTGGAATCCAGACCTATATCCTACTTAACCAGTCCCCGAATACATTTTAATCGGTATGTGTAAGTATTTGAGTGTACTCTTCATGGGATCCTGTGCTTGTTTATGGATGAGACTTTTAGGTAATCCAAAATTAGTACACTGATAGTGATAGTGTGCTCTTGGTATCCAGACCTGATCCCTACTTGACCAGTCCCCTTTATCAAACTTTTTCTTCTGTGATCTTGATAGCAAATCTAGAATATATTTATATATTTTATTCCTTTGTTCTGGCCATGAAACGACATAAATGTGTTGCAAGCGCCATAAAACCCTTAAAAACAAAGGTCTCTATTCCTTTCCGTGTGACTCCTATCTGGAATTTGAGGTTTTTCCTGTATTGTAACGTAATATCAATCCTCTCGTTAGGAGAAGCCATGGTTTCTCAGTGTTCGTGTTTTGTTTTTGTTTTTTGGTCTTTTTTTTTTTTCAAGCTGCGGTATCTTTGGTCAATTTTATATAAAATGATTGTACACTGTTTTCATCACCACTTGTAAGCTTTTATAGCAATTTTGATTTGATCACTGATCAGTTTCATACCATTTATGGTAAACTCAAACCAGTTATTGTAAACAGTGTTCTTAGTCCACCACAGACAGCAATTTGATCTGGGTGGGGTTCCTGGCCTCCCATAGTGGGCAGGGAGGTACTTACTGTGTCTTCTATCCCCCTATATCTGTTTTCCAATTTGCTTTCTGTCTTTGTCTTGGAATGAGATTACTTGGTTTTGCCCTAGCCCTGGCCGTAGTGCTTGGATGCGAGGGAAACGGTCAACTGCACAGTTATTGTTTTGGGAGATGATATTTTTTTCTAGTAAATCATCTCTCTCATTATGTATTATGTTCCTTATTTTGAATGTATAATGTAAGCATTTGAGTGTATTCCTTAGTGGGATTTTGTGCTGGTGTGTGGATGAGACAATTAGGTGATCTCAAACTAAGTACATTGATGATGTGCTCTTTGAATCTACATCTGTTCTTCATTTGACGATCCCCTTTGTCTTACTTTTATCCTCAAGTCCTTTATATTGTACATCTAGAATCTTTCCACTATCCAATTTTCTTCCTTTTTACTGGCGCTGATATGCGCCGTAAAACCCTCAAAAACAAACAGCAATTTGATTGAAGCAAAAACCATATGGCAGCCCTGTATAGATTTTGACAAACAAAAGCAGCTTTGACTTTGATGCAAGCCGACATCTTACTCGGATTGAATTAACTTTCACTCTTTTGTTCTCAACATTTGTAAGTGTCAAAGAGAGTAGCCGTGTTGAGAGACAATAAGTTCTCACCAAACCCATTGATCACAATGCACAGTTGTCAATCCCGAAATAAAGGATATCGCTCAGTCTCTCCTTACTGTCATTATCTACCTAATGTCTAAACTGTCCAGCCCCCTTGCTTCCTATCTAATGGTCACAGATGACATCACAAACCCATACTGCAATGCCCCGCCCTCTTTTGTCTCTAATAGTAATAGAGTAGTGACACACTTCTGTAGCATTACATCTGGGTCCACTCTCGATTCTTCAACCTGTCATGATTTCATCCATGATAAAATTTTATCATACGATTTTGTTTGATTGATTTCTTGAATTTGCCACTTTTTGAGGGCGAAAATTTGTTGCAATTAAGCAGTAACTTTTATATATAGAGATTTAATTCCGTTTCTTGGGAAATGTTGCGATTATCCGTTGGACCGTACTGAACTTGTTTCAACATTTTATTGTGATTGGCACTAAATGCCAATATGTATCTGCAGCCTATTGATTTGTAATTTGGTATCATTTCGTATCTGATGATTATAGAAATTGTGTAAGTATTATGAATCATGAGCATAAGATCACACAATAATAAAGGAATTCAATGTAGAATTTCAGGTTAGCAACGACCATACCTTTTGTAACCAAATAGCATTCCTGTCAAGCAAGGGAAGTAAAATTCTGTCAAACGAAATGCAATGCAATTCATTAGAAGAAGATGGTCATCATTAAATTCAGCAAGGATAAGGTTGACACCTTGATGGTATCAATGTTTTAAAATACAACATCTGGCTGGAAATTGACTGTGGTTGCAGATGATACAATGTTGTAGATTTACTAGTGTATTTATGGGGAAATCGCAAGGTGCCAGGTTTGAGAGATTTTGCCAAGATGAGGCAGTATGGACTAATGTCCGAAGACGACAACGCTGCTCAGAGGATTATAAAACATCAGATTAGAGAGGATAAGAAAGATTTTCTTGAGACAATTTAGCAGTCACTGAAATTGCTCATATCTCCATAAACCAACATCAGATTTACCAGGATGTTAACTTCTTAACCAAAAATTTCAGCCCTAACTCATCGTACTAATTTTTTTGTTTTTTTTTTACCCAGCCGGAATAACACTCACTGATGAACCAGAAATAGAAGATAGATTATGATTGGTGCAGTGCTGCAGAACTGCAGATAGATTCACAAAACTATGATTTGGAAATCATTCCGATGGAACCAAATTTAGATAACACTGAACCCAAACTACTCAAAGAAGATGTGGCGTGGACCGGAAATGACTCCAATTATTATTATTATTATTATTATTATTATTATTATTATTATTATTATTATTATTATTATTATGCCGAAATGCAGTGGGGAAAAAAGGTATAAATGTTTATCGCAAACTATGCAAGAAAATATGGATGACAAATGGATAAAAGCAGTCTTCACCCCCATTCCAGCGAAAGGGGATCTTCAAGTGTGCTCCAACTACAGGTCAATGTCTCTAATCAGCCATGCCAGCAAACACCTGACACCACCATGAAAAGGCTTGAGAGAAAATTAGATAAAGAAGTGCGCAGACGCAGGCATGTTTCAGACCAAACAGAGAGATCAGAGCCTGTATATTCAATCTAAGGATGCTGATAGAAAAATACAGAGAGGCCAATATGAATGTGCACATGTGGTTCATCGACTGCTCAAAAACCTTTGACTGTGTCATTTACCACATTACGATAGAAACACGTACAGATCTGAACTGTCAACAGCAGTGGCGGTTCTAGCCTATTTACAGTGGTGGGGCAAAGATGATTCGGTCATATATATATATATATATATATATATATATATATATATATATATAATATATATATATATATATATATATATATATATATATTATTTATTTATTTTTTTATTATTATTATTTTTTTTTTTGCACCTTTAAAAAAAATATTTCTACCACAAATAATCACATTCACAATGAAATGACAATACCAGTAGATTTTAATTATTCCAAACGTAATAAAAAATGAATCACGAAAGAGAATAAAACTAAAAAATAAAGCGACAAGACATAATGCGACAACACCTTGACAATACAAGTCCATTTCGTTCACTCGAAAAATTAAAGAGATGCTTTAATCCCTCAACGGCGAGATTAATATTTCTGTTACATTACTGGTTTTCAGTAGTAGTAGTAGTAACATTAAAGTTTTCATCGAGAAGCAACAACAGCGATATGACTCGAGTTTCATTCAGAGCTCAAATTGCATCATTTTTACTGCTCTCTTGGTGGTTAGAATGATTGTGCCGGTGGTGGTAGTGGTTGGAATAGTGGTAGCGGTGGTGGTGGTGGTGGAGGAGGAGGAGGAAGACGAGGCGGTGAGGGAGGATGTAATTATGGTAGTGGTTTTGGTGGTGCTGTTGGTTAGAATGATAGTTGTGGAGACGATGACGGAAATTCTATGATTGATGTTGATATTGTTTTTATTGCTATTGTTGTACTGTTGTTGTTTTGTTTTTGTTGTTGTTGTTGTTGTTGTTGTTTGATGTGATTGATTATGATGACACGATTGATGATGAATACGATATAAAAGATTATGATAACTAGTTTCGACAATGATCGTCGACAATTGATGGTTACATACATTTTACGAAAAATAATAATCAGGCTTACGCCAAAAATATACAATAGATGACACACGATTAGTACAATAATAATAATAACAAATAATAATATCGATAATAACAATAACAATAATAATAATAAGATAATAACAATATAATAATATAATAATAAAATAAAATAATAATAATAATAATAATAATAAAATAATAATAATAATATAATAATAATAATAATAATAATAATAATAATAATAATAATAATAATAATAAAAAATAATAATAATAATAATAATAATAATAACAATAATAAAACAATAATGATATTACCATCATCATTACTACCACCACCATCATTACTACTACCACCACCGCTACCACTATACCACCATCACCATCATTATTACCAATCCAATCTGTTTTTTTTCGTTTCTTAAAATTTGATATCTATCAAAGCAGACGAAAAGTCCGGTGATTTTTTTTAAAGGGTAGTTAAAATATCTACGATTTTATTAGCCCTAAAAACTACGATTTTTATTTTCCTCTTTCAAGTTGGCAGGTCTGCTATGACAAGTATCAGTTCTATAGTCAAAATAAGACAAACAAAAACAAAGTTTATTTAATCTTAGGCTTTCGCCAATAATTCATACAATACAATTAAGACAAAATAATGTTACCAATCTCTCCTCATGCATTCGTTAGACTATCATCACAATAACGACCGTGTTATCTTTGCTCCTTACCCAACCAACCCCTCGCTTCCGCCTCTTCATCGCGAACCATCTTATGTATGTATTAGCTTCAGGACGGGCAAGTACGGAATCTGCCCACCCTTCATTTAAACCTATTTATATCCTCTATAACTTAGTTAGAATTCAACTTCTCCTTACTCAGAAGAGTATTTCTCGTATACTAATTCAATTGTTGAGAAAACCAAAATGGTGGCTGTATTTTATATATTTATCTAGTCGTGACTTTTGAATAAAAGTGTTTTGTTTATTAGAGGGAATACAATAGAAAATTACATTGTTTTGCAAAATTATTTAGTCTAGCAATAAAAATACAGCGGTAATTACTTTAAGAATTAAAAAAAAAAGAACTAACAAATTAATTTGTTAAAAAACAAAACAAAAAAAAAAAAAAAAAAAAAAAAACAACAACAACAAAATCAAATAAGAAAACAATTTAAATAAATGAGTTTTGAGAAGCACTAAAGAAAACGAGAAAAAAAAAGAAATAATCTAAATGGATAAACAAATATATAAAAACGACACAAATTAATACTAAATTGATATAATAATATTAGTAAATTAATAAATTTAATTCAATACTGGAACCTTCCCAAAGTCATTACATCGATGGTACCAGCACAAGTAAGGCAATAAATAAGAAAAAGTTCGTTTGCCAAAATCTCTATTTAGTGTTCACATGTTAAAAGTTGGGCTCATTTGAATTAGCCCGACCTAGTACTAGAGAGGCCAGACAGCAAAAATCGGAGTTAGTTCATCGTTAGGCGACGTGACGATGAGATGGCGATGTGGGCGGAGTGGAGTGGAGTGGTTGGGGGGGGGGGTGATAAAAAGAACAGGAGCGTATCCTGGTTTATGCATTACGGGGTGCATGGTGATTCGCAATCTATCAAAAATACACACAAATTGATTTCAGTACGAAGTATCAAGTTTAAGTAGTAACTTTTGAAATTATCTTATTTAAATTTGATTATTTCGGACCTGGTAATACAGCATATAACTTGAAAAAACAGGCTGGTATTTGCCCACCCTGCCCATTATTACCAGCCGTCCCTGGTCAACAGTATATTATATCGGAGGGGAACAACTGGAAAATGTTGAAAACTTTATTTATCTTGGCTCAAAAATAGAGACAAACGGCAAATCAGGCCCAGAGATCAAAATATATTCGCACTTGTATCAGCTAAACGAACTGCCATGGCCCCGATGTGGAAATACCAGGAAGAGTTCTTTACAAGAAAAGTATAGAAAACCTCCATTTTCCCTATATCATGACCAATAACAAAGTCATGTGAAAAGAATCATTGCATTTGAGATGAGGTGCTACAGAGGGCTCAAAAAAAATCCCATGAGCGACCAAGATTTTGAACATTTACGTCTTGCAGAGAATATGCCATAAAGAAATTAAGGCTGTCATATTTTGGCCATTTCAAAAGACATGCTTCAATTGAAAAGATTTGCACGGAGAGTGACTACGAGGGCAAACGGAGCAGAGTAAGGTCAAGGAGAAGATGGTCTAAGTCATAGCAGACTGGATGGGGGAGAACAATCACAGAGGCGGGATACATGACACAATTGAAAACCAGAGAGGAGTTCTGTCGGGGTTTATGGAAGGATACGCCCACCAACAAGGAAGAAGAAAATCAACAGTTATCCTTTACCAAATAAATCCTACGTTCCGCCCAAGGAACACCTGCTTAATATATATGGTGGGCTGAGGGTTAACAGGTCCACTTTTGGAAAATTGTGAGATATTACATTTGTTACAATCAAGATTTTAAAAGGCTTTATCTGACAAAAAATGGTTCAAATCGGAAAATTGACGCATAATGTACAAATGAGTGGTTGAAGTTTATATATAGTTATTAACAAAAAAATAAATCAATTGTTTTCAATTTGAACAAAAATGGAGATAGAACCAGTTAACCCTCAACCCACGATACATGTATCAAGCTTCTGATTAATATTGAGGCCCCTAATTATACATTACAACCAGATATTTTTCTTTCTTCTTTTGAAGATATTATGCACACTGACAGGTCCTAACACTCAAGCTACTGGGTGAATTAGTGGGTTGCATACAAAAATATATATTTTTTTAAACCCACTAAAAATAACTATGTAAGTAGTGTTGAGCGATCAGTAGTGAAACAGTTTGATAATTTAATTCATTTGTTATGCCACATTTCATCGAATCTTGCCCATCCTCGCAGTGCAACTCAAACGACGACCACAAATTGCTTGTTCGACATTTTATAAGTTAAAATAAAAGAAAACTAAATGAATAAATAAATTTTTAAAATGATAAATAGATAAATAGAAAACAGGAAAATACCAAAAACTGAGAAAAACAAAATTTTTAATTTTATATTGTCTTGCGGTATTTAAAAAAAAAGTTTTGTTTTGTTTTTGTTATTTTATTTGCTGTTTTTGTGTGTGTGTGTGTGTTTGTTGTTTTATTTATTTTTTTTTCTTTTGTATTTTTTTTTTTGTTTTTTTGTTCTTGTTTTTTTTTTTTGTAGTTGTTTTTTTTTTTTTTTTGTATTTCTTAATTTTCGTTTGTTTTTTTAAATTTTATTTTGTGTTTTATTTTGTCTTTTTTTGTGTGTGTGTTTTTATTTCGTTTGTTGTTTGTTTTGTTATTTTTTTTTGCTTATTTCTTTTATTTTTATTATTGATTTGTTTTTTTTTGTTTTGATTAGGTTTTTTTTTTTTTTTTTGTTTTTTTTTTTTTTTGTTTTTTTTTTTGTTTTTTTTTTTTGTTGTTGTTGTTGTTGTTCTTTGCGGGTTGTTTTATTTTTGAGGCGGGGGGGTGTCATTAAAAAAGAAAATTATTTGCATTTGTTTGGATTTTTTTTTTTTTTTTTTTTTTGGGGGGGGGGTGTTTTTTGGAAAGGGATTGGTTTCTTTTTAATGATTTTATTCATTTTAAACACTTTTTAGTCGGTCATCATAATCATCATCATATCGTTTCACACTAGTGCTGGATCCATTCCATAACCTCTGGGCTGCAGATTCTTAAGTCAGTGTCAAGGCATGTCGGTCCCAAGTTACATTCCAAGAGAATGTGTTCTGTGGTGTCCGCACAATATACTGACTGTCCGTCGAAAGTCGCCACTTTAACATGTTCTGCCCGGTCTTCTCCACTTTAGTTTTTGCCCGACTGAGTGTCACCCACTCTCTTCTGGGTAGTTTTGTTCCACATGGGATGTTTTCCGTCGGGCCGTGATGGCCTCATTATATTATTGTAGCTGTCCCAGTTTCTCCATGCATGGACTCTGGTATGGTAATTGCGTTGGTTTCAGTGTCCCTGTTATTATACGACAGGTATTGTTAAGCTAATACTGTTGTCCTTAGAGTTGTTGGGGTCGCACCTCATTTGGTGTTATCGAGTTTTCCCAGTAGGGTTTTCCTTGAGGCTACTTTCGCTTTCACCTTTTTTTTTTTTTTTTTTTTTTGTACTTTGGGCGAACGATAGGGCACGATCAAGTGTAACACCAAGATAGACTGGGGAAGTTTTATTTCCAGTTTGCTTCGTGGTTGTTTAGAGGGAAAGCACACACATGGGTTTTACCTGGGTTCGCATTTCGAGAGTTTTCTGTATAGTGAGTTTATTCAGAGATGCAGAGCGTAAGTCTTCAATGAATTTGAAGTCTCTGGACTGGGTTGCCAGGCACAAGTAATCTACATACAGAAATCTCATTCTATTTTGATATTCAGGTTGGTCATTTGTATAGATGTAAAATAGAGTTGGAGCCAGAACAGATCCTTGTAGGAGGCCATTTTTCTGAAAGTATCATCTGCTTTTTCTCCCGTCCATTTCTACAATGAATCTTCTGTTGGTCTAGAGGGATACTATATTCTGTACAATCTTGTCACTTTAAGGAGGAGCTCTGTATGATTGACCGTCATATGCTGCTGTCAAATCTACAAACACCGTGCCAGTGATTTGTTTATTTTCAAATCCATCTTCGATTAATTGGGTCAGGTTGAGTAGTTGGTCGCATAGATCTTCCTGGTCGAAATCCAGTTTGATCGGGTGATAGCTGTTGGTCTACTGTGGAGGTGATTCGAGCCAGTGTTATTCGTTCGTACAATTAGTATAGGATGCTAAGGGGAAAAACTGGACGGTAGCTTTTTCAATTTTCTGGATCTTTATTTAACAGGTTTTAACAATGTAACCGCCCTTACTTGCCTCCATCGTGTTGGGATTGTGCATGATGTTGAATAGGGCTAGTAACCATTTTTGTGTCTCTCTAACAAAGTGTTGAATGATTTCTGTGCTGATGCCGACAAACCTGTCTTGGTTTTAAAAGGTATATACGTCTGACTCAAATTCTTCGATAGTGAATGAGTGGGTGACATTAAACCGGGCAAGAACTAAAGTGGGTAAGAACAGACAGAACATGTTAAAGTGGCGACTTTCGACGTACTGTCAGTGTATGTGCGGACACCCAATTCAGTCAATGAAACACATTCTCTTGGAATGTAACTTGGGACCGACGTGCCTTGACACTGAGGAAGTGTTGGAGAAGGTGAGAAAGAGAAGAATACTGATCGATAACATCAGAAAGAAGCAGTTACGGTTTCGGGACATGTGTGGAGAAGAGACGGAATAGAAAAGTCGGTAACATCTGGGGTGATCGAAGGAAAGAGAGCTAGAGGAAGACAAAGAATGAATTATCTAAATAACCTAAGAATGGCCAAATGTGACTTAACTTTTAAGTTAAAAAGCAACACAAATTTCATGCGCACCGCAGAGGATCGTGATTCGTGGAGACAGCTGATCGGCAACGTACTCAAGAGTACAAGCCACGATGGATGGTGATGAATAGGTAAAATCTAAGGCTTTAAATCTATACGTTATGATTGATTGCCAGAGTGGTTCTATATCAGATGTTATTTCTATGGGTCTAAGAAACTTGTAGGAAAAAAAAACAAAACAAAAACAACAAAAAAAAACATCTGATATAGAACTTTTTCTATGGGTCTAAGAAACTTGTCTGGGTGGGGATCCTGACCTCCCATAGCGGGCAGGGAGGTACACACTGTGTCTTCTATCCCCTTATATCTGTTTTCCAACATGTTTTCTGTCTTTGTCTTGGAATGAGATTACTTAGTTTTTTTCCTGGCCCTGGTCGGAGTCCTGGTTGGGAGGGAAACAGTCAAATGCATAGTTATTGTTTTGGGAGATGATATTTTTTTCCTTGTAAATCATCTCTGTTATGTATTAGTATATTTGTTATTTTTTAATGTATTATGTAAGCATTTGAGTGTATTCCTCTTTGTTGGATTTTGTGCTTGTGTCCGGATGAGACTTATAGGTGATCTCAAACTAAGTACATTGGTGGTATGCTCTTGGAATCTACATCTGATCCCTATTTGTTCCCAGTTCCCCTATGTCTTACTTTCTCTTGGATGCTTCAATTGTAATTCTAGAACTTTTTACTATCCCATTTTCTTCCTTTTTACTGGCGCTAATATAACCTAGATGTGTTGCAAGCGCCGTAAAACCCTTAAAAACAAAAAACATAAGAAACTTGTATGCAAATTTTCATGCTTTCAACCCGAATTTGCACGGTTTCCCCCCCCCCCCCCCCCCCCCCCCCTTCTACTAACAATAGTTTTTTAAGTATCACACATGTTCATTTATTCGGCTACAAAATCACTACAACAGTCACACACATTATCTTGTTCGAAATTCACATAGAATCACGATAAGCAGAATGAAAAAGATCGGTTTTTAAATGCCGTTTGAAGACTGGTAGACTTTCACATTATCAGGTTTTATGTGGTAAAGAATTCCATACGATTAGGACCGAAAATGCAAAACCACGCTCAGCAAAACTTTGTTCTTGGGATGTTTTTCTCCATGAGCGAAGAACTGCTGGATCGCAGAGATCGAGTTGGTTTATATTCCCCGACAAGGCATTGAAGGTATTCAGGTGATGTATGGTGAAGGCAATTGTAAGCAAACATGCGATTTCGTACTTTATTCTTTTCTTTATTGAAAGCCAGTGTAGTGACTTAAGGACTGGTGTTATATTATGGTCCCAAGGCTTTGTCCTTGTAACTATACGAGCAGCTTTGTTTTGCATCAACTGTAGTCTGTTCAGCGATGTTTTTGGTAGGCCATACAGCAGAGAGTTACAATAATCCATGCGTCTGGTAACAAGGGCATGGATAAGTGTTTTGCATGTTTCGTCATCAATAAAATTTCGTATTCTGCATATCATTTGGAGTTGGAGAGCACTGTGTATCGCCTGACAGCACTTTGTTATGTGTGCACGCATGTCTAGGTGAGTGTCAAAGAAGAAACCAAGGTTTCGAACGACATTGGAATTTTTAATAACAGATTCGCCGAAGGACAGTTGGTCAATGAGTATATCCTTTCCTGTCTTTTTGAATACATTCAGCTCAGTTTTGTCCTCATTGAATTTCAGTTTCAGCTTGTTGTTTGTCATCCATGCTTTAACGTTATCTAGACATGCATGCTGCGAGTCGCTCTTTTGTGTCTTTGATATTTTTTTATGAAATGGGAGTGTATAGCTGGGTATCATCGATGTAGAGATGATGGCTGAAACAGAAGGTCGCGATGATGTTGCTTAAGGGCTTTGTGTACATTGTGAAAATATAAGGGCCAAGCACTGAACCCCGTGGAACACCAAATTGCAGCTTTGTTGGTGGTGAAAGGGAATCATTTATGAGAACACGTTGTGGCCGATCTCGTAAATAGAATGAAAACCATACCCTATAACAAAAGTAAAATACTCAAAACATCCGCCAGCCGGATATGCCGTATCAACACACAAAATAACTATGTGTAACCTTAAATGTTTATAGTCTCATTCATAGAATTTAAGGATAACTAATCATCACCTTGCCCTAGCTCAATTTGCGGCGATGCACTGCGGTTCACGCCTGGACTATTCCAGTCTTCCCTTGGAATAGACCCTAGGTAAAAGATTGCCCTATGAGATGAATAAATGGAATTTTAATTTATTTTTTATTGTATTTATCAAAATGACTGTCTTAAAACAATGACAAATAGCTGAATGACGTCAATTTCCTTCCAGAATTTTTAGGTTAAATCGCATTGAACCTAAATGACGTCATTTTAGTTGCTGGGTCTGATCGTAGCCATCGCTTATAGATAGAATGAAGTTGACGTCACTCGGGTCTTTCTTATTGTTTTCAGCATAGAAATCAGCGCGGCACACTAATGATATTGATATTATAATCAAATGGAAGGAAGGAAATTGACGTCATTCAGCTGTTTGTCATTGTTTTAGGACAGCCATTTTGATAAATAAAATAAAAAATATAATAAAATTCCCTTTATTCATACCACAGGGTAAATTTTTTTACCTAGGGTCCATTCCAAGGGAAATTTGGCTTTAAAATTTCCCAAAGATGTACAAAAACGGTTGATTTAATCATTTATGACAAGAATTCATTTTTGATACAAATTGACCTTCTAGCTAAACTTGACAATATCTCAGTTCAAACATTTTCACCATCCGACTGATTAGGCCTTTCACTGTAACATAATATTTGTTTGCATCGAATATTTGTGTAAACCTGATATTCATAGTTGACACTTCAAAAGCATAAATAATTTATTATATATTTATTCATTCATCCATTTAATAAACCAAAAGGGATTTTTTTTTATTATTCAGCGTCACTCGAGTCTATATATGAGTCTAAACATCAGTTTTCTGATCACTCATGCAGATTTCTGACTAATGAAAACTCATAGAAATCGAAATAAAACTACACTCGCAACCGCTTGTACTGTAATTTGTGCTCTCTAGTGCTGGGTCGAGTTTGAAACGATCAAATCGAGCGGGTTTTCGATCGAGTCCTCTAAAATCGAGTCGGTTTCGAGCGGGTTTCGAGTCAGTGACGTCATCGAGCAGTTATTCGTTTGAAAAAAAAAAAAATACGAGCATCTCGTTTGCCACAGGAAACTTCACATACCCCTCCCTCTCTTATGTCTGTGGCTGGCTTGACTGCAGCTGGTTATGATGGGGGCTGCCAGATGGCCAAGTTCAAAATTGGTTACTAAGAAACGCTTTTCTATTATTATTCATTTTTAAAAAAAATCTTTTATTTTTTAAAAAATGAAAAGATAAGTTTATCCAACTGTAGTCGATTGTTTTGTTAATCAAAACCAATGAGTTTTTCAAGGGAGTCAGAATGCTTGTGGTCTTTGGCTATTTGGGGTCAATTTGACTACTTGGGCAAGAAGAAATCTGGCTGTCTGGCAGCCTTGATTATGATCGTCGTCGCATCACACACACACACACACACACACACACACACACACACGCCATCAGTTGTTGATGGTGAAGGGTTGAGACCCCCCCCCCCCCCACACCACCATCATCCCGCTGTCACCTTAACATTTCATATTTATGTCGCGCCAAAAGTTGTCGGCCGCCCCCACCTCCCATAATTTGTCACTGGTCGTCATCGCCTCTTGTGTGTGCGGGAAAAGGTCGTGCCTTTCATTTCATTATTTGAAAAATAAATGAACAAGAATGGTGTGTTTTTATTAGGTAGGTAGATAATAATAATATTTAGCAGGTTCCACACCCAGACACCCACGGATTGCCCGGACACGATGATAACGATGCCGACGACAATGGATGACGATGATGATGATGATGATTATCGTGTTTCTGTTTTTAAAAAATGAAATACTTTAGCAGGTTCCACCCCCACCCCCCACACGGATAGACGGACCCGAAGATGATGATTGTGTATTGCTGGCTGTTACGGCTGTGATGAGGATGATGATAATGATGATGATGACGATGGCGCAGATGGTGATTATTTGTTCGGTCGCTCAGTGGTACGGTGTCTCTTGTCACAAAATCAAGCCTTGTCAATGGCCGAATGAGTGACAGTGATTGTTGAAAATTGTGATCCAGACGTTAAGTCCGTGTGTAAGGCACTTGACTCAGGTGTGAATGTATTCTTATCTTATAAGCAATGACGGGTATTGTAAAGAGCTTTAATACAAAAAGACTCCAAACAGCGATCGGTACCTACTGTACGAAATGGATGTATGGTCGATATGGTGTGCCGGAGGAATAAATTAAATTAAATATTGTGAAATTCATTGAGTATGGTAAATCCTTGGAAATGCGCTTTGAACTAATACACCTAGACAACTCCGATTCCAATATAAACGACTGATTAATGTTCCCATATATAAACTATAGTTAGCTGAAAATCTTTCTTTGTCGGGACTCCAAAAGTATGGAACGAATTAGACAAAGAAATCAAAGGGGTCTTTTAGGAGCACTGATTGATTTTAGATTGATTATTACATTGGAATGTGTTGATATTTATTTTATTCCTTATTATTAGGGTGGTGGTGGTGGTGGTGGTGGTGATGATGATGATCCCGCTGATATGATGGTGATGATAAATAAATTAAACATAATTCCCTTTATTCATCCCATAGGGGAGATTCGTCTTTCGGGTCTATTCTAAGGGAAGACTGGAATAACCCAAGCGACAGCCGCAGCGCCGCAAATTTAGTTAGGGCAAGGTGACTTGCTCAAGACCACTCAGCGGCGGGTGATCGAACTCGGTACCTTTCGGGTGCCAACCAAAGACCGTACCGCTGCCCCTGATGATGATGATGATGATGATGATGATGATGATGATGATGGGAACTAACAAAGAATACACAGGCATCTAAAATTGAAACATTCCATATTCAAAGCTAATGTTTTACTTTTAAAAATTGAGCTTTACAATATCCACTAAATGTGATCAAAGCGCTTTGTAAAGGGGTCCCTGGTCAACAGCAACATTTAATATGTAGGACGGGACATGCCGCCTGTTAGGCGATATTACAATTTTTCAGACAAAGACAACGCTGTTAACGGCCAGGTACTCATTTTACACCTGAGTACGGTGAGAGAATGTGAGTAAAGAGCCTTGTCCAAAGACTCAACTATGCATCGAGCGCGAGGCTCGAACCCAGGACTTTCCGATCCGAACGCGGGTGTCATACCACTAGACCATTATAATGCACTAGACCCATGGCCGACTAGAGTACTATAGGTACGTCATGACTAGACCACATAGCCGCACTACTGTAGGAGTGTTCATTGATAGATGGATGCGTGTGTGTCATAGAAATAGCCTTAGTGTGTGTGTGTGTGTGTGTGTGTGTGTGTGTGTGATAGTCAAACTTGAGTAGGTTTAATGAAGACTTGTCACACACGCGTGATACACCTATACGAATTTCCCTGCCACCCAGACACACTAACATCTGACAAGGAGTGAGGGCTGTGGAAGAACCACAGACTACCGTGTGCAAACGTTGGCGATTGGTATCGGATGGCAAACTGTGATCGTTTGAATTTGAAATGATTCGAAACACTCGTTACCCCTCCGCTCGCTCGGATCCTGATCGTCTCAAGCTCGTCTCACGTGTCAAGATCGTCTCAAGCTCGTCTCAAGCTCACAACCCGCCTGATCGTTTTAGTGACTCGATCGTTTTACTGACTCGCTCTTCCGGCATTGAGATCGGACACTGACTCGTTGACGCTGACTCGATCGTCGATCGGGTAAAAGCGATCAAATAACCCAACACTAGCTCTCAGCATTTCCTTTCCTTTGCCCTTTTCATAACTCGTAACAAGTAACAAGGACGACCTTTACTTAGTTATTTCGACTTCTGATTCTGGCAAGTATATCTTCCATTCTTTACATCAACCGACCTGTTTGACATTTCATAAAACATTTTAGTATGTTTTTCAAGGTCGCGCTTAATCTGAGCTGTCACGAGCGAGAATTAGAAAGATTGTGATGATGTGGTCGTGAGTGATGTTGTCTGAATAACGAAAATTGGTTATTCCCAGACAGGTGTCTGGGAATAGCCAATTTTCGTTTTCGAAGTGGCAATTCGGACTCAAGTCTGAATAGTCTCCCGTAGCTATTCGGACATGTCCAATGTGCGTCGGCAGTGAAACACAGTGGGGCAGTGGGCAGAACTGATAAAGAAGCAGAAGAAACAGAAGAAGCTTTCAGAAGAAATTATGTTTTTGCACATGTCAAAATGACTCATGAGTGAGTCTCATAACCCCTGCTTCGGACAGTAGAAGGAATGTAGCCTGTCTAAGACTATTAGAATATTTTAATTTTTTAAAATTTGATTTTGTTTGGACATCGCGTTTTGTTGTTAACAAAGCTTTTCCTTTAGACGAGTAGTAGTTAAACTTTAACTTATTTTTGTTACTTTGGATCAATGATTTTGTCTTTCTTATCAAATAAAGTTATTATGGTTGTTGTTTTGATTGACATCAATTCTATTTAATTAATTATCAATATTTAAAAAAAAAAAGAAACTAGACTCTATACTGCCATGGAAGACTATTCAGAGTGAGTCCAAATAATCTGTTGATTGCACATGCGCATTGAGATTGGAGTCAGAATAGCCATGGGAGACTATTCAGACTCGAGTCCGAATAGCCGCAGCCTTTCGTTTTCCCAGACACATTTTTGAAACCCTGCTCTTTTAAACAATTATCCACATACCAGAATATGGAATGTCCTTGAGTTTTTTAGATTGGTGTTTTAATTTAGTGTTTTTGAGTGGGTTTTTCTTTGAGTGCATGTATTTCTTTGTAAGTCTAGTTGTTATGGTAAGATGGCCGTCATTTTATTTGTAGTTTTGAACATGAGAGTTAGTCGTTGTTCTTTCCTTCTGTCTTTATTCTTAGATAATGACAATTATGATAATGATTTTGTTATTGGGGTGTCAAGAACTCGTTATTTTGTTCCAGCTTCATTCATAATAACAAAGAGATAGGGCCTCAAACTCTAGTAGAAGTGGACTTGACACTTGTGATGGGCTTGGAATGTTTTTGAAATCCTGTAGATTGGCTAATGAAATTTACTCAAAATGCAAACCCAAAGAATATGAGTCGAATGAAGAAGAAAAGACGATTTCTGTGCTACTTTAGGCTTCAACTTCCTGATATTGTATTATCCTCTTGTATAGACCTGTAAATTCTCAGTCAATTAACTGAAATCAGTCAATTTGTCAAATTCAAATATTTATAAAAGGAAAGAAAGAAAGAAAGAAATAAAAAAAGAAAGAATTCACAAATCGTAGTCGAATGACCGTAAAATAATTAGGAGTGTTCCACAGCGCTACGCATAGCTCATGGGGACCGTTTATATTAACGATGTATATATTGCCAAGACAAAGCGACGCTTTTTATAAAAGGCGTGTCTGAACACTTCCCTGGGTATTTTCACACATCCTTCGTTAAATTATTTTTTCACTTTCCAATCCGTCGTGATCCCAACTGTAGCCAATTTTAACCACATTTACCCTTCGAGTCTCAAAACTATGATAAAGTAAATTGCGAAAGCCGCAAGTCCGTTATGTAGACATCTTCAAATCGAAAGTTAGGATAGATTGCTACAAGCACATTTCGATTGCCTCACGTTGTAAACAAACTGGTTGACCGTTTCTTCACTGATTGAGTACCTGATCATAAGGAACAATGGTAAGTAGCCTAATTAATTCCCGTGCAAATCAGGACGTTTTCTGGCATTGTTTTGCTCAAGCCCAAGCGAGCTTGCTGTTTTGTGGCGATTTACCTTCATTTCGATTCTTTGAATTTTTCCGCTACGCCTGCCGAAGTTTCTTCTTGATAATTCACTTCTACTTAATAATTCAGTGTATTGGCCTGAAGTCATATTTATTTAAGTTTTTTTTCCTCTGTCATTTACTGATTGAAAATCAAGTTTGCTCATTGTTACATTATTCTAATGTTCTCACAATGGCTGAGCTGTTCGTGGATCGCAATTCAGACTTGTCGAGCATCGATAAAGATGTGAGTCCCGTGAGGAATAAATTCAATTGGTCATGGCTAGAAGTTAAAGATGATAATGGTGATTATTTTTCTATGTCAAAAAAATTCCAGAGGCAGGAATATGACTTTGATGAAGTCATCTTTACCTATATGAATGACATGCTTATTTAGCATTCCTTCTACATCAAATTATGACAGTCATACTTCCAGACTTCCAGTAAGAAATAACACCCACTATTTTGATATATTGTATTTATCACTCTCCTCTCCAATGATGCCCTTATTTAAAAAAAAAATAATTGAATCTTCAGTTTGTCGAAGAGTTTCAGTCAATTTTTATAGAGCTCATTTACAGGTCTACTTGTAGTCTTTCTATGTCTCTATGATTTTGAATATTTTTCAGACACTTTACTTTGCACTTAACACTAACAAAATAAATGGAAACACAACCTTTTAAGTGCTATTTTAGGCTTCAACTTCCTGTTATTGTATTGACCTCATGTAGTCTTTCTTTGTCTCTATGATTTTGAATATTTGTCAGTCACTTGCACATAGCACTAACAAAGTAAATGGAAAAATACACCTTTTTAAAAATTTCTAATTACATACAATTGTCAATAATGTCCAATCTTGAAATAATTTTTATTTTCATTTTGGGTGGAATTATGGATCAACATGTACGGTAGCATAGCAATTTTGCAAATTAATTAGCTTTCCAAGATGACTGCCATGGTCGCATGACCTAATTTGCATATTTGGTTGCGTGGGCATGTTCACAAAACTACCCACTACTATCCATGTGAATTTCATGAATTTGGGACTAGCAGTTATGTTTTTGTTGCATTTTTACTAACATTACCCATTTTAAACTGATTTTTGCCGAAATACTTAGCAACTGGGAAATATTTAGTGCCAGATTTGTGAGCAACTAAAGAGTTAAGCGGCAGACGGTCTCAATTAAGCAGTAGGAAATTGAAAATGGTATGACTTATTTTATAGAAAGAAAATCTGTTCCGAGGACATTGTCCCAATTAAGTGGCATCCCCAATACCAGCTTAGACTATAATAAAAGTACTGTGAAAGTACAGAAGTCTTCCCCAATATGACACAGACTTTAACTTACTCAATATCTAATAATAATAATAATAATAATAATAATAATAATAATAATAATAATAATAAATCGTTATTGTCCCCAAAAAAGTGGCAATTTGTCATTTGGTTACACATTTATAACAATACAATGATTTATAAAAAGAGGAATTACCCTATCATTTGGTGTTTAAATGTTTAAATCAGTGCCAATTTGGTTATGGATGAGAAAGGGTATAATATTGGCTAATCAAAAATTCAGCAATTTGTGAATCAAAATTCTTGTTGTCGCATGTATCCCAGGAAAATCCTTACTCAAATGTCAGCGGCCATTTAGACCAGTGTTAAAATCCAAATGGTAGTCATTACCAGAAATGCAATATTCTCAAGACACAAAATTCGTCAGTTGAATACAAAGGCAAATAGGAGTACATTTTTCAGCCATTAAACTAACATAACTTGAGCTTGAGCTTTTATACAGTGCAATATCCACTAAACGTACTCAAAGCGCTTTACAAAGGATCCCTGACCAACAGCAACACGTAACATGTAGAACGAGGCATTACACCTGTTGGGGGATTTTACTTCTTTTTTCTTTCCGACAGACACAATGCTGTTAACAACCAGGTAGTCATTTTACACCTGAGTATAGTGAGAGACTGTGAGTAAAGAGCCTTTTCCAAGGACTCAACTATGCACAGTGAGGCTTAATCATGACCTTCCGATCTGAAAACGACAGTCAAACCACAAGACCACATAGCCACATAACTTCTTTTCTGATTATCTGATTTTCAAAGTATTGAAAAAGCTTTATAATGATATAAGTTTCATTGAGGTTTATCAATTTGAATTTTTTACCCAAGTACATTCATATTATTAGTCTCAAAAACCTCAAGATATGACATACATTAGTAAAAGCCCTGTTTAGCGACATCAATATAATGGCTATAATCAGTAATTAAAATTTACACAAAAGGGTACAGCCAATCAGATTCAGAATTTTTTTTTTGATGGGCTGACCAAACAGGAAATATAATATAAATTCTGTTTTGAGTAATACAGCTTTAAAATATAGACGTATGAATAATACCTAGTGTTATTCCACCATATATGAATTCTTCTTCTTCTTCAAGTACCAAGTCTGTGCCAGACATCGGTGATCATGGTACGCCATTCATCTCTCTGATCAGATAACCTCAGAAAACTAATATAACTCTTCTCTTTCTTTGTCACCCAGCTGTTCAAACTATTCAAATATGTTTTTTTTTTGGTCTATCTTTACTCTTTTTACCTTCTATCTTTCCTTATAGAGCAAGATGTTCAATTCATTTATGTCGATTTAGGTGCCCTAAAAATTTCATTTGTCTTTTTCTTATTGTACAAATTAATAACCTTTTAGTTTCAGCTTGCTCTAATACTTCTTCATTAGTTTTCTTCTCTGTCCATGAGATTCTTAACATCCTTCTAAGAAACCACATTCCTGCTGCCTCCAGTTTCTTTCTAATGTCTTCTGTAATTGTCCAGCTTTCGCAGCCATATAATAATATATATGAATAGTTAACCATATTTAAATAGTTTTATTTATGTTTTCAGACCAATCACCATGGGAGGTATGAAATGGGGAAACATGGCCACCAATGTCCGTGGCTTGATCATGTACAGCCTGTCACCATATGAACAAAAACCTTTTGCTGGAGCACTCAGCCAAGGAGTCCCCAACATGGTTCGTCGCTTCAGAGGCCAAGTGTTCAGAGTAACACCACGTATGAGTTTTTCTTATTTTCACTATTTTAAAACTATTCACAATGATTAAACAATTTGTATTTTTATTTGCATTATCCCCCTCCTCACTCTGTTATAAGAATAGGAGAATAATACAGTGCAACCTCTGGATAACGACAACCCCTGGATCGCGACATTGTACTCTGGTCCCGATTTTTTTGCCATATGTTATTAGTAATAAAAACCTCAAAATAGTGACATACTTTTTAATAAAACCCCTGTTTAGCTACATCGTTGTAACATTAATCAGCAGTTGAGACCAATGCTTGATACCTGACCATCGTCATATCATACTCATAACCAATAAAAAATGCCTTTTATTTCCTCTCAATGAGATCGCTTTGTAACTGACCAATCAGAGCACAATATTACGCAGTGATGCCAAAACTCCGGTTTCACCGGAAAAAACTCCGGTCTGGAGCAAAAAATTCCGGGCTCCGGGCAACTTCCGTCAAATTCCGGTGAGGTCAATTTGTTCCAAGGATACCCCCCCCCCCCCCTTTTCCAACTACCACATCATCATCATTGCCACTAGTATTACAACCATCATCACTACCACTACTACTGCAACCACCACCACATCATCATTATTGCCACTACTACTACAACCACCACCACCACATCATCATCATCACTACCACTACCACAACTACCATCACCATTACAATCACCACCACCACATCATCATCACTACCACTACTACTACAACCACCATCACCACATCATCACCACTACCACAACTTCAAACCACCACCACCACATCATCATCATCACTACCACTACCACAACTACCATCACCATTACAATCACCACCACCACATCATCATCACTACCACTACTACTACAACCACCATCACCACATCATCACTACTACTACACCACCACCGCCACATCATCATCATCACTACCACTACCATAACTACCATCACCATTACAATCACCACCGCCACATCATCATCACTACCACTACCACAACTACCATCACCATTACAATCACCACCACCACATCATCACTACCACTTCTACTACAACCACCAGCACCACATCATCACCACTACCACAACTTCAACCACCACCACCACATCATCATCATCACTACCACTACCACAACTACCATCACTATTACAACCATCATCACCACATCATCACTACCACTACTACTACAACCACCACCACCACATCATCATCACTACCACTACTACTACAACCACCAGCATCACATCATCACTACCACTACTACTGCAACCACCACCACCACCACATCATCATCACTGCAACTACATACAACCACCACCACATCATCACTACCACTACTACTACAACCACCCCACATCATCATTACCACTACTACTACAACCACCACCACCACATCATCATTACTACCACTAATACTACTACAACCACCACCACATCATCATCACTACCACTACTACATCACCACATCATCATCACTACCACTACTACTACAACCACCACCACCACTACATCGTCATTACCTCTACTACTACAGCCACCACCATCACATCATTACTACAACCACCACAACCACATCATCATTACTGCTACTACTACAACCACCACCACCACCACATCATTACTACCACTACTACTGCAACCACCACCACCACATTATCATCACTGCAACTACCACTACTACTACAACCACCACCACCACATCATCATTACTACCACTAATACTACTACAACCACCACCACATCATCATCACTACCACTACTACATCACCACATCATCATCACTACCACTACTACTACAACCACCACCACCACTACATCGTCATTACCTCTACTACTACAGCCACCACCATCACATCATTACTACAACCACCACAACCACATCATCATTACTGCTACTACTACAACCACCACCACCACCACATCATTACTACCACTACTACTGCAACCACCACCACCACATTATCATCACTGATACCACTACACTACCACCACTACTACAATACCACCACCGCCACATCATCATTACCACTACTACTACAACCACCACATCATCACTACCACTAATACTACTACACCACCACCACCACATCATCATCACTACTTCTACTACTACAACCACCACTACAACATCCTCACTACCACTACTACTACAAGCACCACCACCACCTCATCTTCATCACTGCCATACTACTACAACCACCACCACCACATCATCATCACTACCACTGCTACTACAACCACCACCATCACATCATCACTACCACCACTACTACTATAACCACCACAACCACATCGTCATCACTACTACTACAACTACTAACTACTACTATACTACTACTACTACTACTACTACTACTACTACCACTACCACTACTACTACTACTACTACTACTACTACTACTACTACTACTACTACTACTACTACTACTACTACTACTACTGCTACTACAACCACACCACCACTACCACATCATCATCACTACCACTACTACATCACCACATCATCATCACTACCACTACTACTACAACCACCACCACCACTACATCGTCATTACCTCTACTACTACAGCCACCACCATCACATCATTACTACAACCACCACAACCACATCATCATTACTGCTACTACTACAACCACCACCACCACCACATCATTACTACCACTACTACTGCAACCACCACCACCACATTATCATCACTGCAACTACCACTACTACTACAACCACCACTACTACAATACCACCACCACCACATCATCATTACCACTACTACTACAACCACCACATCATCACTACCACTAATACTACTACAACCACCACCACCACATCATCATCACTACTTCTACTACTACAACCACCACTACAACATCCTCACTACCACTACTACTACAAGCACCACCACCACCTCATCTTCATCACTGCCACTACTACTACAACCACCACAACCACATCATCATTACTGCTACTACTACAACCACCACCACCACCACATCATTACTACCACTACTACTGCAACCACCACCACCACATTATCATCACTGCAACTACCACTACTACCACAACCACCACTACTACAATACCACCACCACCACATCATCATTACCACTACTACTACAACCACCACATCATCACTACCACTAATACTACTATAACCACCACCACCACATCATCATCACTACTTCTACTACTACAACCACCACTACAACATCCTCACTACCACTACTACTACAACCACCACCACCACATCATCATCACTACCACTGCTACTACAACCACCACCATCACATCATCACTACCACCACTACTACTATAACCACCACAACCACATCGTCATCACTACTACTACAACTACTACTACTACTACTACTACTACTACTACTACTACTACTACTACTACTACCACTACCACTACTACTACTACTACTACTACTACTACTACTACTACTACCACTACTACTACTACTACTACTACTACTACTACTACTGCTACTATTATTACAACACACACCACCACTACCACATCATCATCATCACTACTACTACTACTACTACTACTATTACTACTACTACTACTACTACTACTACTACTACTACTACTACTACTACTACTACTACTACTACTACTACTACAACCACTACAACATCATCATCACTACCACTACTAATACAACCACCAGCACCACATCATCATCACGACCAGTACTACTACAACCACCACCACCACATCATCACTACCACTACAACCACCACCACATCATCATTACCACTACTACTACTACTACTACAACCACCACATCATCACTACCACTACTACTACAACCACCACTACCACATCATCATCACTACCATTTGTACTACAACCACCATCACCACCACATCACTATCAATACTACTACAACCACCATCACCTCATCATCACTACCATTTGTACCACAACCACCATCACCACCACATATTCATCACCCACCGGTACTACAACCACCACCACATCATTATCATCACGACCACAACTACTACAACCACTATACCACCACCACCTCATCATCACTACCACTACTACTTCAACCACCACCACCACCACCATATCATCATCACTACCACTAACAACAACGATTATCACATCTTCATCATCACTACCATTATTACTACAACCACCAACACCACATCATCCTCCTACCAACAGCAGTGATGCCAAAACTCCGGTTTCACCGGAAAAAACTCCGGTCTGGAGCCAAAAATTCCGGGCTCCGGGCACCTTCCGTCAAATTCCGGTGAGGTCAATTTGTTCCAAGGATACCCCCCCCCCCCCCCTTCCAACCACCACATCATCATCACTGCCACTAGTATTACAACCATCATCACTACCACTGCTACTGCAATCACCACCACCACATCATCAGTACCACAACTACTACTACAATCACCACCACATCATCATCACTACCACAACTACCATCACTATTAAACCACCACCACCACATCATCATCACTACCACTACTACTGCAACCACCACCACCACATCATCATCACTACCACTACTACTGCAACCACCGCCACCACATCATCATCACTACCACTACTACTGCAACCACCACCACCACATCATCATCACTGCAACTACCACAACTACTACAGCCACCACAATCACATCGTCATCACTACCACTACTACTGCAACCACCACCACCACTCATCATCACTGCAACTACTACAACCACCACTACCACATCATCATCATTACCACTACTACTACAACAGCTACCAGCATCTCATCATCTTTACAGCTACTACTACAACCACAACCATATCATCACTACCACTACTACTACAACCACCATTACATCGTCATTACCACTACTACTACTACTACCACCACCACATCATCACTACCACTACTACTACTACAACCACCATCACCACATCATCACTACAACTATCACTGCTACAACAACCACCACCACCACCACATCATCACTACCACTACTACTACAACCACCACCACCACATCATCATTACCACTATTACTACAACCACCACCACATCATCATCATCACTGCAACTACCACTACTACTACAACCACCACTCTCACTCATCATCACTACCACTACTACTACAACCACCACCACCATATCATCACTACCACTACTACTATAACCACCACCATCATCATACTACTACTATAACCACCACACACCACATCATCACTACCACTACTACAACACCACCACCACCACTGCATCATCATTACCACTGCTACTACAACCACCACCACCACATCATCACCACCACTACTACTACAACCACCACCACCACATCATCATCATACCACTACTACTACAACCACCACCACAATCATCACTACTGCTACTACTACTACAACACCACCACCACATCATGATTACCACTACTACTACTACAACCACCACTACCAGTTCATCATCACTACCATTTGTACTACAACCATCATCACCACCACATAATCATCACTACCACCACCACTACTACAACCACCACCACATCATTATCACTACCACTACTACTGCAAGCACCACCACCACCTCATCTTCATCACTACCACCACTGCTACTACTACAACTACCACCACCACCGCCACATCGTCATCACTACCACTGCTACTACAACCACCACCACCACATCATCATCACTACCACTACTACTACTACTTCAACCACCACTACAACATCATTATCATCACTACCACTACTACTACAACCAGCACCACATCATCATCACTACCACTACTACTACAACCACTACCACCACATCATCATCACTACCACTACTACTACTACAACCACCACTACAACATCATCATCATCACTACCACTACTACTACAACCACCAGCACCACCTCATCATCACGACCACTACTACTACAACCACCACCACCACATCATCACTACTACTACTACTACTACTACTACTACTACTACTACTACTACTACAACCACCACCACACACATCATCATCACTACCACTACGACTACAACCACCACTACCACATTATCATCACTACCACTACTACTACTACTACAACCACCATCACCACATCATCATCACTACCACTACTACTACAACCACCACTACCACATTATCATCACTACCACTACTACTACTACAACTACCACTACAACATCATCATCATCACTACCACTACTACTACAACTACCAGCACCACATCATCATCACGACCACTACTATTACAATCACTACCACCACCACAACATCATTACCACTACTACTACAACCACCACCACATCATCACTACTGCTACTACTACTACAACCACCACCACCACATCAGCATCACTACCACTACTACTACAACCACCACTACCACATTATCATCACTACCACTACTACTACTACAACTACCACTACAACATCATCATCACTACCACTACTACTACAACCACCAGCACATCATCATCACTACTATTACAATCACCACCACCACCACCACAACATCATTACCACTACTACTACATCCACCACCACATCATCACTACTGCTACTACTACTACAGCCACCACCACCACATCATCATCACTACCACAACTACTACAACCACCACTACCACATTATCATCACTACCATTTGTACTACAACCACCATCACCACGACATCAACATCACTACCACCACTACTACAACCACCTCATTATCATCACGACCACAACTACTACAACCACTATACCACAACCACATCATCATCACTACAACAACAACCACTATCACATCTTCATCATTACTACCACTACTACAATAACCACCAGCACCACATTCTCACTCCCACCAGTACTACAATCTCTGCCATTAGGTTTTGGCGCTTTACTTCATTTGAAATAAGGAAACTTTGGGATTGTATTTGGCAATGTGTTTATGTATCATAATATAATTCTAATCTGTTATCTATTTAGAACTATACAATATGTAAACACAATGCCAAATACCATTCCAATTCCTTTTTCTTGTGTGCGGAAATTCCTCTTTCGGCATTGAAATTCCTACGAGTGGTGTCTGAAACTCCTGTGAGCCAAATTTAAAGTTGGCGTCTCTGCAACAGTACTACAAAGTCTACAATTAGGTTTTGGAGCTTTACTTCATTTGAAATAAGGAAACTTTGGGATTGTATTTGGCAATGTGTTTATGTATCATAATATAATTCTAATCAGTTATCTATTTAGAACAATACAATAATATGTAAACACAATACCATTCCAATTCCTTTTTCTTGTGTGTGGAAATTCCTCTTTCGGCATTGAAATTCCTACGAGTGGTGCCTGAAACTCCTGTGAGCCAAATTTAAAGTTGGCGTCTCTGTATTACGACACTGCATGGAATCAGCGCTTGTTCATATGGACTCACAGCAAAAAAGTTATCTATGGATGGAACTCTCAGGGGTCCATAAACTTTCCCTGTTAGCTACCTGTTGGAGGTCAGTGAACGTTAACTGATATCAGGCAATGCCATGTCCAATGGGGGCAATTATGGATATTTATGGTCTTATAATATGTTGGAATAACCGGAAAAACAATAACAACCTCTTTCATTTTATTACTTTCATTTGAAAAATCAGTTGTTTTTCTAAACATTGGTCCAAATTTGATTTTATTGTGGTTAATACCTAGGTTTTTTTTATTGGGGGGGTATCTCTTTTTTTTAATATCGCAAGATGGAGATCCACTAATATTTAAGGGCTTGCAAATTTTGGTACATTTAAATACAAATTTTGGTATTCAAAACTCGTCAGAATTTTTAATTAAAATTAAAACTACATACATGTGTAGATCTGTGCTCTTGTGCAGTACTATCATATTAGCACTTGATTTTTAAAAAAATTATTTTTAGTTTTGTTAAGTGGCGTTCACGCACTGTTTGCGACAATACACATTGGAAACTGAAAGCATAAGTGGCATACCCTTTGAAAACAGGAGAAATACACATTCTAATGTTGTTGGGATGTGACTTCTTTCAGGCATTGATTCGTTCATCGTACTATTATGTATTCATGGGTCTCACCATGCCCCTTTTTCTCGCCATCTTGAAAGCCCCGGAATAACGACACCCCTGGATAAGGACATCATTTTCCTTGTCCAGAGCGATGTTATTATCCAGGGTTTGCACTTTGGTATATTTGAGCATTTGCCTTTCCCAGCAAATTCACACAGCCATTCTTTAAAATCCTATTATCATTTATTTTAATTTTTAACAAAGTGATGCATATATCTAATAGGTGAGAATTAACAGCTATTATTATTAAGTGATTCATTCAGCCATTCAGATGGATTGAGTATCACCACCTTCACATCATTAACTTCACGTTCACATAAAACATTATCATCATCATTACTGTCACTACTTCTACTATTATAAACACACCATCATCATTATCGTCACTATTAGTAGCTCCTCATCCTATAAACCAATACCACAACCATCACTTCATAACCTTCGAAAAATCCATGTTGAAGCAGAGTACCGTTATATCCATGCATTGGGTATTTGAGAAGAGGCAATATTGAAGACAAATTAGTTTTCTCCCTAGGAAAAATTGATCAAATGAGTGACTCTGACTTCCCCATCTGTTAACTCCACTCCCCTCCCCTCCTCCACACTTACTCCAGAACAAATGGCGAATTGGACCAATTCATTGGTTCTACGATCCTTCTTTCCTCTACTTTCCACCCATCCAACCTGCCAATGACACTATGAACTAGACTAAAGGCACTTCAAAACTCAAGTTGTGCACTGTCTCTATGATAGGAAAAGACATTCTCAGGTTTTGTATAGAGCTCATCATCCACTACTCACTTCTCATTACGCATACCTGCCTATTATTAGGGACCGTCCGTGATTGTTACGGAAGTGTAAGGACAATTACGGACTTACAGAAATGGAAGAAATATTACTGATACAAATGGTCGCAACATTAAATTAAAAAATAATTTTAAAATTTTCATTATTTACCGCTTGCTACAATAAAAAATCTCAATGCCTCGTTGGCTGGTAATGTGTGACGTCATCGACTCGACGCGGAAACTTTACCCTCATCAGTAGACACAGTGAAGTGTCGAATGTAGGTCATCAATAAGCATATTATTATCGCAGGGGTCATTGGCAATGCCCAGCCGAGCCTAAGTAGTAGGCCTATAACATGACATCCACATCCAAGGCCATTGTACACAAGCTGTACTGTACCACCGTCACCTCTACCACATTGTTAACACCAGAATAACCAGTACTACAACCACCACCACAATTTCATCATCATCACCATCACAAATACCGTCAGTACTACAACCACGACATCATTTCTTCCATAGCATTAACATCATCATTACCACCACTGTGGACACCAATATGTAACTCGTTAGAAAAACCAGCAGTGGCACATTATTTAAAAGCAATTCAAGTCAAGCTACCTTGGACCAGAGCTGCCAACTATACACCAAAAAGACGTATTATTACGCTTAATAAAATCAAATTACATGTCTTTTGTTCCACAATACGCCTTTTTGTCAGCATCAGGGTCGTGTGGGTGATTTAGGCAATTTTTTTCTTTTCACCATCCAATTCTAGTTTATCTTGTTTTCCGAAGCCTAAAACAGGGGCGTTATTTGGACGGAAGTAGCCTTTACCAAATTTATTGTGGAGAGGAATCTTCCAGTAGCGATTGCAGAGATTGTGGGGATTTATGTTTATGAATAATGGCTTTGTTTTACTCAATTACACCTTTCCATCAAAATTAGACCTTTTTTCAGTTAAAATTACACCTTTTCCTCAGTTGGGGTTAGCAGCTCTGCCTTGGACTACAAAAATATTTTCATTTTCATTATCAAAGAGTCTTTTTATAATCATGTCTTAATTTTTTTCTCATTCATTGTGATATTAACTTTGTAATTCTTTATCCTTTTTTCTTCTCAACTTTAGCTTTCATTGCTGGATACATGATCTACTGCTGGGCAGAAAAGGAGCACACTCGCCTTGAGAGGAAAGACCCCAAAGAATTTGAAAATGACGAATAAATAGTTGCGAGTTGTGTGTAATTTTCATTGATTATTTTTTTAAATCTCAGTCTTATCATCGTCCATCTTCTTTCATTTTCCTTTTTTTTTTCCCTCTTATTTATTAAGTCATACAAAATAAATGTTTTTCATGAAAATTCAGATTTTGTTTGTTGTTGTTGATTAAAAAAAAAAAAAGAATTCAGTATGTTATGCCTACCTCCTTTATGTAAAGCCATTAACTCTTTCAGTGTCATTTTCATTGGCCGCACTGTTCTCCTGACCAATTACCACACAGTGCGGCCGGTCTTGAAAGGCAAAAATAATAATGTAATAATAATTAATTAATAATAATCTTTATTGTCCAATGAAAGGCAATTCATGTGAGGTAAACAATGCTCAGTTTGGTTCGTGGTATGAACATCAACACATTTACAAATACACACAGACATACAAACATACAAGCAAGCACATTGTTTTTTCACATGTATACAAAAGAAATGAGCGTACGTACGTACATATCAAAATTGTTTATTTCAGGAAATATACATGATAATGTAACAAGGGTAACATTACATATTCATTGACATAATACCATTGCCTAAAATAATGTACAATGTATAGAGCTGGAGTATTAATTTGGACAGTGAAGTTTCAGACTCTGCCACAGAATGTCTCAGAGATAATAATGATTTTACATACATACATACATACATATAGATAGAATGCGCTTGGCCAAGGAGTTCACAACATTGCCATCCGGAAGTATAACGGACCAACACACAAACTCTGTGTAACCATGAACTTTTATAGTCTGGTTAATACAGTTTAGTGAGAACAACTCACAAACGCGGATGGCAAAAACAATAACAAAGGCCTGAGTGACGTCATCTTCGAACTATCTATACATACATACATACATCTACATCATACATACATATCAAAAATTGTTTATTTCAGGAAATATACATGATAATGTAACAAGGGTAACATATTCATTGACATAATACCATTTTCTAAAATAATGTACAATGTATAGAGCTGGAGTATTAGTTTGAACAGTGAAGTTTCAGACTCTGCCACAGAATGTCTCAGTGGTAATAATGATTTTAGTGTTGATGACGATGATAATGATGATGAATATGATGATGACGACGATGATGATGTCGGCGATGCTGACAATAACAGTGGTGGCCATGGCGGTAATGGAGACGACGACGATGAGAAATACATACATACATACATACATACATACATACATACATACATACATGCATGCCTACATACATACATACACACAGACAGACAGACAGAACGATACGTTTTATTTGCTGGGACAGCAGATAACCAATCTTACTTTCTACAAAAGTACTATAAATCGATCCAATGGTATCATTTCTTTCATCAGAACATTCAGTTGGCCCTAGGGGGTATTTTAATTGAGATTTTGCGCCGATTTCTTATGTCGCATTGTCTTAGGTTGTCATTCTCATGCTGCCTCAATCAGATGTCAGTCATTTTGTGGCGGAAATGCGAATACAGCCTCGGCGCTGAAAGTGAATGAGTTAACACACAAATCTCAAATGGATTATTGAGCCACTTTTCCATGTAAAACGTTAGGGTACCAAAATAGATCCACTCTTGCTGTTTTTTCTGTCCTTCAATAACCAGACCTGCCTACTTGAAATGTAAAAAATGCTTAATAGTTTTCATGAAAAGATTCTTTTGTATATAATCCTACAATACGAGCTAAAATTCAGTTTTACAAATTTTCCGTAGTAGTGAGCAGGTCTATGTAACTGTGCCTTCTTTTATCTTGTCATCTATCCTTTTACTTGAAGCTCATTGGAATCTCCTCTTACTGTGATCCATTACTAAACAGATGTAGTAAAAGACTCTCTATACCGCTAACAAAAACCTGAACAATTTCATCACCATTTTTATACCATTATTAAATGATTACACAGCAAACATATTGACACAATGAGGATATTAATTTGATTTTAAAACCAACTTATAATACATAGTGAAATACTCACAGTGCAGTTGTCTCTTTCTAGGGGAGCCAAAGAACAGAGAGTACCAGAGGTACTCCCTCAACATTTTAAAAATATTTTAGTGATACTGAAACCGGAGGTATTTGACTTCGAGATATTGCGAAACCAGAATTCCGGCATGAACCGGAAAACTGGCACCCATGTAGAGTCTGAAATCTCATTTTACTGCTTTCAATTATCTTCAGTAACGTCTCTTTCTGACAAACTTGGATACTTACATCTGACCATTTCCGTCGCAGAAAGGGTTCTAGTCAAGCCTAAGCAAGACTAGTCACCTCACTCCGGCAAGTAAGAGAACCACGGGTAGTCAACAGATTAGGAGAATAAACCCTCTTATAAGATGGAACTGACTAACAATGAACAAAGACAAAGGTTAAGAAAGTTGAAAGATTTCCATATACAGTCCACTCCAGATAATCGCAACTCTGTTAATCGCAACAAATTTCAACCTCAAAAAGTGATTGAATTTCGTCATGGGTGAAATGACAGATTGAAGAATCGAGAGTGGGGTTTAATACTAAAGTAGTGTGTCACCACTCTATTAGACACAAAAGGTGGAGCATTGCAGTAATGGTTTATGAGGTCGTGTCACAATGCAACATTCAACCAGATGCTCTGAGGTTTCAGGTTCTTTACATGTACATAAGTAAGGGACAGGTGGGAAATTCCCACTGATGAATTTTACAAAGTCAACTTTATGTGTTCAACCCAGTCAGGGAAGCTAAGTACAAGGGTTGCCATTGCCAGTTTCTTGAGCCAGAACCAGGTAATCATCTCCCACCAGACATCAAGGGGCTGGATTGCTGCCATTTTCGGGCTCCATTCTTTAGGTGTTGCCAGGGTTCCCCGACACTTTATGCATGGACTTGCAGTTTTGCATCTACCCCAATGTTCTTGCTTCTCACTCACACAAGAGCAGAGCACTCCGTGATGGAAAAGTACCAGGGTGGAAGTCCTCAAAAGCACCTAATCTGAACGAAGTTGCGATCCACCCCATAGGTCCAGCGTAGCCCCCAGGTACTTCAGCTACAGTTCATAAGGGAGATCCTGGTCCCTGACTTTGACATCCAGTTTCCAGGTGTGCCAGTCACTATGTAGTGGAGAGCAAGGGCCCAGTTGTCTGCATATCCCAGTCTCAGGAAGGAAATGTTCGGCATGTCCCTAATATAGACATTAAACATTACAGATTACAGATCCCTGAGGGACACCATTCCTCATCGTGGCATCTCCTAGGGCAGTGTGAAATACTTTTCCCCTAGTAAAAAAGAGAACAACTTCCAAGGTCATTTATTGCACTTTATGATCTTTGCAAGTTTCAGCATAAGCCCAACGCTCTAGGCTATCAAAGGTTGCTAATAGGTCTATAAATACTTCCATCCAAGGTCTCTGGGTGGGGTTCCTGACCTCCCATAGTGGGCAGAGAGGTACATACTGTGTCTTCTACTTCTATCCCCCTATGTTTGTTTTCCAACATGCTTTCTGTCTTTGCCTTTTAGGTGATCTGAAACTGAGTACACTGATAGTGTGCTTTTGGAATCTACATCTGTTCCCTGTTTGAACAAATTCCCCTTTGTCTGCCTTATTATTGGATGCTGTAATTGTAATTCTAGACCTTTTTACTATCCCATTTTCTTCCTTTTTACTGGCACTGATATGCCCTTAGCTTAATGTGTTGCAAGCGCCATAAAACCCTTAAAAATAAAACATCCAAAGTCTACTTGTTCCATAAATTTTCTAAAGCAGCTTAGAAGTGATATGTATCTTTAGTTGACTGCCTCCTTCATTGTTTTGCCTGGCTTCAGAATGTCAACTATCTTAGCGTGCTTCCATACATCATCCATCATACATAGCATCCGCCAATCAGGCCCAGTGTCCAGAAGTGTAAATATATCGGGATATGTGCCATCTATCCTGCTGGCAATTTTTTTTTTTATTTGTTTTTTTTTTTTTAAGGATTTTGTGGCGTTGGCAACATATTTAGGTTATATCAGCACCAGTAAAAAGGAATAAACTGAGATAGTAAAAGGTTATAGAATTACAATTAAAGCAGCCAAGATAAAATAAGACAAAGGGTTATTGGTTCAAATAGGGAACAGGTGTCGATTTCATGAGCACACTATCCAGTGTACTTAGTTTGAGATCACCTTAAAGTCTCATCCTCACACAAACACAGGTCCCCACTAAAAGGAACACACTGAAATGTTTACAAAACGTAAATATATAATGTAAATGAAACACAAAACAAAAATATTACAAAATGGCAGTGTATAAAAGAGAGATGATTTACAAGACAAAAAAAAATAACATCTCCCAAAACTATAATTAGGTACATTTGACTTTCCCTCTCAGCCAGAGTATCCGGCCACGGCCAAGACAAAACTAAGTTTGTTTTTTGTTTTTAAGGGTTTTACGGCGCTTCCAACACATTTAGGTTATATCAGCGCCAGTAAAAAGGAAGAAAATGGGATAGTAAAAAGTTATAGAATTACAATTAAAGCACCCAAGAAAAAGTAAGACGTAGGGGAACTAGGAACAAATAGGGATCAGATGTAGATTCCAAGAGCATACCACCAATGTACTCAGTTTGAGATCACCTATAAGTCTCATCCGGACACAAGCACAAAATCCAACAAAGAGGAATACACTCAAATGCTTACATTATACATTGGAAATAACAATTATAATAATACATAACAGAGAGATGATTTACAAGGAAAAAAACGTCATCTCCCAAAACAATAACTATGCATTTGACTGTTTCCCTTCAAGCTAGGACTCCGGCCAGGGCCAGGATAAAACCAAGTAATCTCATTCCAAGACAAAGACAGAAAGCATGTTGGAAAACAGTTATAAGGGGATAGAAGACACAGTATGTACCCCCCCCCCCCCCTGCCCACTATGGGAGGTCAGGAACCCCACCCATCTAAACAAGTAAGATACAAAATATTGGGAAGCATCTTAGCTTAATTTCTTCTTCTCTTTTTGTAAATCTATTATAAAAAAAATAATAAAAATTGGGTTGGGAGCAACGTTGTTCCGAACAGCCAATATAAAATTTATATCATCAAGCACAGAATTACAGGCAAATCTAAAAATTATAAAACTATTTTTTTAAAGACTGATCTACAAGCAACTTGCACACCTTTTAATTCAGGCTAATTATATCAGCCCCTTGATTCAAATTAATACCAAAAAAAATATGCTAATCTTTCTTTTACGGTTGACTTTCATTACGAGTACACTTTATTCTACACAATTCTAGCATATCCACAACAAAAATTGATGACGTAATTTTCTTTTCTTATCTTTTTAAGGGTTTTACGGCGCTTGCAACACATTTAGGTCATATCAGCGTCAGTAAAAAGGCAGAAAATGGGATAGTAAAAAGTTCTAGAATTACAATTAGAGCACCCAAGAAAAAGGAAGACAAAAGGGGAACTGGGAACAAATAGGGATTAGATGTAGATTCCAAGAGCATACCACCAAGGTACTTAGTTTGAGATCACCTAAAAGTCTCATCCGGACACAAGCACAAAATCCAACGAAGACGAATACACTCAAATGCTTACACTATACATTAAAAATAACAAATATAATAATACATAACAGAGAGATGATTTACAAGGAAAAAAAATATCATCTCCCAAAACAATAACTATGCATTTAACTGTTTCCCTCCCAGCCAGGACCCCAACCAGGGCCAGGACAAAACCAAGTAACCTCATTCCAAGACAAAGACAGAAAGCATGTTGGAAAACAGATATCAGGGGATAGAAGACACAGTATGTACCTCCCTGCCCGCTATGGGAGGTCAGGATCCCCACCCAGACAAAACTAAGTAATCTCATTCTAAGCCAAAGGCAGAAAGCATGTTGGAAAACAGTTATAGTATATGGGGATAGAAGACACAGTATGTGCCTCCCTGCCCACTAGGGGAGGTCCAGGAAACCCACTCAGTTTGTTTTTTCAAAAATTGTAATCTGTCAAAACGATTGTATCCTATAATTATGTAAAGTAGAATATTACAGAAAACACAAATCTATAAAATTAAAATGGCATTGCTTATTTTATTCATCAAAATGGTTTAATATACCAAAAAAAATAGAGGGGAAAGATGATTATCTATACTCCATTCCATACATTTTTCTGTGAAATGAATTTTGTTCTTTAATGGTGCCTTTGACACTCGTTCATCATTTCAGCACCAGTAAAGAGAATGAGGATGGCCTTGTCACAACAATACAAGCTCACAAGAAAAGGAAACTTGTTAAAGCAAATTCCAATAGCTATCTTTTTAGACTAGACTCGGGTATTTATAGGGTCTTTATAGAGTTGGTAAAGCACTCGCTTCACACGAAAAGAGACTGAGATCAATCCCATGTGAAGTCAGAATCTTCCCCCCATCAATGATTGGGTAGCTGGGTATGTTCAATCTGGTAGAAAGTACTTTGTATTAGAGTTAGAGTAGCGTCCTATTCAAAGGGTGGATCGCAATTATTATTGCTATTGTCCGTTTCATGCTATAGAACCAGGGATAAACTCCAGCTCCAAGGGCTCTGAAGGATTTGTGCTGACTATGGTATTAACTCAGAATCAAAAATGCAACAACAAATAATGGCAAAACACACTGGCACACCCACAAATAAAACTAAAAATGTGTATTCACACACACACACACACACAGACACACACACACACACACACAAATGGTTTAATATACCAGGAAAATAGAGGGGAAAGATAATTATCTATACTCCATTCAAACACCACATCCTAACCATTAGTGACATGCTCAAATGGTTACAAGTACAAGTTTATCATAGTACAAGTAAATACAATAGCATTTTCTTAACGGCGATGATTTAAAAAAAAAATAGATTATCATCTACCACAATAATATACAACTATTTGTTTTCCCATTAGCAAGCATTCAATGTGTTATGAGCTCCTGGTTGTCAGCAGTGACGGATATTGCAATCTGCAGGAACAAAAGGGTGCAACAGAAAACCCGTAAAAAGTAAATTTATCCGATTTTATATGGCCTGTTGAGAAATAATTAGAGTAATGTGAATCATATTGATAATAGTACAAACTGGAAGTGGACTATATTTGATAAATATGCATAATCAGTAACATCGGTAAAAATAAAAGCTAATTCTTTCCATCCTACCAAGCATTGTCTTCAGATTTTTATAGTAATTTATAGTCAACAGTGGAAAGAAGTATATAGTTGGGAGGAGAATTAAGTGTGTTGAAAGTGTAAAAAAAAAAAAATAGAAAAAAATAAAATTGGTTTTGCTACATCACTGTAGTATCAGTATATAGTTGGGAGGAGAATTAAGTGTGTTGAAAGTGTAAAAAAAAAAAAATAGAAAAAAATAAAATTGGTTTTGCTACATCACTGTAGTATCAGCTTTCCTTGATCGAATTGAAGATTAAAATAAATAAAAAAGTTTTAAGTTTTAATCAACACGACCAATTGTTTGAGGCTGGATTTGTCAATTTGTGTGTGTGTGTGTGTGTGAGTGTGTATGTGAATGAACATTTGTAGTTTTATTTGTGGGTGTGCCAGTATGTTTTGCCATTTTTTTGTTGTTGCCTTTTTCAGTTTTTCCTATTATTCAATAAAATCAATATGGTCATGATCACAGGATATTAGAGGTATAACATAAATATAACAGACAATACAAGACGTGGATCATACATTTATAATCAACATTTCTATCTCTTTAAACGACTGAAAAATGTTTTGTTTGTTTATTTTTAAGGGTTTTACGGCGCTTGCAACACATTTAGGTCATATATCAGCGCCAGTAAAAAAGAAGAAAATTGAATAGTAAAGACATTCTTGATTTACAATTAAAAGGGCTTGAAGAAAAAAGTAAGACAAAGGGGAATCGGTTCAAATAGGGAAAAGATTTAGATTCCAAGAGCACAATATCAGTGTACTTAGTTTGAGTTCACCTAAAAGTCCCAACCAGACACCAGCACAGGTCCCACTAAGAGGAATACACTCAAATGTTTACAAATTATATGTTAAAAATAAAAAATAACAGTACATAACAAGAGAGGTGATTTACAAGGAAAAAAATATCATCTCCCAAAACTATAACTATACATTTGACTGTTTCCCTCCCAGCCAAGACCTCTGGCCCGGGTCAGGTCAAAACCAAGTATGTAATCTCATTCCAAGACAAAGACAGAAAGCAATTGGAGAACAGACACAGGGTGATAGAAGACATAGCAAGTACCTCCCTGTCCACTATGGGAGTTCAGGATCCCCACCCAGACTGAAAAATGTGGTAACAATGAAAAGAGAAGTCTGAACTTACTGAAGTGAAATGTTAGTGCCATCCTGAACTTAGTGCGTGTCGTCAATTTGTTATTTAATGCAATATAACCATGTGGGGAATTAGAATTTGATTTTACATTTATCAACATAAATAGTATATAAAGAAATTGGTAGATTTAAAAAGCAAACAAAATTGTAAGCGTAGGATTGTGTATTTGGGTGTGGAGATTCCTGCACCTCTTGTTTTATTACCCAGTCTTAATCTCAAAATATTTGGATTATATGGACAAAAAGAAAAAAAAGCAATTAACGGTCGTTACTTCACGCTTAATCTCATTCAAATTCAATGCAAACTTCAAGCTCTTTACAGTTATCACTATTCAGTACTTGTCATACAATCAAAAACTCATATATTATTTTCAATGAGAAGCTATTTACATTATGAAAAAAGTACAGCATTTGAAATGCACAACAATGAGTAAATCAAATTTGTAAATAATTTGCTTGGAAAGATCGTCATAAAAATGATTTTATTTCAGAAACAAATGTATCTAATATCATTTCTAAAAAGTTTACACCCTAAATTCCCTTAAACTTAAAACTACCAGAGCATAATCAGTCATTTGTCAACCAAATTGTTGAGGATTCCTTCAGCTCAATGACAGGTATCTCAACTCAATGTAAATAGGTATCCCAAACTAAGATTTCCTTGTACAAATAGCAAAAATTAATTACAAAGCCACATGTGCCTTCCAAAACCATGGAAAATAACACTTTATTTATCAAAATCGGAAAAAAAATAAAAAAGTTATGGGTTTTTAAAGTTTCATTTGTTGATGATTTGTGAAGAAAAATATATCTTGGTAAGGGAAAGAAAAAAAATAGGCTTTTGTTTACATAGATGGCGCTTTGCACTGAAAAAAGCTAGCAGGCCCAATTTTTGCTATTGTAATCTTCAAAAACTGCTGATTTTAATGGTATAAGTTTTTCACCATTAACTTCAGTTCAAGACAGAGAAAGACTGATCAAATAGGCCTCATATTTTTAAAAATGATTTGTGAAAAAACCTAAATCTTGTATAGGGGGGAGAAAAAAAAAAACAGGATTTGTTGACATAGATGGCGCTTTCAAGCTAGCAGGCCCAATTTTGAATATTATAATCTTCAAAGGCTGCTGATTTTAATGGTATAAGTCTTTCACTAATGACTAATTAACTTAAATTCAAGAGAAAGAGAGACTTTTCAAAGAGATCTCATTTATGATGATTTGTGAAGAAACATTCACCTGTTAACAGCAGTAGTTTGAGATACCTAATGTAAAGGGACTTACGTTGATTCAGGGTGCAGTTGTAATTATTTTTCCTGAGCCTCAGCCTTCTGCCCCTCCTCAATCCGATCCACCCATCAATGATTAGTTTGCTGGAACTATTATATCACAAGGAAAATATTTTACGATAGACAAGAGTCCTAATCGACAAGCAATTGCTACTATCCATTAATGTTCAAGGTTGTCAATTTTCCATATATTTACGGAATTCAGTATGTTGTAAACTCTCAGTATATTTTCAAATTACCTGCTAAACTGGACTGTCAATGTGCTTGCGTAAAAGTTCTGTAAATGTTTGCCTCCTGAATTGGCAATACAGTTGCGGAATACAGAAAAACTTGAGCTCTATGGGCCATAAGGACTATAAAGGATTATTGACTACCATAACCAAAATTCCTGTTTGTCATGAAGAATGCAGCCCTGGATGTTTTGGTTTTCTTGTTTTCCATTACTTCATGCACTCATCAGCATACAAAATCAGTACATATTAGAGGATGAAACATGCCATTATCTTTTCACTCTTATCCTGCTGGCATCAATAAGTGAAGGGTCAAGAAACTGCAGAATTGCTGGAGTGAGTCATTTCCTTCAAATATGGGACATGGCAGACAGAGAACATACAGAAACAAGGAATTTTTCTCTGCTCTCACAATCATTATAAAAGTAAAATTTCAAAAAGGTTTGGTTGCAATACTCCATTTTACTTTTACATCATTATTTTGTAAATACGAATAGGGTCAGCATGATGAAAAGGCAATGGTATGTTTAATCTTTTTGATTAAAATCCAATTTAAAAAATAAATAATGAAAATCTTTTCTTGCTGTCTGAAGTCCTTGATGCTGTATTGTGAATAAATAATCATCATGATGGGACTGTAAGCTGCTGCACTGACTGTTAGGAAGGATGAAATGGGTAAAATTAAAATAAAATAAAATTAGATACCACATAGAAAAGGAGGTTAGAGAAAATAAATTCAAGGTACTTATTTACGAGTCAGGAAGACCCAAACTGTTACAGTCTCATTGTTAAATTTGAAATAATCTCAATATAAAGAATAAGAGCATTTGTATGGCATGCAGTTTCCCATAGGATTGGGCTCTAGGCGTTTAACTGAAGCAAAATATTGCCTTTTACCACAATATTAAATTAAGCCGATAACAGATTTACAGGTTAAGGCAAGTCCATGGAATCACCACTCCCTCCTCCATATGCAGACCAAAAACAAATCTATAAATAAATACAAATAAATCTTAAACGTGAAAATTTATTAGGACCCATAAAATCTGGTGCTCTGAGAGTCGATTGTAATACTGCAATCCAGCTGTTTAAAAGAAATTCTACCACCTAAAACAGTATTATGTCAGAGGTGGTTTAAATGCTGAAAATTGAAATTATGGTCAAAGTTAAGATTTGATGTTTTATTGTGGAGAATGAATATGATTTCTTAAACTGACAAACACTAAGTCAGCATCAAGGTCATCTTACCTTACTACAATTTTCAAGAGAGGCAATTAGTTTTGCCAGTTCCTCTTTGTTCATCTCAAGAGCAACTTCTTTCCTGTCCCCATTGGCTTGTCGGATATCCAGGTCAAGTGTAACTAGGGGTTGATGGAGACTGGACATCTTGTCGCTAGATAAAGCCAGCTGGAAAATGTAGACAGTGTAAAGTCAGATTGTAAAAACTGAGAATGTTGATAACACCATATGAGAATGCTACAGATGAGTCACATTCACACTTTATTTTTCTCTCCCTCTTATTGGCTCATCTAGGCACCTCTAACTTTTGAGAATGCCACACAATGCATTGTTAGTTTCCTACATAAACTTTATTGGCAATTATATGTAAATATTACACTAAGAAATAAATACAGTAATTGGAAATATAAAAACACAGATATTGAAACCCGTAAAAAGACAATAAAATATAATGCAAAGATGCAAACCTGGAGTTTCCAATCAAAATCAGATAAAACAGCTTGAGATATGGATGCTGTATTTTGAAGTAATTTCCTCTTCATGGACTTGGAATGGATGCAAATAGCTTCTGAGATTGCAGACTTGTATGCATCATTGACCGAATCAAGCTCTTTGTGAATCTATTAAAAAAATAAGTAAAATCTAATCACATCTATCAAAAATGAATTAGCAAAATTAAGCGTTAATACCTTAGTGAACAATCATAAAGTTAAACAGTAAGCAATGTTGAAACATTGTTGATTTTAAAAAGTGAAGTTCTATTAAAATCAACAGTCAGGTAGGGAGAAAAATGTAAGTGAAGTAAAGCCTCTTGCCAATAGATAATTTCATCTCGTAATTTAATTTGTGTGTGTGTGTGTGTGTGTAGTGTGAGTGTGATGTGTTATCACACATTTACAAAATACTCTTAACAAGCCCGGAGGAACCTCTCTCCCTTATACTCTCAAGCTCTCAAATGACAAAAACTCTAAGGTAGAAAGTTGTAAAGTATCAAAAATTAAATAACATCATTAGAGAGGGAGAAAAAAAAACAAAAAACAAATCCAGAGTTTATCCAATTTTCTGTAGTGTCAAATGAATAGTAGCAAATGACAGTTGATTGTCTACCTTTGACGAGGTCACTTGTCTATCAAATAGTGCTTGCGATCATATCAAAATGACCCAACTATCTTTCACTGCTAGGTGGAGGAGTGGGTCAGAAAAAAATCTTGGCTTTACCCAGGATCAGTACTGGTCGTTTTGTTTGTTACACAAGTACTCTACCAACTGAGCTATCTGCACCCCGAAAAGTAAAATACTGTGAAAAACCTTGCTTGACTTCTATCTGGATGAACATATGACAATAGCTTATCATTTTATTAAACTCTGATTAACTATCAATTACATGAAATTCAAAATAGGGACAAGGTTTAGGGTGGATGAGAAGAGGAAACGGGGAGGGTGGAAGGAGTGATTTTAAATATAAGGGAAGTACCATGGCTGCATGATTGAGTGACGACATAGTAAGACAAGAAATCAGAGAAGAGCGAGTGTGTCTGTGTGCAAGAGAGAGGGAGAAGGGGAGATGAGACAGAGATAGAGTGGGAGAGAGAGAGTGGAAAAGAGAGAGAGAGAGAGAGAGAGAGAGAGAGAGGGAGAGAGAGAGAGAGAGAGAGAGAGAGAGAGAGAGAGAGAGAGAGAGAGAGAGAGAGAGAGAGAGAGAGAGAGAATTGACTATGTGACCTACCTGTTCCCTGGTCCAGTCTTGTTGAGTGGCTTTTTTCATCAATTCAATAAGCGCAGCCCTCACATCCCACCATTCTTCTATTGACCATGATGAAATGAGCTGGTCAGACCTAATGGCTTTATCTTGGCAGAAACTCTCAGCAATCAAATGACAAACCTTTCATAAAATGATAATTGATGGACATTATGGCACAGAAAGATCTCAAACAAAAAATGGTTTTTATGCACACAAAAAAGTAAACGTTTAACTAATTTTCAATTGGTTGGAATGGAAAGAAACTGTTGTTTTTGGTCTCGGATCATCGGCAACCCTATTTTCTTTTCTTTCTTTTTTTCAGAGAGCTTTAAAAGTACCATGGGTAAAAGGAGCATGAAAGGAGTTTGTTCCGGATTGTAATTTAAACAGGAAAAGTTTGGTAAAGTAGAGTGGAATCCTGATAAACCCAACATTGTTGGACCAGAAAGATTGGTTGACCTGTCCCCACAGTTTTTCGCTGCCGCAAATATCACCCTTGACTGCAAAAAGCCGCAAATTTTTATTTGGTCGCAAAAAGCCGCAATATTCGCCGTTTTTAGGCTAAATTGACGATTTTTTGTTTTAAAAAAACAACAAATGCTATGAAAAATTGTGAAAAGATGGCAACTTTCAATGCTAGCATCAAAAATTGGCACTAAGTAACGGACAAACATGTCTGGGCCTAGCCTCCCACCTCTATGGCCTAGCGTAGGTTATTGGAGATCCCAAGCTTTGTTCTTCGCCTTTTTTATTCTTTTTACTGAAGAGCTTTCGCATCCTTTTTTCGTGATTTTTCCATGTTTTTCATTCAAAAACCCATTAGGCCTATATTGAAATATAAAGCAATAATAATAATGCTCAAAATTGGATAGTAAGTAGAGAATACAAATTTGATGTGCCCCCATTGGAAAATGGATTTTGTTTCTCTTTCCTTGTGAATAGTTATTTTTTTTCTTCTCCTTAATTAGTTTTTCAAATTTTGAATTTTTTATGCCATTGTTCACTATTTTTACCTTTGTTTCATTGAGGTCTAAGGCCTAATAAATGTGATTTATATACAGACATATATTGCACAAATACAGTTCGATGCTATTGAAAAAACGCTAATGGCGATTCAAGAGCTACACTGGAATCCCATCTTGATGAATGCATGCAAAGTAAAGACGCCACACAGATGTTTGAATAACATTCTTTTACACCTTTTGCATTGGTACAGAATTTTAGATAGGTTCGCCAACATTTTTTAGACTTTGTTCCATTTTTGGCAACATAAAGAAAAAATTTGGCTGTATTTTTTATGCCCACATAAAAAAATAATTTGGCTGCTATTTTGCTTGATAAACATTAAAACATCTGGCCAACAAAACGTTGGTAAAAATTACTCCGCTCGGCAGGGACCACTTTTTTACGATGGTACCCTTTATATTGATATAAATAATATAACTAGATATACCAATAATAATAATAATAATAATAATAATAATAATAATAATAATAATAATAATAAATAATTAATAGATAAAATTAATCACAAAGCGAAGCCAGTGCCAGGAACTTGTCGAAAAACAGCAATATAAATAGTAATTGGAGGAGACAAAAGCCAAGAAAACCGTGCTGGTCTAGTTTTTTGCTTGTGCCCCTGGACCTGTGCTACTCCTCTTCACTCATCGTCCTCAGTATCAGTATCAGTCAGGGCAGGGGCGGGCATCGGCTCTACATAAAATGATAAATTCCCATTTAAGGAAAATCATTACCGAATTTAATCAAAACTGTGGTTAAACTATTCCACATTTACTGTATTTTGCGCTATATAACAGATATAAGAAAATTGCAACATACGTTACTTATGTCACAGGCAGAAACTTTGCTAAAGAGCCCTGATAAATGACTCCAGTCTGCCATCTTGAATGCTGTATCATGTGACTTCTCTAACTTAGATTTCAAGTGTATCTTTACTTTTGATGAGTAGATGCATAGAATAGGTGGTATGGGGAGTCTCATGTTCACTGAAAAGTAACCCTCCTTCCGCACTAGGACAAAACTGTCCCGGACAAATTTGTCCTGTCCCAATGGAGAAAACTTCTATTCAAAAGGGTTCCGCACTAGGACAGGACTGTCCCAGGACACACCTGGGCGAATGCATTATTTTTTATTTTTTTACAAGACTCAAAAGTTTTTTTGTAGGCAATTGCAACTGTAATAATTCACATTTTATGAATCAACATAAGATACGACATGACGACAATGATTTTTTACACTGTACAATGGGATTTGTTTACATAAGATTTATATAATCATGAAATATTCTTATAGCAAAAGTAATATTATTGCTACTGCTACTACTACCACTACCAATACCACGACTACGACTACGACTCTACTACTACTACTACTACTACTACTACTACTACTACTACTACTACACTACTACTACTACTACTACTACTACTACTACTACCACTACCACTACCACTACCACGACTACGACTACTACTACTACTACTACTACTACTACTACTACTACTACTACTACTACTACTACTACTACTACTACTAGTACTACTACTACTACTACTAGTAGAGTAGTAGTAATGGATGAAATAGAGTTGCATATTTCTGTGCTTTACCACGTGGAAAAAAAAAGACAAATTGAAAGAGAAAACAATATTGGGTGCATCCTTTAATGACCCAAAGATTGCTCAAGGGTCAATTCCGTAGACTCTATGGTGATTCCGATCTTATCTTAAAATGACTTTCTTGGAATCACCTCATTTTACCCAGGTGCAAATGATACCAGTTCGCTGATGAAAGTAATCTTTGACGGACTAGCATCATTCAAGAGGATAATAGAAAGTCAGCATGCTTCGTACCCGAAAGGCATCAGTTGATTAAGTCACCTCGCCTAGCTCAATTTGCGGCGCTGCACTGCGGCTGACGCCTGGTATACATTGTCCTAGCTAAATTTGCGGCGCTGCATTGCGGCTGACGCCGGGTTATTCCAGTCTTACCTTGGAATAGACCCTCGAGAAAAATTTCCCCTATGGATGAAAAAATGAATTTTATTATTTTAAATTTTAAACTGTTATCTGTCTGCTCAACGCCACAGAAACATGGATAAGTTCCGGATTTATAAGCTTAGGAGGCAAGATGGCCTATGGTTAGCGCGTTGTACTCTGGACTCAGAGGTTCTGTGTTCGATTCCGACCGAAGCCAACTTGTACTTTCTAGAGCAAGAAAATTTACTCCAATCACTCACTCCATTCAGGTGTAAAAGGTACCTGTCAAGCTGGGATAGTAATCTGCGATAGACTACAGACTAGCGTCCCGACTAACTTATAAATATTTTCATTGAGAATTCCCGAAATAAATAACGATAAAGATAAGTGATCCCACAAGTTATCGAATAGATGTGCGACCGGTTTTAGACACGTTACTGCTGTGTCACAAAGTGTGACACTTCTTAAATTATATTTATAAACATACACTTTTAAATTGCCGAAAATATTTATGTTGCTATGCCTTCTTTACGTGGTTTCATCACATAGAATTATTTTTGAATTGTTCTTGCTTTTTTATATTCAGAATTGAAATAAATAAATAAATTAAAACTGTGAAATTGAATGTAAGCTTCAGTTTAATATACGAAAACAGATAAAATGGACGTTTCGGGTTTCCCCTTCATCAACAACACATGATGAATTAAAAACTACAGACGAATGAGATAATGTGGTAGTGGCGTTGTTAAGATGCATAAACAAAAACATTGATGGGCAGGAAATTGTATGCTACTTTGTGAGGAAGCGCGAATTAAAACAGAGCAATAGAAATTTATAAAAGGTGCGTACTTAATTATGTCAAAAGAGGGGAGGCGGGAGGAACTGTGTAATGCAGTAAAGAAAGTGAACCAAATTATAAAGTGTGGACTATTGTTGGAAAATAAATACAATGGAATTGGAAATAAATACAAAATATAAGGGATGCAGGTATTAATATATTAGTGGCATTAGCCACAGCAGAAGCAACAATAGAAATAGTAGTAGTAGTAGTAGTAGTAGTAGTAGTAGTAGTAGTAGTAGTAGTAGTAGCAGCAGTAGTAGTAGTAGTAGTAGTAGTAGTAGTATAGTAGTAGTAGTAGCAATAGTAGCAGTAGTAGCATAGTAGTATAGTAGCAGTAGTAGTAGTAGTAGTAGTAGTAGTAGTAGTAGTAGTAGTAGTAGTAGTAGTATAGTAGTAGTAGTAAGTAGTAGTAGTAGTAGTATAGTAGTAGTAGTAGTAGTAGTAGTAGTAGTAGTAGTAGTAGCAGCAGCAGCAGCAGCAGCAGCAGCAGTAGTAGTAGTAGTAGTAGTAGTAGTATAGTAGTAGTAGTAGTAGTAGTAGTAGTAGTAGTAGTAGCAGTAAGTAGTAGTAGTATAGTAGTAGTAGTAGTAGTAGTAGTAGTAGTAGTAGTAGTAGTAGGAGGAGGAGGAGGGAGGAGGAGGAGGAGGAGGAGGAGGAGTAGTAGTAGTAGGGATGCAGAAAATAAAGACAGGCATTTCAATTTTGACACGGCGCTGCCAAGTCTGGGACTTTTTTTGTCCTAGTGCGGAAGTCTGCTATATTTTTCTACTATCACAAACGATATGAACACGGGACTGGGACAGTCCTGTCCCGTTGATTTTGTAGCATTTCACAACGGCTTGGGACACAACGGGACTGTTTTGTCCCGTCCCAATAGGTGCGGAAGATCTCTCTAAATTCTATATGTTACAGATTTGGGACAGGACTGTCCCGGGACAGTCCTCGACAATGGGTTTGTGGGGCCGGAGTTTATCCCGGTTTCTATAGCGTGAAACGGACAATAGCAATTGCCTGTTATCCTTTGGATAGAACGCTAGTCTGTCAGATCTAACAGACCCAGCTACCCAATCAGTGCTTGGTGGACAGGGTATGAGAAAATGTCAATTGTACCCGGGATCGACACGGTCCCATTGCGTGTGAAGCGAGTGCTCTACCAGCTGAGCTCTCGAGCAATTGCTTATTATCCTTAGGATTGGACATTAAGTTTTGTCTAATAATAATAATAATAATATAATAATAATAATAATAATAATAATAAATAATAATAATAATAATAATAATAATAATAATAATAATAATAATAATAATAATAATGATAATAATTTTTTTTTTAATGATGATGATGATGATAGTAGTAGTAGTAGTAGTAGTAGTAGTAGTAGTAGTAGTAGTAGTAGTAGTAGTAGTAGTAGCAGTAGTAGTAGTAGTAATAGTAGTAGTAGTTGTTGTTGTTGTTATTGTTGTTGTAGTTGTTGCTGTTGAAAGGGGTTGGTTTATCCCGGTTCCTATAGCATGAAAAAGACAATAAAGTTGAAACAACAGTAGTCCTTCGGAGACAATGGGCCCGTGGCGCCGGAGTTTATCCCGGTTTCTATAGCGTGAAACGGACAATAGCAATTTCCTGTTATCCTTTGGATTGTGTTCTATTACTTAGATATGACTTAAACCATTGAAGAATGGTGTCATTGAATCCAAAATTCTCGAAGAGGCTGTTATATAGAACGGTGTGATCTATTATGTCGAAAGCTGCTGACAGTAAGTGTATGGAGACTTCTCTATCACAAGACAGTAATAAATCATTGATAATTTTCAGTAAAGCAGTTTCAGTACTGTGGTATTCTCTATAAGCAGACTGATATTTTTCAATTACATTGTTAGACAATGTAAATGTGATTTGAACTGTTTTAAGACAATCTTTTCGAGAACCTTAGAAATGAAGGGCAAATTTGATACAGAGCGGTAGTTTTTTTAAATCATCAGGGTCAAGGTGCGATTTTTTCAGGAGAGGGGTGAATAATGATGATGATGATGATGATGATGATGATGATGATGATGATGATGATGATGATGATGATGATGATGATGATGATGATGATGATGATGATGATGATGATGATGATGATGATGATGATGATGATGATAATAATAATAATAATAATAATAATAATAATAATAATAATAATAATAATAATAATAATAATAATAATAATAATAATACGTTTTTCTCTTCCTTTTTCTATTCTTTAGTGTCATTAACAAAATTTTCATTCTTCCCTGCTGAATTGCTGTAACCATAGTGCGGCTATGTGGTCTTGTGGTATGACACTCGCTTTCGGATCGGAAGGTCCTGGGATCCAGCCGCGCGCTCGGAGCATAGTTGAGTCCTTGGAAAAGGCTCTTTACTCACATTCTTTCACCGTACTCATGTGTAAAATGAGTACCTGGCCGTTTAGAGCATTATCTTTGTCCGAAAAATTGTAATATCGCCTAACAAGCGGCATGTCCCGTCCTACATGTTAAAGTTAAATGTTGCTGTTGACCAGGGACCCCTTGTAAAGCGCTTTGAGCGCATTTAGTGGATATTGCAGGTGAAGATGAAACAGTTCTTAGTAGTGCGGGGCGGTCCTTGGCAAGCTTAAGGACCACGGTCCTACGGTCCTTGGGAAATGAAGACCGCAAGGACCGGTCCTAGGACCGGTCCTTTTCGACATTGAACATTCCTGAGAGACTGTTGGAAATTCGAACCGGTTTGACCTTTGAGACCATGGGATCGTTCATTCTTGAACCATTAAAGACCGCTACACGATGAAAACCGTGGTCTACAGGAGTAAAACACACGGAGTAGTCACACTCATTTCAAATTGTAACCTAATTAGAGAAGAGGGGTGATGCCTTCTTTATTTGCTCACCGTACTTCATTGTTACTTCGATAATTTAATAAAATTTGAAATTTATCCCCATTAACGGAGATAATGGCATCGCCCAAGGCGTTGATCGAGTTGTTCGTGGCGTTGATACACACACGCAACTCCTACCCCCCCCCCCCCCCCCCACACACACACACATTAGAGGGCAGCGAGCATTGAAGAGTAAGAGAGAGACGTGAAGTTATAATAAGAGGGGGTGGATGAGGTAATAAGAGGGGTCGATGGTGACTTTTCGCCAGATCTAACAAACTCAGCTACCCATTCATTGCTGAGTAGACAGGGATTCAGAAAAAAATCGACTGCACCCGGGATCGATCTCTGGCCCTTTGCGTATAAAGAGAGTGCTCTATCAACTGAGCTATCGGGGTCCCCAAATATTCTATTGGACTTTTTAAAATTCAGACGTTATAACTGGGTTTTTTGGAAGGAAGAAACTAATGAAACTCATATTATTTGATTAGTAAAAACACCAACGAAATTTTAATATTATTGTATTATTTTAAATGACAACACTGCGATAGAAAGGAGTGGTGACAAGAGATGGACAAAAGAAAACAAAAAATCGGATTTGCTACTTGCTAGGTTCGACACACACACACACACACACACACACAAACACACACATCTTTAGTAGTCACATACATTTCAAACAATAACCCATTAGAGAAGAGGGGTCATGCCTTCATCATAGATCATTGTCATTGCGATCATTATGGTGTAGTAAATTTTGAAATTTACCCCGTATAAGGGAATCGTCCAAGGCGTGCGCCTCCTGTTCCCCCCATCTCACACACGAAAGGGCGGTTTGCGGAGTGGAGGGAGGGGGTCGTCTGCCTCTATGGTCGTCTGTGTCGTTTAGTGTATGGCAAAGGGGGTGGTGCGATTAATTAAGTGGGATGGGTGGTGATTGGTGGAAGATAGGCAACCGAAGCAACGAATCGCTGGGGCAGGGTTGCCAGTTTGGCATTTTAAATGCCAGATTCTAAAAATCTGGCATTTTTGAAAACCGTTTGGCATTAGAAAAATCATTTGGCATTTTCATTTGGCATTTTCTTTTCTTGTATATTATACTTCAAATGACACCTTTTCTTAATTATTTCTAAACGCGTAAAAACAAACATCTTCACATTTCTTTTTCATTCTTAAAATCCAACCGTGGTGTAGTGGTTTAGCACTCCACTTAGTAGTCAGTAGGTAAATAATTACCCCAACAGGAAATTTAGTATAATTCAAAAAAAAAAAAAAAAAAAAAAAAGAAAAGAAAAAGAAAAGAAAACACGCAAGCCACCAGGATATGATAGTAAATTGTCTATCAAAAGTGAGTAGTTTTCTTAGTGGGGTGGGAGTCAACAGACTTTGGCATCTTTTTGAGTGTTTTGGCATTTTTTGAGTCTTCCCCTGGCATTTTGTTGAAAAATAATCTGGCAACCCTGCGCTGGGGAAGTAGTAGGCTATGGCGCGAGACCGTAGACCGTGGTCCTTGCAAGGACCGCCCCGCACTAGTTGAAAGGTGATAAGAAGTGAGGACCGCCGCCGATCTTCCCCTATGGGACCGGTCTTCGGTTCACAGCTAAAAGACCGTCGGACCGCGGTCTAGACCGGTCTTCAGCGCGGCACTAGTTCTTAGGGCGCAGGAAGACTTCCGAAGCTTGGTTGACGAAATGAATTTGGAGGTGTAGCAATACGCTACTACTAGTACTGTACCAATAGCGTTCTATCCAAAGGATAGTAGTAGTAGTAGTAGTAGTAGTAGTAGTAGTAGTAGTAGTAGTAGTAGTAGTAGTAGTAGTAGTAGTAGTAGTAGTAGTAGTAGTAGTAGTAGTTGTTGTTGTTGTTCTTTTTGTAGAAGGCGTTGGTTTATCCCGGTTTCTGGAGCATGAAAGGGACATTTAAGTAGAAAAAGGTAGTCCTTCAGAGCGAATAGGCCAATGGAGGCGGACTTTATCCCGGTTTCTATAGCGTGAAACGGACAATAGCAATTGCCTACTATCCTTTGGATAGGACGCTAGTCTATCGCAAAGTATTTTCCGCCAGATCTAACAGATCCAGCAACCCAATCACTGCTGGTTGGACAGGGGGATCAGTAAAGATATCACTGCACCCAGATCGATCACGGTCCCTTTGCGTGTGAAGCGAGTGCTCTATCAACTGAGCTATCGAGCCGAAAGGGACAATAGCAATTGCTTATCATCATTGGGATAGGACACTTGTCTAATGATGATGATGATGATGATGATGATGATGATGATGATTATGATTATGATGATGATGATGATGATGATGATGATGATGATGATGATGATAATAATAGTAATAATGATAATACGTTTGTCTCTTCCTTTTTATGCTCATTAGTATGATTAACTTAATCAGAGTATCTTCATCATCAGGGACGGCTGGTAATAATGGGCAGGGTGGGCAAATACCAGCCTGTTTT
>NC_088363.1:20306455-20336455 GCF_034508935.2 Berghia stephanieae
ACAAGCCAGCAACCAGCTGAGCTCTAGTACTTCGGTCTTGCATCATGCATGATGTATAAGTTAGATGTCTTTTGCAGTTGTTCTAGGTTACAGATGCTTGGATGGATTTAGTGGGAGTACTGTGCATCTGAAGTCTTTAAGAGGTTGACACTCAAACAAATGGTGTGCCACTGTTTCATTGGGATGTTGACATAAGGAACACTAGGAGGATGTGTCTTTTGTAATTGTACTTAGATAACTAATGAGCAGTTTTTGTTGTGTTCTTAGTTGAAAGATAATATTTGGCTGGTGTTTTCTGGGGTTATTAAGGCTATCAGTCTTTTCAGGAGGATGAAAAGGACATATTACCTATGGCAAAAAATGTGCGGCTATGTGGTCTAGTGGTATGACACTCGCTTTCGGATCGGAAGGTCCTGGGTTCGAGCCTCACTCGGTGCATAGTTGAGTCCTTGGAAAAGACTCTTTACTCACAGTCTCTCACCGTACTCCGGTGTAAAATGAGTACCTGGTCGTTAACAGCGTTGTCTTTGTCCGAAAAATTGTAATATCGCCTAATAGGCGGCATGTCCCGTCCTACATGTTAAATGTTGCGGTTGACCAGGGACCCCTTGTAAAGCGCTTTGAGCACATTTAGTGGATATTGCACTATATAAAAGCTCAATTTTTTTTTTTTTCATTTTTAAAAAATGGGTTTCACAAATTTAGGCTATCACCTCCCGCCCATTTACTGACAGAAGCAATAGTATATTGAACTTTAGCAAGACTTTTGACATAGTCACTATTAGAGCCTTCTTGCAAAATATTATGGGGTTTCCAATAACATACACTACTGGATAGCTTTCTTCCTATGTGACCTTACCAAAAAAGTGATGGTAGAAAAAAATGCAATTCCTGTGCAAGAAAATAAAAATTCTGTCACAGAAGTAGGGAGTAAATAATAATGTTGCATCTATCTTCAATGGTGAAGTTGCAATAGTATGGACTAGCTACAAGGAGACATTGCTCTAGAATCCTTTTTTGATCAATGTTGAACTAGTTTCCTTTGCCGTACATTTTTTTTCTGTGGTGATTCATTGCTGTCTCTCAATATTTTGATTCATCTATCTTCATTTTTAAATGCTGAAATGATATAGAAGGGCTGTGAGCATTGAAAAACCCCTAAAAACAAAACAAAACAAGTTCTAATTTAATACCATAAAGCACGAGTTGATCTACTCAGAAATCAGCCTCATTTAACATTTTACGTTTTTCATTCAATATCTTTCAATGCAGTCACTTTAAGTAGAAATCAAAGTAGTTAGGGCCATATCAATTGAAGGAATAGTAGGTAATATCTTTGTGGTATGAGTCTCCTGTTGTTTGATCAACGTGTAAATATAGTTTCTTTTTTGCTTTTGTGAACCATCAAATTTACATCTTGAATTACATTTAATAGGCTTGTACCCCCAGGGTGATATGACACATTGTGGTCAATGACTCTTGTTTACTATAGTTAGAAAAATAAATAAAATGTTGGAACAATTTTAAAACGCAAAAAGGTTTCAAAGTTTGTTACATAAATTGTCTGATGGTTGATCATTGCTTAAAAACTAAAAGGGAAATCACGGTATCTACTATTTTAATTAGATAGTTTTATCCTTTAGATGATTATTATCAATACGTTATGATAACTGCAATCTGTTGTCTTCCATTTATTTCAGCTTTTCTTCACTCAGTGTCACCATGAGCGTGTTAAGGCTACCTGTCTGGACTATATGGAAAGGCATACCACTGAGTATCAGCCGGTTAGTGAAGCTTTTGTTTATGTGTGAAACTTTGAAATTATTTATCTAAATAAAAATATAGACAAAAAATGTATTTAAAATAGAACCTTTAAAAGCTTACCGACTTTAAAGTTTTAAAAAGTTGAAGCCATATTCACTCCACTGTCATTCCTAATTAATGCACTAAATCATAGGCAGAGGATGTAAGTAAATTTATCAGGTCACCTGTAATCAAAAGGTAGGGTTTTGGATATTTAGGCAACCCAGTCTATTATCAGACGGCACACACGCACACACACACACACACACACACACACACAGACACGCACACACATGCACACACACACACACATAGGCCACTCGGTCTGGATTTAAAATAAACTCTTTAAAAAAAGACCCTTGGCTGTAGGATGATGATAAATTTTGGTTAATCAATTGTAAATGTGGATCAGTATTGTACAAATCTTTACTAAATGTCAGTTTTCATTTCATTATTATTCTCAAAATGTTTGTTCAAATCAAGCTTCAAGCAGCAGCAGTCTTTGCATTTTTGCAGTTATTTTGGAGAGCCTTATAATGCGGATAAAATAGATTTTAAAAAATAGTAAGGTGAAAAAAGTATATTTACATTTTCATCACAATGTAAAAGGACTGAAAGTCAACATAAAAAGTTCTGGAGGGTAACAAACGACACCGATAATTTTTACTGGAGGTCTGTAGAATCCATTCAGTCATCATGATCAGCCGACAATGGAGACAATTAAATTTTTTTTTTTTTTTTTTTTTTTTTTTTTTTTTTTTTTTGGATATGTAGAAACATTAAGCCACCATTTAATCGAAAGCAGTGCCATATTAGTTTTGTGGCCCTTTTTCGTTTCAAGTTTTAGGATTCTAGATGAGTGATTAGGTTTTTATACTCCCCAAAATTGTAGACTTGTGCTTTAAAACATAATGTAATGTGTTAAATACAAATTTTCAGATGTTGAAAATCAGTAAAAGTTGATGCGGTCTATTTCCATTGTCACATGGACAGATAGATATGCAGGTGATTGGGTCCTCGGTATAAACACTTCAAAATCCTCATAGCTGCATGAATAAGAAATTTTAGAGCTATTGTATTCTTTACAGCCTTTGCTTAAATGGTATTCTTATGGGACAGTCATTATACTACCTCCTTTGCATGAGATTTATCATACATTGGCATTTATTTAAATCAATAATTTCACATGTATTTATATCATCACATTTAATTGCTATTTTGTATAGTTAAATCATTGAAGATATGATGGTTGTATCAATGGGCTCTATAATATAATTATATTGCTATTTAAGTTTGCTAATGCGCAGCATTTTTATTATTGTTGCAGTTCATGCTAGAAAATATCAAAGATATTATCAAGCAATTAAAGAATCATGAGGTGAGTAACCTATCCTATTACATTTTATTGCAAATGTACTTACTATCAAGAGGCTGTGATGGAAAAAAAATCAATTTGGTAGTAGAGCTAATCATTTTTGTTTTAAAATGTACCCTTCAGCTGTTTTATGAATGTAGAAAAATAAACATGACAGCTGCATTTAAATATTTTTCTTCATAAAATAATATAGATTTATCCTGAAATAGAAGAACTAGAAATCAAAACAAATGGAGTGCTGAAACTATTTAAAAACAGAAAAGAACACACACGAAACAAGTGGACGTACCAAACCAAATCCTAAAACATTATGTAATGGACTTGTGCCTGAAATAACAAGTCAAGATTACAAACAAAATGACGGCAATCTCACCAGAACAACTAGACATACAATGAAATTCACGCATTCAAACTAAAGCCCACTCAAAAACACTAAAACGCCAATCTGCAAACAAAACTTCTTAAATTATTCATTTGCATACCGCCCTTCAAAGACTGGAATGGTGGTCCAGAATGGTCCAGAAGCATGTATGAACATAACAGATTTAGAGACTTTCAAATTAAGATCATCAAACTCCTCCAGCTTAAACACCAACAATGGCTGCCACATTCAACAATTCTTTCCACCCTCAAATACAAAAACTCAGAATTGAGACAACTTTGAATAACATTCAGATTCAGTTATGTCCCACTATATCCCATAAAATTTTATGTTTATGTTTTCATTGGCATAGAAGACATATCCTTATCCAAATTTTAATAACTGATATAATCTTATCTGTAATGCCATAGTATTTCACAATACTAAACTGTCGAAAGCCATCTCAGTCTATAAGATTAATGAATAGAATAGAATTTCAATCAAGTAATTCTTCTATGATGATCCGTAAGGTTGCAATTTTATTGGTACAAGACCTATGGTGGCAGAATCTTGTCTGATTTTCTCTCAATATGTGGTTAATGGCTGTTTTTATCTTGTAATATTTGGTTCATAGACAGGCTTTTGTTTTTGGAGTGTCTACATACACAGTGACTTTAGGCAGTTTACTGAGCAGTAGCAGTGGGAGTCAAATTGTGACCCAACCCGCCCATAAGAAAGTTATGACTGGAAATTGCCGTTCGCTTTTACTAAAAGTTTTAGGGGGGGTTCAATTAAAGATGCATAACTTTGTTATAAAGAGGAATATCGCAGATATTTTGGTATCATTATTTTCGTTATTGCAGATATTTTGGTATCATTACTTTCGTTATTAACCGGACACCTAGCCTGAGGATCTACGTACACGGTAACATTTATACACGGTAACCTTGAATCTCTCCTGTACTGGGTTAAATAGTATTGTTTGATTTTTAAAAATAAGACACACACGCACAGACACACACACTGAGCGAGGTCCATCCATTGCTTGTATTATAGCGGCAAACCAGTTACTGGAGCTACCTTATATGTAGTTCCTGAGGCTTGGTGCCCGGTTACCGGTTACCGTGCACGTAGACACTGCCTTTTTTTTTTTTTTTTTTGGTTCTTTTAAAATTTAGTTGTTTTGTTTTACTGTTTACATATAGTTAACAAAAAAATTAAAACATACTCTTAGACAACCAAATGTTGATTCAATTAGTTTATAATGAAAATATTTTTATTAAAACTTTATTTTTCAATTATGTATATTCTGTGAAAAATAGCAGGGTCTCCAAAAAAAAAAAAAAAGCATTAAAATTATGCTTTTAATTCTTTAAAAAATGACAAATGTTGGTATATGATATTTACGCAAAGTGAGCTGATCCAAGGTGGGTTAATAGGTGATCACCACTGAGTCCAATCACTAGTATCTAAACAAGAAAGAGCATTTTGTTTGTCTAATAAAATGATTGATGAGTATTCTTTGCATCTTAAAACTTTTAAACTCAAATAGCCTGCCCAAGCAATTTGCCATTGCTCCCCGCCCTCCCCTCCCCAAATGATTATTATAGAATAGAATAGAATAGAAGGTATCAACGTCGTTTGATTAGGCCACTGGCCTGTCGCCGAGTCTTTCCAGTCACTGAATGTCTTGTTCACAACTGATCTTATGCATTTCCCTACCTGATCTTGTGATCAGGGGCTAGCCTACACTACACTTTCTCTACTGATCTTTTGATCATAGCTATTTTGGGTGGGAGGCACTTCTACACTATGCATATAACTTTCCATCACAGCATCTAAGCTATTCTTGAAAGCAATGACGCTCAGCGCTTCAACGACATTTGCTGGCAATGCGTTCCAACGTTCAATAACTCTCTGTGTAAAAAAGTTCTGTCGAAGGGTGGTTGCAACTCTGGGTTTCAGAAGTTTATGTGAGTGGCCCCTGGTGACTAATTTTTTGTCTACTGTGAACAGCCTATCCTGAGTCGCGTACAAGCAATGTGTGGACTTATAGGTCTCAATCATATCACCTCCCAAACGTCGATAGACCATACTTGGCAGTCCTACTCTTTTCAGACGCTGTTCTTAACTCAAGTCCTTGAGTCCACCAACGACCTTTGTTATTATAGTAATGGTTCAAACCCATGGTGTTTATGCATTATGATAAATTACTTTTTAATAAATTGATTAGTTTATTTATTAGTTTGTTTATTTATTCTTTTATCTATCTTCTTTTTTTTTTGGCATACTTTGGTTATCAAAAGCTGTATGTCTTTCTAAGAGTATGTTAATTTAAAAAATTGGAAATACCTATGTAGCAATTCAAGAAATGACATCAATGGGACTGTAATAAATGAGGAAAATTTCTGAGTCCCTTTTCGCCAGCAGTGTTTCATATTTATTTTATTTTCATCACTTTTATTCAACAGAGATCGGCAGGCCATTTGGAAATGATCATTATGTCAAGGATATACAGGTAATTGTAACATATTTTCCAACTGGAGACATTAGCCGATCCCGATTGTCAGCACGTGCCAAGTCATCCAGTTTATGACAAATAAAACAATTTTCTTCATTTCTACATAGTTTTGTTATAAAAGAAAATGTCTCCATTCAAAATATAATCAATGAAAGTAATCTGAAGCGGACATGAATTGAAAACTTGCTTGATCTGGCATTTTAGATGTGAAAAATCTCGTAATACTGTATTCAATTTTTCCAACTTGTGTTAGGTACATTAGTTTAAGAAGGTTCAATACCCATTGGGAATATATTCTATTCTATGATTTTAAAGACTAGCTTGTATTTATCTTTGAATCATCAGTAAAAGCGAAAAAGACATAACATTTTTTTGGTTATAATTGTTACCTTTTTATCATTTTCAACAGAATGGACTTCTTTATCTACCACCCTTCAACATTTGAAGAATTCAATATGACACAAAACAACTTTAACAATAAGGTAAGAGCCAGGACTTGTCATATCTTGATTGCAAATGTGGTGGGTGAAATATTGGCCATCCTTAAGCTGACGAAAACTTCATCGGTTCACAGTCTTGTTATCTCCTGTCCCCCTTTTTGTCCTTTCTATGCATCTTTTTGTTCTTGTTCTTGGGTGGGACCAAATGAGTTCACCTAGGATTTGTTTGGAGTCCTTTGCTGAGAAGCAATCAGTTAAATGGATTTGTGTCTTGTGAAAATAAATCATATTATTTCACTCTTAGGTTGAAAAAAAATGACTGCCCACATTTAAAAACGAATTATTAAAATACGTGAAATATGTCACAGTGAAGTAATGACATTTCAGTGGTAATTCATGTGATTCCAATGCTATGAATAACAACTTATCACTACTTATCACTGTTATTCTGTATGTTATGATTAAAGCAGGTCATGTGATGCAAGTAAGTAAGAAATTGTATTTAAATGAAAATATAGTGTGTTACACCATCTTCAGCCCGGTACACCCAAGTACTGCCCGCAACAGACTGAGGAACGCAGGCTTTATGTGTCGCAGACCATATTTGGGCCTGTTGATGAACTATCAACTTCGACAACGTTGCCTCAACTTGGCCCGGCAACACACATGTGATCCAAATGTACTGGAACTCTGTTCTGTTTACAGATGAGAGCAGATTTAACGTTAGCCAGCCTGATGGACACATTCAAGTATGGAGGTGGAGGGGAGAGCAATTTGCCCAAAACTGTGTCCTTGAGAGAGATTGCTATGGAGGAGGCAATGTTCACTTGTGAGGAGGTATCCGCTACCGTCATTGGACACCACCACATGTCTTTAGAGAATGAATTACTGCCAGGTGTATCTGGATGAGATCATCAGACCAATCGTTATACCGGTGTTTCAGGCAAACAACGACCTTCTCAACTTTCAACAGGATAATGCTTGTCCACATACTGCCAGAATCACTATGGATATTATTTGGCAACAAAACTTTGACCTCGTGGACTGGCCACCATATTCACCAGATATGTCTCTGGGATAGCTTGGCAATAGTGTATACAACAATCATGTCATCAATACCATCCCTGAATTGGTGCATGCTCTGCACGTGAAATGGGGGTCCCGATAGGTCAGTTGTTAGAGCACTTGCTTCATGCAAAGGGACCAAAATCAATCCCGGGTGCAGTTGAGATTTTTTTTTGACTTCCCGATCCACCCAATAGTGATTGGATAGCTGGGTTTGTTAAATCTGATGGAAAGACTAGCATCCTATCCAAAGGATAGCAAGCAATTGCTATTGTCTGTTTCACAGTATAGAAACTGGGATAAACTCCCACTTCATGGGCCAAATGGCTCTGAATGACTACTATTGCACGTGGAATGGAAAGCCACCCCCCAGAGATTTATACAGACACCAATTCAATCATTGCAAAGAAGGATACAAACCTGTTTGGATTTCAGTGATGACCACACACGTTAATAGAAAATTTGAAAGTGAGTTGTAAATGTTTCAATTTTTTATCATTTCCCGCCTGTTTTTAAAAGTGTTTAATTCTTAACTGGCCCCCCAGGAAAACGCGACCGATGCGGCCGCAGTATGGCCGCATAATTTGTCACTTACCGCAATGTGGCCGCATAATTCACCTTTTACCGCATAATTATGCAAAATATGGTTTTTAGCGTGAATTTATGACCATTGTATGAAGAAAAATGAAACCGAAAAAGTCCGATGTTCCCAAATACGTGACAGTGACTTCCCTTTAACTTTAAACGGAGGCTATTCCAATTCCAAGCTGGGTTGCCAATTTGGCAGATTTTCTGCCAAATGTCCTATTTTTTTGGCAGAATTTGAAGTCGTCTGGCAGAGAAAAATCAGTTTGGCAGAAATTTGGCAGATTTTATTTTCCGAGGCCTAGGGATGAATGTATAGGTCTACTCCACGTTTTCCATGGCAATTTTTATGTAATAGTGATTTTTTTTTTAACTTGGGAAATAAAAAAAAATATTACATCGGCCTTGAGAATTTTTTGTTTAATAAAGCTGATGAGTTTTCAAAGGGGGTACTATAAATAGTACGGTTTGGCAGAGTTTTGTGGTATTTGGCAGATTTTTAAAATCCAGTTGGCAGAATGCCTGAAATTAATCTGGCAACCCTGATTCCAAGTGTACGATTTGATTTGTCTTCTTGAGATCTACCCTGCTAAGCTGCTCCTGTCTCCACCTTGGGATCAACTTGAGAGCCTCACAAAGCTGAAAACTGTGCCCGAGGAGGAGATCAAGAGGTACACCCGGCAGCTTGGGCCCCTCGCGGTGAAGAACTCCATCACCTCTTCTGTTGACGTGCCACATTTTTGGCAGTCCATTTCTGATGAAGTGCCCGCTTTGGCTGCTTGTGCCAAGTGGTACATATACACCACGATCAACAGCGCTGATGCTGAGCGCAGCTTATCTGTTTACAATCTGATATTGTCAGACAGGCACAGGAGTCTTAGCACAACGTCTCTGCGACATCTAGCTTGTCTGTGCTACAACAAAAAATTAAGTTTTGAATTTGCGTTGTAGTTCTTTAATTTTGAATTGGTTAAATGTAAATAAAGCAATGGAAAAATTTAGACAGCGATTTATTACTTTTTTCTTGTTTTGCATAATTTGTTATTTCCCTTGCATAATTTGTCTTTTTCCCCCGCATAATTTGGGATATTTTTTTGCATATTTCCGGGGGGCCAGTCTTAAGGTATTCACCAAAAATTACATTATGCCATTTTATTCTTCAATCATTTCACTTTCTGAAACGGATAACGATATAATAATGTATTAAACGATTTTAATCATAACCCTTCGAATCATGAAGAACAACAATCCAATGATTCATTTTTAAATGTGGGCAGTATATGATGGTTATTTTGTAGCCATTATAGTGGTACCCTCCAGCTGGATATCCTGTGGTCTCATTGTGGGACTTGTAGATGTTTCAGGGTAGCTTCTTAAATATATTGCTTAATCTTGGAATGGTTTACATCGTCTGGAATTTAGCGGGTCTGACAAAGAATTAACCTTAAAGTAAGCGAATCATTACTTTCCATGTGAAAAATATATAATTTTACAATTCCATCTAATAGATATGAAACATCAAATAAATGTCACGTTCACAGAAATTTGAGACGGGTATAGGCAAGTATAAGTAAATATCGAGTCCAGTAATTCAATAAGAAACAGGGATTAGAGCACATTATAATGAAAAGATGTGTTCAAAAAAAAATTCTTCCCTTCCCGGCTTAAAGCACTTTTGTTTTTTGTTTTCCTTGGGCAAGATTATTAACCCCCAGCTTGCTCACTTTGGACAATGTGGGTGATTTCTATTGACATAGATGGATTTTCTATATTCTTTCATGTATAATGCTAAGACGACGGGCATAATTTTTATTTTCTATTATTAACGTCTGTTGAGGCAACTGAAGGTAAAAACAAAATCTCCAACAATGTTGAAAAGATTAGTTACAGGCCTAATAAAATGCAGAGATAGGTATTATTATGCACCTTTCGTTTTGGGAAAAACCTGATTTTACTATAGCTTACAATATGAATAGTCCCATTCTCCTTTGTAAAAAATATAGAAGTTAAAGAAATATCTTTCTCTTGGGCGTATATGGTTTTACTAAAAATAGGTTTTGATGACCACAAAGATAATCCTTAATGTCAAATCATTAAATTTGAAAAACAATTAGTGTAAATTGAGGTCACTGGAGTGGTACAATAAAAGTATTCTTGAACTCCTGTGAAATTTTGAACTCATTTCCTGTGCACATTCCCAAGGAAATTGTTCAAAAATATTATATTAAACAGCTAGATGTTTTTTGAAAAAGTAAGGGAATGAATAGATATTATTAAAAGATGTCTTATGGTTGTACTTTGATTTCTAAAATTTTGCAAACATTAAAAAAGAATATAGGTGCTTAAATGACCTAATATGTCAATAATGCTGTTTAAAGCCTGTAAACAATAAAGAATAATCTATGTACTAATATGTCCAATACATCAGCTATAATGCATTAATATTTACATTTCATCGGCTTGTTCTGTGCATGATGTCAGTAGGGAAAAAAACATTAATCAGTGAGTGTGAAATATTAATCATTTAGTGGGAACCAATTTACAAATTACTGTATAAGGGAAATAAATTAATTCTCTGGGTATAGGCAGATGGAGCAAATCGAGGCCGCCATATATAAAAAAATAGGACAAAGTCTACATTGTCAATTTTAAGATTTTTTTTTTAACTTAAAATTTCACTAGTTTGTCTGTTTCTGACATTCTAGATCGTTGCGTTTCCTTTTGTTTTTGAGAAAGATGTCTAATATAACGTTTGGACTCTTAAAATACCTGCAACTATCGATGAATTATCACTGAGTGTATGACCTTTTTCTACTGGGTTTTTGTTAGCACATTAACGCTCTCGTCACAATTTTCTGTATTCCTTCTATTTCTGCTGCTGGTATTGCTACTGCTGTTGCTGCCTTCAAAACAATTTCACTTACTGCTACTGCCTTCGATAGAAAACCATTGAAATAATTACATATTAGAAGGAGAAAATTGACAGAAGTTAAAAACTTGTGCTACTCCATAAGAACACACAAATCAAGTGAATTTTTTTCATTGTTAGCTCCCCTTGAAAGGTCTGTAATATCAGGGGTAAAGAATATAGATCTTGAATATTTATGATGTTCTGTCAAGGAACAGGTTTTCTGTTACATGCCGTTATAATATTTGTTCATCAATCCAACGCAAAACGAAAATGGTCGGGATTGAAATACAAAATGTTGACCGGTTGACACAGTTATCAAAATGTTGTCATTGAATTTTGTTGGGGTTTTTTGTTTTGATTGTTTGCTTGTTTGTTTTTTTTCTTTGTTTTTTTTTTTTTTGGTAGGGGGGGGGGGGGAGTTAAAAATTAAATTAAAGTTTTGTGTGCGTTTTGTTTCAATTGTTTTTATTATAAAATTTATAATTTCAAGAAATAAGTGATTTTCATCTGATTATATACTTTACGTACAGTGACCAGTTTTAGGGCTATTGCATTCTTGAAAGTGTATATTAATGATATTGATAAACATCTGACTTCAGGAACAAATTTTATTTGATAAACTGATGCGATGATACTTTTTTGCACAGAAAAATTTAAACACTAAAAATGATAACAAAGTTTTGAAAAAAAAAACATTTTAAAAAGCAATGACACTTTGCAGCAATGGAATATGAAAATCCAACTAGATACATGCCATGTTTTGAAAATAAAGAATAAAACCTAGTCAATAAATTCTAACTTTATAATGACAGAATTCTTATAGAAACTAAATGTGTAAAATACTTTGGAATTATTATTGATAACAAGATTGAATGGACAGCAGATATATATGTATTTTTAAGAAGGCAATTCCGTCCCAGGTTTTCTCAAATTAAAAGCATTAAGCTGTCCGAAAATGGTTAAAGAAAAAAATGTTACAATACCCTATTTGAACCAACTCTTGATTGTCGTTTTGTCAGAGGTCCACACCATTAAATTTAAATAATTTATAAAATTATGAATAACGGAAGAGTATATGATAAGATATTGTACATTTGATTACTAATTCATAAGGGGTAAAACTTACTCACAATTAGGATTATTACCTCATCTTGAAGTAAGAGCAAGTGCTAAATAACAACTTTCTATAAAGGATTAAATTGTCTTACAGATCAATACCAAACGAAATCAAATAAATACAAACTAGGCAGTCAGGTGTCACCTCTTGTCTTTGTTCCCAAATATGAAATATCGAGACCTTTAAAAAGATGTCCCATAATCTATCTATCAGGAAAGTATATCATTTTTCTGTTTTCTTTGAAATAAAGGAAGATACCACATCATCTGAGCAACAGAATGAAAATTGTCAGAAAATTCATATATATATTAATAATTAAAATAAGCCAAGTGACAACTCACCACAGGTGCCCAAAATAGTCTTCGTCTTTCCTGTCTAAACTGTCTTTTGGTTCGTTGAAAACGGTGTAATTATTTGGGTTTTTTTCTATTTACAGATTCACTTGTGTTACACAGGGGATGGACACTATGATCTTATTCATTCCAAGGATTTTCAGCAATCTTTGGCCCTGTGTCAATGTAAGTTTAAAACTTATTCTGAGACTTTGATAAGATTTGAGCATTATTATGTGGCCAGAAATTAATGGGCAGCGTTTAAAAAAAATTCTGATTCAAAATTTAAATTATCATCTGATTTTAGATATTTTACATGGTTTTTAAACCAATTTGTAGTAACTATAAAAGGATATTCAGAGCTAATTGAGATTTTTGCTTATTATAACTGTTTGAATATAAAAAGAAAGATAAATCAAAACTTTGAACATAGCCTAGAAATGCGGTCTTTTTCTTCTTCTTTGGAGGCTTAAATGTAACTTTTTGTCAACTAACACTAACAGATCTACACGCTGATTCAGTCATGACATCACCATAACATCATACAAACCATGCCAGTTGGTATTAATTGACTATTGTAATGTTGGTGCAGCATGTCATTTTTTGCCTGATGATAAAAATTTGATAGTTATTTAAGGAATCAACATGCTATTTAAAATTATAGTAATTAAAAATTAAATTGTTTGGTGAGTTTTATTCTGAATTCCTTATATCGCTAAGTTGTAAGTCAAGTTTTGAATTCTGCAGAAAACAAATCATCATTTGCAACCTATTTAGCAGTCAGTATTTAATATATGATTACTTAAACTTTTGGTCATCTGTGAGTTTAGTTCTACACATGAAGCTGTTTGATATGGTGAAATTTGTTGTTTTGGTGCAGACTCTTTCAAATTCTTTATATTTGTTTCGATTAAAGCACTTTGAATTTATATGAGGATATATCGTCTAGATAGTTCGAAGATGACGTCACTCAGGTCTTTGTTATTGTTTTTTTGCCATCCATGTTTATGAGTAATGCTCACTGAACTGTAATAACCCGACTATAAACGTTCATGGATACACACAGTTTTGTGTGTTGATCCGTTATACTTCCGGATGGCAATGTTATGAGCTTTTGAGCCAAGCGCATACTATTTATAGGTAGTGAGCGCTTGGCTAAGAAGCTCACAACATTGCCATCCGGAAGTATAATGGACCAATACACCAAACTATGTGTAACCTTAAACGTTTATAGTCTGGTTAATATAGTTTAGTGAGAATTACTCATAAACGCGGATGGCAAAAAGCAATAACAGACCTGAGTGACGTCAAATTCATACTATCTATAAATGGAGATGTCTCTAAAGCGACAGAATTATGGCTTTGAAATTTGGTGAGAGGTCTATCAGCCACAAAAGGTAATAAAATGCTAACAATTGACAGTTGTTGATTATTTACTGACAGGCTGAATACAAAGTGCACCTTTTTATGGTCAATGACATTTAAAGAATTAACATTTTTTCTAAAACAAAAAATTACAGTAGTAATGTTTATTCTCACAAAGTTGGTTGTAATGGAAATATGAAGATTGATAATAATGGAGAAAAATAGAGGATATGCTTTAAATTTGACTTTCGCTGTAAATACTATTTTATCTATGTGAAGTAGGTTAAAGGACCTGATGATGTCACATGGCTTTCGTGGCAATATTGAATATTAATATTAAATATTAGAAGTTATTAATAGTGTAATCAACAGAGAGAGCATTTTAATGTTATTGACTTTTTCAACTTATTGATCTGCTTATGTGTAGTAAAAACGTCAGAATGTCGCTCTTGTTCTGGTTCTTCCTGTAGATGGCATTCATTTTATTTTTTTTTTCAAATTTTCATTTGAATTTAATTATTTTGGTTACACATAGGAATTTGGATATTATAAAAATTTATGCTTAAACACCATTGATTTCAACGTCGTTTTTACAATAGAAAAACATTTTAAAATATGGTGGCTTGCCAGTTCAAATATATATTTAAGACAAATCGATATAAAGGTTAGTATAATTTATAATTAAATTCATAAAAGAATACTCAAAACTTAGGAAAAGCACTGCCCACGTCTATCTGGCCACACAGTAGTTAAATTCATTTTCAGAAATAAAGGAGATTACGAATTATAAAGTTTATTTTCCTGTTCGTTGAAATAAAGCTTAGATATTACTTTTAGAAAGAAATCTGTGATAGATTTAGTGTATGATGCAATGTTCCAAAATTTTCACTTTTAACTAACCGTTTAGACTAGACATGAATTATATTGTAATATCCTATATTAATCTTTTTTTAATCTTTTCATTTTACAGCATTGCTTTATGAATTATTGTATCACACTGTGTTTGGCATGGAACCAGAGTCAGAAGAAGCTGTTGTTTTTTTACATATCAAGAAATTCAGGGAGTAAGTCAGTTCTTGTTGTTTTCTATATTTATGTTTTAGCATGCTTTTTAAAACAGCTGTCTTGGCCACTGTTTTATTCTGCTTTTGTTTATGTGTGGCTTTAGAAAGATCTTTCTATCAAGCTTAATGTTTTCTAACATTAATTAAAGCCTATTAAGAAAATGAATGTCGTTTTATCCTGCAAAAAATCTCTTGTATGTCTCTTTCATAACAGACCTCTGATAAGGCACTTTTCTTAAAACTGGGTCATATGGACAATTGTGATGCATTTCCACAAACTGGCATTATCTGTTAGAGTACTTGATACTGAAAAGCGAATTCAATTTATGGAAGAGATCAGATATTAATGTTATTTTGGAGAATGAATATTGTTTCGTGAAGATATTAATGTTATTTTAGGGAATGAATATTGTTTCATGAAGGAGGGGGGGGGGGGGTGATTGGTTTGCTTAATTCAATGTATTTGTTTCACTTTGACAAAATACCAGATTGATGTATTGGGTCTTTATTTCTCATTCAATTTTTCAATGTCACAATACTAAAATCCCACTTTCACCTGGAGCTGATGTAGTGGTATAACACTCTCTTTCAGTTCAGAAGGTCCTATATTAGAGCCTCGCTCGGCACATTGTTGAGTCCTTGGAAAAGGCTCTTTACTCACATTCTCTCACCATAGTAAGGTGTAAAATGAGTGCCTGGCCATTAACAGCCTTGTCTCTGTCCGAAAAAATTGTAATACCACCTAACACGCATCATGTCCTTTCATGCATGTAAAGTGTTGCTGTTGGCCAGGGACCCCTTGTAAAGTACTTTGAGCATGTTGAGTGGATATTATGATATATAAAAGCTCGTTTATTATTATTATTATTATTATTATTATTATTATTATTATTATTATTATTATTATTATTATTATTATTATTATTATTATTATTATTATTATTATTTCCTAGTCACCTCATCTCACCCCTTTTACCTGACCGAGTTGGTCCTAGAGGAGACATGAGAGATAATTTTGTATTACGGGCCTCTATCAAGATTTGTCTTCAGCTTTCCTCATTATTTTGGGCTATGCACCAGTGTCCATTTCTTATCATTGGCCAAACAGCATTTTTGTTTGCCGTCCTCTCCATCTGCTTACAGGGTCCCTTGCAATGTGGCTTTTGCTAATGTCTTATGACGAGAGACATGGCAAAACCAAGACAATCTTCTTCTTTTGACTATTTTTAAGAGGATTTCCTGTAATCCTGTCAGAGAGACAACCCTTATGTAAATCTCTTTGTTGGACATATGGTCTGTCCAGGTGATCCCTAGAATGTCTACCAGTAGTGTATTAAACAATTTTTTTTTTAATTCGTGCTCTTCCGCCACGACATCATAAGATATCGTAGCCTAGGCATTCCATAAAGGAATATAAATAATTCATCAAACAAGATGTCTGATTTCAACAGGAATCACCCATGTTGTACAAAGTGAGCAAATTGGGGGTTCATAATCTTGCCCAAGGAAAAAAAAAAGAAAGCGTCTGAAGCTGGGCTTGAACACGGGATCTTCCGGATCACAGTGCAATGCCTTAACCACTCAGCCACTTCGCCCCCCCCCCCCCCCCCCCCCCCCCCCGTAGTAGTGTATATGTAAAATGAAAGTCAAAGTTGACAATTGCCTAAATTTGAATCTGAAATCGGATGTACCGTAACTAGGGGGTAATAATTGACCACGAGATGACTTAATTGTACACATTTTGAAAGCACTGCATATATGACTCAGTGACGGTGACACAATCTCATTTGAATCTGAAATCGGATGTACCGTAACTAGGGGGTAATAATTGACCACATTATGACTTAATTCTACACACTTTGAAAGCACTGCAGAAATGACTCAGTGACGGTGACACAATCTCATTATGTCACTAAAGTCAAGCAATGGGACCGTTCGGTAACAATGACTGTAAAAGATCCCACCCTGGCATTTTGTCTTTGGTTCTGGTAATTTACACACATAAATTCAGTGGACTCGGGTGTAAATGAATACCTGGCTATAGGCATTGAATATAAAGGGATATTAACTGGCGTTTTGCATTAAGAAGTTGAAATCTGGAGGGAATTGTTGAAACATTGTAAGGCGCAATGTATGTCTCTTTCATAACAGACCTCTGTTAAGGCACTTTTCTTAATCGTTTATACTTTATCGCTTATACTCTACAACACTTACATGAAATCTGGTATTAAAGAAGTTTAGCTTCAGGGATGTTTCACATTATTAAGTTCAAAGGAACCCCCTGGGTCAATTATGGAAATTTGCTATAATATAGCTAATTGTTCACAATGCACGGATGTTTGTCCTTAACTGACAACTCTTCTGGAAGCCGTGGTCAGCTACCTCAGATAAAAGGGCAGTTTTCTATTAAGCTACCTCGGCTTCCAGAAGTGTTGTCAGTTAAGGACAACCATCCGTGCATTGTGCTTTAGCTGTTGAGGTGCTGCATTTGATTAATGCCTCAGTCAGAGCATTCTGATGGATATCAAACTCCTCAAACCTATGTGTTTATTTTGTTTGGAACCCCTTCCCCTCTATACAATGGCGGATGGAAGAAAAAAGGAAGCTGAGAGAGAGAGAGAGAGAGAGAGAGAGAGAGAGAGAGAGAGAGAGAGAGAGAGAGAGAGAGAGAGAGAGAGAGAAAGTGGTGGGGGGGGGGGCTGGAGGGAGGGAGGGCTTGTTAGTTAGGTTTCATAATGGCAAACGTTTGGATATTTAAAAGTTTTGCTTCTATCCCTTTCCTTTTCTCAAAATCAAATTCTCAGCCTTACCCGAACAAAAAAATAACAATAACAAAAACAAAAACAAACAAACAAAACTATAAAGGTGCTTCATTGAATTTTTTTTTTTTCTGCTTTCCTTTATCTCCCGAGTTCTATCCTTACAATTGTACTTGCATGTCCTTGTGGACGACGACCACGCAAGCCGATTTTATTTTCTTTTCATTGGTTACATACTTTTGTGATTTTTCTTCTTTACGGTATATAAAAAACGAAGGGTCTTGGATGAGTTAACTTTTGGAGGGCTTACGTTAACAATATTATAGATAGTTCGAAGATGACGTCACTCAGGCCTTTGTTATTGTTTTTGCCATCCGCGTTTGTGAGTTGTTCTCACTAAACTGTATTAACCAGACTTTAAAAGTTCATGGTTACACAGAGTTTGTGTGTTGGTCCGTTATACTTCCGGATGGCAATGTTGTGAACTCCTTGGCCAAGCGCATTCTATCTATACACAGTGAATTCTGTTGTGATTACGATCGCTCAACTCCCCACAGGCTTGATTAGGGCTTTACTTTTCACGAGATTCATGTGCACTACTCACTAACAACCCTGAATTCAAAACGACACAGTAAATTGTAAACTTTGTACACACTTGACAAAAACAACTGTTACATTTTAATAGTTGTAAACCAGAGGCGTAGCTTGCTGCTGTGATATCTACATTCATAAAAAAAACGGATAACAATATGGAGTAAACATGCAAATTTGTCACAATTTCTCCAGAGACAACGCGCAGAGTTCTTTTTCATGTCGTGCGGCGAATAGCGATGCTGTTAATTAGATTGCCCACAACCAGGATTTCAGAGTGGAGATGTCAAATTAATAATGATGCCATTTTAATAATGCACCTCTTATATTTGAAAACCGCTTATACTCTACAACACTTACATGGAATCTGGTATTAAAGAAGTTTACTTCAGGGATGTTTCACATTATTACGTTCAAAGGAAACCCCAGCCCCCCCCCCCCCCCCCCCCCCCCCCCCCTCCCCAGTGAACATAATTCAAGAATGACAAACACGTACTGTGCTCGATGACCAGTGGGTTTTCGTGACATGTCTTGTGCGGGCTTTCAAAGTTGTCTGGCTCAACAGTTGGTCAGAGATTATGTCTTTGTGTCATCGAAGACGGGCGTAAAAATTCGGAGGAACACAGCCCCCCACCCCACCCCTTGCTCATTTTTTACATTAATGTCTTTGCCAAGAAAACGTATAAGCACCTAACGGGCTGTCTTTGCCAAGAAAACGTATAAGCACCTAACGGGCTGTCGTCCAATATATTACATGTCTGTTATTCACCAGGGGAGAGATAAATTATAAACGCTTAGCTTTTTTTTTTGTTCAACACTGTTAAGTACATTTAAATATCTATTGTTACACTATTTGAAACAACCCAAAATTATTTGCTAAGCTACGCCATTGAATGCAACTTTGTTGTGAATATTTTTCCCCACGAGAAAGAGAATCAACACCCCATGACTGTAAACATTAAAAGTTTGTCATAGTTTATTGCAAACCATGAACAGATCATAGGAATTCGGCATTATGAGAAAACGATTTGGTATATCACTATCAGTATTCAAAATTCGTAATGTCGCTTAAAATATAAGCCCGCATGCAAAAATTCACGGCACCACATTTCATAACTTTGGAGGAATTTTCGATATTCCGTGCGCACGGGACTTGGAACGGACTTGAGGACAAATATTGGCGACCCCCCCCCCCCCCCTTTTTTTTTAATTTATTTTTTTTTTTACATTATCAGAGATCTCTTTTTTTAAGACGATTCCTTTTTTTTTTTTAGATATTAAAAGGGTTAGCATAAAAACACTCATTGACTACTGATTAAAACGTTTTTAACCTTTACAAATTAGTGAAAGAGAATGAACATCGTTTATTATGAGTTTTAAAAGGATAACCCACTTGTCCTCAACACCAGTCATTTACTTTTTGTTGCCGATGTAGCCAATACACCTACTCATTTTTCATCATCTCTTGATCATTATATTATCATGCGTCTCTGAATTTTGAATTCCCCAACATAGATGATCACATAAAATGTATTATCGCCTTTTTATTAACCCACTCAATCCTAGCCCTAGTCTACCTCCGTTCTGTCAACTCTCCCAAGAGATTTATTGGTCTTTTTCTAACTCCGTGAAAAAAAATACTCAGTTACTCGATCTAAAAGCAATTTGGCTTGTGCATCATTTTATTCAACTATAAATATCATGTAAACCATAACTACCTCTTTCGGAAAACGATCTTTTAAATATAGCGCTGTGGAGTTGTGGAACAATTTGCCAATTTGAAAATCGTATATCTTTGTGGGGTGGTATAAAATGTAAATGTTTTGGCTGCTATTTTTCTTAACTTACAGCTTGCTTTTTAAAATATATATTTAAACGGGCCTTTAAATTTTATTTTCCATATTTGACACTAAGAAAATTGTTTTTAAGTTCTAAAGGGAGTAAAAAATCGGAGATGGTGTGAGAGTTTAGGAGTAAATGTTTGGAGAGCTTGTTTACTTGTCGATGTATTTTTACAGTCAACTAGATCAATGTATTATAGTGTTGGAGAAAGATCACCAAGATCTAGTATTTAGTATTATATTCTTATTTCTTATTTTCTATTACTATGTAGTCTGGGTTATATTGCTGAATATTTCCTACAATAAAGACCTTTTATCAATTGAATTGAATTGAACATTAAAAAACATCGAAATCGTTGTTAAAAACAGTAGTATTAATAATATGTATGGAGTTTGTCTCAGAAAAATGTAGAGGCCTAAATAATGATGGGGTAAAAGTAGTCAGTCATATACTGTGATAGTCGGTGTTCGGGTTTAGTGAGTTAATGATACTAATAAACAGAGCACATTTGGCTCAATTGAGAATGCGATAACCATTGTTTCACACGAGTGTCGCTATTAATCTAGCTATGAATAATGATATAAAACGCCTGTTTTGGTCAATGTTTATGAAAAAAGCTCCAGTGTCCAAATCGAGACACACGACCGATCAATCAGTTATTTTTTTTTTTACTACCATAACGGCTGTTGCATTGTTCGGGGCACGTTACCCACCCAGGGATGTACTACGGTATGGCCATTAGGTAATCCTGCCCAGAGGCCACCCGTGGTCATCACAAGGACTTTGTGGTCATGTTGACTACGGGTTCTAGTGAACAAAATGTTTGCCGGGCACCCGAAAAGAATGTATGTAACACTTTAGATCATAATAAGAGATGAAGAGAGAGAGAGAATGCGCGCGCGCGCGCGTGTGTGTGTGTGTGTGTGTGTGTGTGTGTAATGTGTGTGTATGTGTATGGGTGCCATTGAATTGATTGATTAGCTTTTGTGTTTTTTGTCACACCCCACCTCAAACACATACACATACACATTTGAATTAGAATTTAGGAGGACGGTCAATTCTTGTGAACTACGGATACCATCGGCCCCACAGTGTTACATACATGCCTTTATTAATCAGTTTACTGCCGTACTCCAGAAAGGACACGTATTTAAATATTTGCCCAGAAAATTCGTCCCTCAAATATTGATCGATTTAAATAACCCTTATTTTGACAAATGCCTTTAATCCTAGGAACTTGCACATTGTATCTACACATGTGTATATAAACATGCGCACACGCGTATGAAACTCATACACACCATGCATGCAAAACTTCGATACAAAATTATTTAGAAAGTACTCATTTGTCATACGAATGCATCAACGGAACACACACACACACACACACACACACACACACACACACACAAATCTCGTATATTTACTGGAGCAACATATAACTACGAGGGCTCTTTCAGAAATAACCGAAAAATGCCCATTGCTCAGCAACCAGTGGAGATTTTTTAATTCTGTAAACGACATGATATTCCTTATTTCCTTACGGATATTCCCAGAAATTATGAAGTGCATCATTTTGCACAATGAATTTCTAGACGATTTTAAAGATGGCGGCCCACCTTGAAACTTGGTCAAAGGAGGAAATCAGAGCTGTCATACGTTTTTTGAACGCCAAAAGTCTGAATCCTACCGAAATTCATAAAGAACTTCAGAGTGTATATGGTGAGCATGTTATAAGCCGTACACAAGTCTATCACTGGTGTAATTTGTTTGAAGCCGGCCATTCCGACTTGACAGACAGGGAAGGGAGAGGGCGTTCGATAACTGCGACGTCAGAAGACAATGTGAAGCGAGTTGATGAGCTTATTCGTCAAGACAGGAGGTTGAAACTTCATGAAATCGCAAGCAGTCTTGAAATTTCGGAAACTTCTGCCCATAGAATTGTATTTGATGAACTTGGCTACAGAAAAGTCAGCGCAAGATGAGTTCCTAAGCAATTGACAGACAATCATAAAGAACAAAGATTGGACATCTGCAGGGAACTTTTGAGAAGAAGCAAGAGCTCACGCAGGGTTCACGGGCATACTGCCAACGCCGGCGGAGACTTTCTAGGGTACGATGTGACTTTTCTTGACAGCATAGTCACCGGTGATGAGACTTGGTTGCACCATTGCACCCCAGAAACAAAGCAAGATTCGATGACATGGAAACATCCATCCTCACCTGTCGCGAAGAAATTCAAAGTCATGCGGTCAGCAAAGAAAATAATGGGAACTGTTTTCTGGGACCGTCGTGGTGTTATTCTGTTCGAAACCTTACAACCTGGAGAAACAATCAATGCTGCAAGGTACTGCCAAACTCTTGACAAGCTTAGGGAGGCAATTCGCAGAAAGCGCCCAGGGCAGTTGACCAACGGGGTCATTTTGCAACACGATAACGCTACACCCCACACAGCACGAGTGACGCAAGGTTGGCTAGAGAAATATGGATGGGAGATTTTGCCACACCCACCACACAGTCCAGACCTCGCACCATCTGATTATCACCTCTTTGGGCCACTGAAACGTGAGCTGGCAGGAAAGCGCTTTGATGTCGATGAAGAGCTTGTTGACCATGTGCGGAAATGGCTACAAAACCTTGACGGAAATTTCTTCCGAGAGGGTATCTATTCCATGGTGCGGCGTTGGCAGAAGTGTGTCGACAGACTTGGCTGTTACGTAGAGAAATGAAGGACGTCAAGGTATGAACACGTGCAAGAATTTTGTTGATAGCATAAAAAACGCGGATTTTACAGGCATTTTTCGGTTAATTATGAAAGAGCCCTCGTAGATAGCACCATTTATATTTACTTGTGAATAATAAACAAAGGCAGATGGTGTAACGATGTTGATTTTGATGATGATGATGATGATGGTGGTTATGGTTATGATGACAATGATAACAAATATAACTGTCATGATTACAACAATGATGACGATAATAATGACAATTTAACAGTGATGATGACGATAATACAATGATCGCGATGCCGGTGACAACAGTGATGACTATGAAAGAAACCATAATGATACACCACATAAAATCATTGACACAAGGCAATCCCCAATAGGGAACAAACGTGTGATGTAAAAAAAAATCTGGTTCCAATCCCATTGGAAGTGTAAAACCATTCTTCCGAAGGACTGGATAATACCTTGTGTAATTGATCCTGTTGTTTCAGTTCGGTGGCATTTTATTTTATGGTATAAATCTATGCTGGTGGTTGTCAATAAAGATCACCCATCCTCCCGTAATCCTAAGAATCTGCCTATACGTCCTGCTACTAAAATAGTTATGCCAACCTGATGGTTCAAAATGTAACCTATTCATTATTAGTCATCGGAAGGACTGGTTTTTATACACACTTTCAATGGGTTTGGAATCGGAAGAGTTGAAGGTGTGACGTCACGACTTCTCTGCCGTTTTCCTGTATGTTGAATCTTTAGAAAGGGCTCTTTACTCATATATCTCTCATCCCAACCAGATGGAAAATAAATAACTAGCCAGTTACAGTTGTCTGTCAAAGAAATTGTAATAGCGCCACTCAGGCATAGTGCCTCACCCAACATGTTGAATGTTGCTACTGGTTTTGGATCTCCTGTAAAGTTCTTTTAGCACATTTTGTTACTGACTGCACTCGAGTGTAAAGTGAGTTCCTGGTCGGTAATGTCGTTGTGTGTCGAAAAAAAAAATTAGTTTAAAAAGAACTTGAGCATTATAGCGCAATATCCACTAAACCTGCTCGAAGCGCTTTACAAGGGGGCCCTAGCCAACAGCAACACTTTTCTTGTAGGACGAGACATGAGGCCTGTAAGGCGATATTACAAAAAAAAAAAAAAAATTCCGAGAATACGCTTTTAGTGGCTAAGTACTCGTTTTACATCCGAGTACTGAAACTGACAGAAATATACTTGCCCACATAAAGCTCGAACTCTTAAACCGATTAAATAAATATAAATTAACAGCTTGTTGTAGTTGAATGGTGTCTTAATCTACGGTATTTATCTTTTTCATTAGAGTGTTGTTGCAAACGTTCCTCTCCTCCTGTTCTCTTTTCTTGTTCTCTTCCCTTCTCTCCTCGCCTCATCTTCTTTTCGTTCCTCTGGGTGGGGATCCTGACCTCCCATAGTGGGCAGGGAGGTACATGCTGTGTCTTCTATCCCCCCATACCCGTTTCCCAATTGTTTCCTGTCATTGTCTTGGAATGAGATTACTTAGTTTTGTCCTGATCCTTGCCGGAGCTCCTTGGCTGGGAGGGAAACAGTCGAATGTATAGTTATAGTTTCGGGAGATGATATTTTTTCCTTGTAAATCATCTCTCTGTTATGCATTGTATTATGTTGAGATTACATATTATATTAAATGATTGGTAAACATTTGAGTGTATTCCTCTTAGATGGGACCTGTGCTTGTGTCTGGATGAGACTTTTAGGTGATCTCAAACTAAGTGCATTGGTGGTCTGCTCTTGGAATCTACATCTGATCCCTATTTGTTCTCAGTTCCCCTATGTCTTACTTTTTCTTGGGTGCTTTTATTGTAATTCTATAACTTTTTACTATCCCATTTTCTTCCTTTTCACTGGCGCTGATATAACCTAAATGTGTTGCAAGCGCCGTAAAACCCTTAAAAACAAAACAAAAACAAAAAAACAAACTTTTCGTTCCTCTTTTGTTTTCTCCTCCTTTCCTCTTCTCTCCTTCTCTTCTCTACTCTCCTCCTTTTCTCTTCATCTGCCTCTTCCTCTTCCCCCTCCTCATCCTCCTCCTCCTCATCATCATCATCATTATCATCATCATCAAAGACCGATTGATTCCGTGTAAAAGAGTATTATCTATCTTTTTCATTAAAGTGTACTTGCAGACGCTCCTCTCCTCTTTCTTCTACTCCTTGTCCTCCTCCTTCTCTCCCCCCTCCTATACAACACCATCATCACCACCACTCCTCCTCCTCCTCACCATCATCATCAACATCATCATCATCAAAGACCGATTGATTCCGTGTAAACGAGTATTAACGTTGCTGCAATAAGAGGGTTTTTAAAGATATATCCCCTCCGCTCCTCTCTTTTCGTATTTGAGGTGTTATTACGTCTTACGTATTATGAGCTCTTTGTTGCAATAGAAATACTCCGGAACCAACGCATTACAACAATGGTAAATCAAGCCCATTATTGTCAGGCATGCAACTTTTCTTTACGATATTTTGTCATAACTACATTTTGGCAAGAGTCGCATTTGTAAAACGCAAATGATACCGTAAATAGTGTGCTTGTGAATAGGCCCTTGGTATTTCTCAACAAAAATTAAGTCGTTTTCGCCTATTTTGCAATTGCAACTATCAGGTTTCTTAAGTGGTAATTAAATTTCCTTTTTTCATTTTATTCAAATTTACTTTCACTTTTAAGAGAGAATGGTACTTAAGAGTCTTACTTTTACTTGCAACATGCTGCAGCTCGTTTTTTTATGTATAGAAAGGGTTTTGAAATTTTATAGGTGTCGGTTGGAAAGGGTGAGGAGTATAGATTGTTGCCGTCCAGGGGGTGGATTGTAACTGTTATAGCTAACAGGCACGAGGGCAGCAGCTTGTGGTCCTTTTGAGTTGTCGCGAGTGGCGAGGGATTGATTTTAGATCGATCCAGTCACTTATACTTATACATTATTCGAGTGTGTCGAGTTGCTTTCCTTCTAACGATGTGAAACTCTGGGTGAGTAAGATACAAAATATCCGTTTTTTTACAGTTTTGTTCATGGAATAGAACTATTATTTTTACTTGTTATTTGTGGCATACACTTACTACTTTTTGTTTTCATTTTAGCAGTGATTTTGTTGTTGTTTTTAAAAAAAATTGATTGCATGAATATATAATATGTCATTGACAGGATTCACTCAAACGCGTTTTCTGAGATCTTTTTAGATCTGAAAATTTGCTTATTTATCAGTTTTGAACAACTTAATACATAAATGACAAACGAAATCGAAATTATTCAAAGATAGATCATTGATTTAAAATATGATGCTTTTTTTAATGGCAAACAATAAAAACAAACAAAAAATAACAAACAACAAACCCTCGCTATTTGATGTTTAAACTTAACATTTCAAAGGTATTAGATATTATGAAAAATATTATTTGTGACACTATTAAAGTGAAGCAGTGTCATTGGCACCATTCATAATATGTAGAGACCATAATTTCATTCTTTGGTACAAGAATTGTCAAAATCGCATGGTTATATCCCATGGATAAACAATGTAAGGAATCAGAGAATATCTTTTTTGATGGAAAACAAAATGAACGTTTCGAACTCCGATCCTAGTCCTCTTGAGTTTTGATCAACTCAATAAATATATAATAGGGCGAGATGGCATAGTTGAACGGATTGGTAGAGTTGATAATCTATTACACTTCCACACGTTGGACCTGCTGCCGATCTCGTTTTTTCCTTGAGTAAGAAACATGACCCCGGTTGATCATTTTGCAGTGTGGCACTGCGGCTGACGCCAGGATTATTATCGTCTTTTTTATTTCAAAGAAAATACCCTTCAGAAAACATTCTCCCAATGATGAAGAAAGACTTTAAAACTCTTTAGTAAGACTATGTTCACTTTCACTGAATAATCGAAAATGCTATCGCGTGTTTATAATTGAACTGAGACAGTCTGAATGAACATTGTGTATTTGTTTACTATTCAAGTTATAAATAAAGGACGGGGAAAATTATGGGACTTAAAATTAGTAGGATGCGTTTCTTACATTAAAAAGCAAATTGTTGTGGTATCATTCAATCAATTGCGCCTATTCTTGATCTTAGTCGCGTCGTATTTACGCGTATAACATTTCACATGACCCCAAAGATCGTTGCTTTCTGTGTGACGAAACTACTAAGGTTACCTCATGGATATTTAGGGATTTTAAAATATACATTTTTGTTGTTGTTTTGTGTGTGCGTGTGTGTGTGTGTGCGTGTGTGTGTGTGTGTGCGTGTGTGTGTGTGTGTGAGTCTTTTTCGTTTTTATATTTGATATTGAGAGCTAAGGAAACTTTCATAAAACTTTTGATCTTTTCTGTTAAGATTTCCCTTTTTTTTCAAATACTGTGAGTATCCTGTCATGGTCTCAAGTGAGTAAAGAGCTACTCGACTATGCATAAAGATATATGTAGAATGAGGCCCCAGAATTTACTAGTTACTATAAATGAAAAACAATTAACGATTTGTTTACAATGAAATAAAAATAATGATGAAATTTAATTAAAAGAGATAAACAGTGATCGTGGCAGTTACAAATAGAGATATGAATATTTTACGTAACTTATGATAATATGTCAGGTTCGTAAGTTTACGTTTCCAGGCAGTTGATGGGCTTGGATGATCTATTCCTCTGATAACAGGATCGGACTCGTAAAATTCCACTTCCAGGCAATTGGTAATGGGTTAATATGTAATCCTTTGACAGCGGGCTCGGGGTTTGATCCTTGAAGTTTATACAATCAAAGTTAAAAGCTCCGGCGTCTTAATGGTGTAGATATAATATCTACAAAGTCCCAAAAGATAAAAATCTTACAGTATATAGAAGGAATAGAGCGACTGGCCGTCCGGCATAGATTATGAAGAGAAGTGAGTGTCAAATGTTAGACCTATCAGCTTTTATAATAAGTGGCTACGTGACAGAATGTAGAACGAAAAGTATTCACTAATTAGAAATTAATTCGAGGGAAGGCTATAAAAGGAAAGACGATCTAATATTAGAAGGTAAAGTTTATCTAAGCCGACCGAAATATAACTGGAGTGAGATGAATTCAGTTCTTAATAAAATAAAATTTAATAAGATAATTGTGAACAACCTTTACTGTGACATATCCACCTGATTTTAAACAGTTTATTTACTTTGTTCACGTGTTCCGTCGATGCTGTAATACAAGAAATAAATGATGATAATCGTTTTGTTATCCTACTTTGGTTTTATCAATTCCAAATCCAGCAAGTTTCCGATTAAATACGTGTATAAAAATAAAATAAAGAACCAAAAAACTTGATTGCCTCAGAATCTATATTTCAACTCAACTGAAGTTTGTAATCAACCATTATCTCCAAATACTCGTGGTTTGAAACTTGTTCAATTATAATTTTATCATTAATACCAATTGTTTGATTCCGTTTTGGATCTTCGAAAGTCGTCACTGCCTCAGTCTCACTAATTTTCATTTGAAAAAAAGATTTAATACTAACCGGTGAGCTTTGATTTTAGACTTGTAGACAGTTTATTGTCAAATTACAAATCCTTGAAGGGTTATGTCATTAACAAATTATGTTTACATGGGAATTTTTAAAACTATTTAAACTAGCTAAAGTTATATCTCAGAGTCGAAATTGAAACAATTAAACGCCTATCAAAATTATTGCTCTTTTTTTGTGTGTCTTTGTATGGCGACAGCTAACTCCTCAAGTAACTCATAATTTTAGGGAGAGTTAACTTAAGTATGCTTTCAAAAAATGATCAGTTATTATCATCATCTCGGTCACGTGCAAGCCTTTAAAAACATGTATCTGAGTGGTTGTCTTGGAATGAGATAACTTAGTTTTGTCCTGACCCTGGCCGGAGTTCCTTGGCTGGGAGGGAAACAGTCGAATGTATAGTTATAGTTTTGGGAGATGATATTTTTTCCTTGTAAATCATCTCTCTGTTATGCATTGTATTATGTTTAGTTTACATATTATATTATGTGATTTGCGGGTGGTTGGATGGGAGCATCACCCTTGAATCATATACCTATGATGTTCGCATGGGTGTACGATCCGATAGTGATGTCGTTTCTTCTTCTCTTTACTAGCCTATCCTGCTTCTTTGGTTTGTGATTGTATTTTTGACAGGGGATATTTTTTTTCCTGTAAATCCTCTGCCTGTTTATTCTTGGTTATTTATAATTTAGCTTATGATATCTTTAGGTTATGATTTTGATTGACATTTGTACTATTTTGTTAGATTGCTTGTTTTTTTGTTTCAGCGGTCTCTCATATAACCTCAATTGTGTTGGAAGAGACCTAAAGCAACAAACAAACAAACAAACAAAAATATTATGTGATTTATAAACATTTGAGTGTATTCCTCTTAGTTGGGACCTGTGTTTGTGTCTGGATGAGACTTTTAGGTGATCTCAAACTAAGTACTTTGACGGTGTGCTCTTGGAATCTACATCTGTTCCCTATTTGAACCAATTCCCCTTTGTCTCAACTTTTCTTTTGTGCTTTAATTGTAATTCTATAACTTTTTTACTATCCCATTTTCTTCCTTTTTACTGGCGCTGATATAACCTTAATGTGTTGCAAGCGCCATAAAACCCTTAAAAACAAAAACATGTATGATGTGTATAGAGCGTTTTATTGGGACTTGAAGCAACACGTAAACTTAAAGTTTAGTCTAATAGAAGAAAAAAACTGGAGCTTTTATATAGCCACTAATATATCCACTAAACGTGCTCAAAGTGCTTTACAAGGGGCCCCTAAACAACAGCAACACTTAAAATGAAGGACGTGACATGAGGCCTGTTAGGCGATATTACAATTTTTTTTTCGGACAAACACAACGCTGTTAACGGCCAGATACTTATTTTACACCTGAGTACGGTGATAGGATGTCGATAAAGAGCCTTTTCCAAGGACTCAACTATGCGCCGAGCGAAGCTCGTACTCAGGACCTTCCGATCCGAAAGCGAGATTCATATAAGACCACACTATTCAGCGATGGATTGAGGGTCATTAAAATGTTTCTGTCCCAAATGCAAACAAAATATCAATGAAAGTTGGAGGTTGTGGATCCGGTTACATGAAAC
>NC_088363.1:20343955-20385177 GCF_034508935.2 Berghia stephanieae
GGTACGAAGCATGCTGACTTTCTATTATCCTCTTGAATGATGCTAGTCCGTCAAAGATTACTTTCATCAGCGAACTGGTACTCATTTGCACCTGGGTAAAATGAGATGATTCCAAGAAAGTCATTTTAGGATAAGATCGGAGATCACCATAGAGTCTACGGAATTGACCCTTGAGCAATCTTTGGGCCATTAAAGGATGCACCCAATATTGTTTTCTCTTTCAATTTGTCTTTTTTTTCCACGTAGTAAAGCACAGAAATATGCAACCTCTATTTCATCCATTACTACAACAACTACTACTACTACTACTACTACTACTACTACTACTACTACTACTACTACTACTACTACTCTCTAGTAGTAGTAGTAGTAGCAGCAGCAGCAGCAGCAATAATATTACTCTTGCTATAAGAATATGTCATGATTATATAAATCTTATGTAAACAAATCCCATTGTACAGTATAAAAAATCATTATCGTCATGTCGTATCTTATGTTGATTCAAAATGTGAATTATTAGAGTTGCAATTGCCTACAAATACACTTTTGAATCTTGTAAAAATAAACAAATAATGCATTCGCGCAGGTGTGTCCTGGGACAGTCCTGTCCTAGTGCGGAACCCCTTTTGAATAGAAGTTTTCTCCAGTGGGACAGGACAAATTTGTCCCGGGACAGTTTTGTCCTAGTGCGGAAGGAGTCTTACGGATATAGACAATGCTTTTAAGGGGCCTCGTTTTGCACCTGAGCAAGATGAGAGAATGTGAGTAAAGAGCCTTTTGCAAGGACTTAACTATGCGAAGACGAGTGTCATACCACAAGACCACATAGCCGCACATTAGCATCTCGTTTTCTTCCCTGACCAATAAGCATTAGCTATTTTTTCCCCAAATACGGTACTTCACTGTGGCTGACGCTAGAGTTGTTTGGGTCTCATCTCAAGATTCACCCAAAAAGAAAACTGACCCACCGACTCAAAGGGTATTATGTCGGATGAACTAGGTGTCGCAAAGTGAATTTAAAGTTTAAATTTTCGGGAAAAACAGATAACAATTATAGCACTTGGTGTAATAGTAGTGGTAATGGTAGTTGTAGTAGCAGTAGCAGTTCTAGTAGTCTCCGGATAATCGCAACACCTTGGGATCAGCGAAAATGTTGCAATTAACCGAAGATGAGTTTCCTGTCCACTGTGCAACATTTTACAAATATATGGTAAACTCAAACCAGTTGTTGCAAGAATTGTTCACAGATGACCTCCCAAATCCATACTGCAAAGCCCCACCCTCTTTTGTCTCTAATAAGATGATGGCACACTACTGGCATTGAACCCGCCCACTCTCGATTCTTCAACCTGCCATGATTTCACCGATGATAAAATTTAATCATGAGATTTTGTTTTGTTTGGTTTCTTGAATTTGCCCCTTTTAGAGGTCTAAAATTTGTTACAATTAACCGAAATTTGTTGCAATTAACCAGTGATTTTTATATAAAATTAATTCCGTTTCTTGGGAAATGTTGCGATTAACGGAAAGTTGCGATTCTCCGAAATGGACTGTAGTAGTAGTAGTAGTAGTAGTAGTAGTAGTAGTAGTAGTAGTAGTAGTGTATGTGTAGGAGAAGTCGCGAGTAGGTAAAGACAAATAGAAATAAAGTTGTTTTCCCCAATACAGAAGTCGCCTGGTACCTCTTTCACCTTGTTATAGTTGGGTTACGTTCCTGCCGACTCAACAGATAGTAAAAAAGTTTCAAGTTTAAATAAATAGGTAGTAGTAGTAGTGGTAGATATGGCACGTTATATAGGGATAGATCAGGTTTATAAGATAAGTATTAATCCCCGTTAAAGCAGAAATAGTTTAATATCAACCAATAGAATTGCCTCACACAATAACACATTAACACATAATTAAACAAAAGTATAATAGTAGATTTTAAATTAATTAAAGTTAGGCTATGGGTACGTTAATTTATCATCCTCTCTCGTTCTGTTATTCAAAATAAGGTTAATTGTTCTAAACTTATTCGTTGAGATCGTCCATTTTGCTGGCTCAGTTCGTGGATGGTTTCTTGGTCATTCTTTGTTTGCGCTGAAGCATCCTTTGTTTAGTGAGTAACCAGATCCTCATTTAGTGGGTTACCAGATCTGCGAATACAAAGGAGCAAAACTTTGACTGGTTGCAAAAGTCTGGTATACGTTCCGAGCAGTGATATTGAAAGGATTTCAATTAACCGAACAACACCACGGAACTCATTTTTAATAATAATAATAATATTATTATTATCATCATCATCATCATCATCATCATCATCATCATCATCATCATCATCATCATCATCATCATCATCATATATATTATTATTATTATTATTATATTATTATTATATTATTATTATTATTTTATTACTATTATTTTTATTATTATTATTATTAACTTCTCAAAGTCCCAGGTTTGAGAGTTTTTGCCAAGATGAGGGTCATATAAATCGATCGATATTTGAATGACTAGTTTTCTGGCCAAATTTTAACTAAAATATTTGTTTTTTTTTTCAGAGTACGGCAGAATAGTGATTGTTTTAGCCACTACTGTTGTCTTTTTGACCTATCTAGTTCTCTTTGTCATATTATTATATTTTCGTAGTCGCGATGATAGCGGCACGCCGGCAAATACTCTATACTTTCATATCATATTTCTCTGTCTTGCCGCTATGTGACATAAAACTACGATAGGGGCTTTTTTAACACTTGTAAGCAAAATTAAATGTTTCCAATCACCCTCTTAAACGGCTTTTTTTAAAGAAAAAAAAAAAAGGGGGGGGGGGTGAGAGAGGCTGTTCTATGCGGCGGCCATCTTGGTTCTAAACAAAGAAAATCATTACTTTTTATTCTTCAAGCTGGCTAGAACTTTTCATATGTCTTGTGACCAGAATGTGTAAAAGTCAAAAAATGATCAAGTTTATATATTTTTTTCCTCTGGATACGCTTTTATGCTCGCCGGAGAAATATTTCATATGGCGTCCGCCATTGTTCCGATAGTTTAGAGCCAGTGTTGCTAAGTTACCATGCGTCATTATGAAGGAAGTGACGTTACGACTATTGAATCCTATTGGAGTCCATCGATCTTTTCGGAAAGCGACATGTTTGCCCACTGTTCCTCCTTCCCAAGAACCCTTTTAAAGTTAAAATAAATAAAATTAAATTCAATTTATTCATCCTATAGGGGAAATTTTTTTCTAGGGTCCTATCCAAGAGAAAACTGGAATAACCCAGGCGTCAGCCGCAGTGCAGCGCCGCAAAATTGAGCTAGGGCGAGTTGACTTGCTCAAGGTCACACAGCGCAGCGGCGGGTGATCGAACTCGGTACCTTCCGGATACGAAGCAAAGACCTTACCGCTGAGTCACGCTGCCCTCTAAGACTCTCAAGCTGAACTTATAATATCTAATCTATCTGACTTCCACAGATGTTCCGTTTCCGATGTCGTCGCGTCTCTGGGAAAGGAAAAATTACCGGTGCTCGAGGTAAGTAATATACTATTATTTTTTATTTCTTTTTGTGAATGGGCGTGTCTTTGTGTTTGTGTATGTGTGTGTGTATAATGATATTATTGCCACAGTCACGTTCTCATAGCCACATCAATAATTTGTAATGATATTATTATTGTCTACACAAATGTGACTTCTCGTTTCAAAAGGGTATTGTGTCGGAGTGAATCAGGTGTCAAAAATGATTTTAAAGTTAAAATGTCTAGAAATGTGACACTTTTTTTTGTTACTTTAAGAAAATCTCCCGAGTTTCATATACTTCACTATATTTTAAATTTTAAGCTCCAAAATCACCCTGCTATAATTCCAGTTTGAGGTGATGGGTCACAAATCTTTAATATTTTGATCAGTTTGGGTTATTGAATGGCGCCCACGCTCCTAGTAGAGTATTTATTGATTCACAAAAGGATCGGTGTTTATCTTCAGTTCAGTTGGTATTTTCCGAGTCCTTTGTCAACCAATCAGTGTATAGGTAGCTGGGTCTCCTGATCTGGCAGAAAGTATTTTTCTATAGACTACTGATTTAGTTAAAGGGTAGAAAGTACAGATTGCAGCAAAGAAGTACGTTCTTCTCCACCCCCCCCCCCCCCCCCCCCCCCCCCCACCGAAATTTATAATGTTGAAACTGATTGCAAAACGGTACGACTCATTTGTCCAATTTGGGTTGTGTTAGTGCGTGTGTCTGTGTGTGTGTGTGTGTGTGTGAGAGAGAGAGAGAGAGAGAGAGAGAGAGAGAGAGAGAGAGAGAGAGAGAGAGAGAGAGAGCGTATTTTGTTTGTTTTTGTTTGGGCTTTGTTTGGGTTTTTGTTATTAGCTGATGGGAATGTTACAATTGATCGATGTGACTATCGTGTGAATTGACAAATTGGTCATTTTATCTCTTTATGAGGAAATAATTATAAAACCCAGTGCATTTCGTGGAGGGCCAAACGTTTCCCGTTTAACTAAAAGTATTATAGTTGTAGAGGGAATCGGACGTGGGTGATTAACACGAACATATTGGATGTGGCTTGCGTCTTTCATCAACCCAAACCTTACGGTTTGCAATCATTTTTTTTTTTTTTATGGGATGTGGTTAAGTAAAGTTTACGAGCAAATTGTTTTTCCTGTACAGGTTTTTCATGATTCTGAAATAAATATGAATAAATAAATAAATTTCCTTTATTCATCCCATAGGGGAAATTTGTCTCTAGGGTCTATTCCAAGGGAAGAAAGAATAACCCAGGCGTCAGCCGCAATGCTGCGCCGCAATTTGAGCAAGGGCGAGGTGACTTGCTCAAGGCCACACAGAACAAGATAACATTGTAGCCTCATTGCCATATTTTGCAGTCCTAATTACGAGCGCTCCGAACACGTCTTCAGTTTTGGTAAAATCTCATTTGAAGCGCGCGTGTATTTTTACTATCAATTGGCTAAAATGACGACCCCTAGTTCTTGAGGCTTTTTCCCTGCCACATGCATGATCATGGAATATATTATATTTTTTAAGTAAGTTAATGACCCAAAACACTGCGCACGCATATTTTGTAAGTAAATTTTAACCTAAATGTGCTCGTATTGCCAAATATGGGATATTTTCCGGATTATAAGGCCCCTTGTTAACAATTATTTTTAAAGTATTATGATGAACAGCGATTTCATAGAGCGACACGAGGCATGAAGAGGATTCAATAGCATGATGTCACGTCTAAACAAAGAAAATCGGTACTTTTTATTCTTCATACTGGCTAGAACTTTTTCACATGTCATGTGATCAGAATGTATAGATAGTATGCAGATGACGTCACTCAGGCCTTTGTTATTGTTTTGTTCTCACTAAACTGTATTAACCAGACTATAAAAGTTCATGGTTACACAGAGTTTGTGTGTTGGTCCGTTATACTTCCGGATGGCAATGTTGTAAACTCCTTGGCCAAGCGCATTCTATCTATAAAAGTCAAAACATGATCAGATTTATAATGTTTTTCTCTTCTGGAGGGTCCTACTAATTGCCATCCGGAGCCGTCCGGAGGTCATCTAAAGCATTCTCAAGCCATCCGGAGGCCCTCAGACCTGTAGGAAACTTTCGACAGTAGACGGTCTAAATCTCTTTTTCGTTTTTTCCTTTTTTTTTCCTTTATTATATATATATATATATATATATATATATATATATATATATATATAATATATATATATATATATATATATATATATATATATATATATATATATATATATATAAAATCCCAACAAAAAAACCCTCCAAAAAATTATATATATATATATATATAATATATATATATATATATATATATATATATATATATATATATATATATATATATATATATATATATATATATATATAATTTTTTGGAGGGTTTTTTTGTTGGGATTTTTTTGGCGATCTTTTATTATTGCTGTTTGTTTAATACGACAGAAACTAAGATGGAACTCCTGCTCCATGGGCCTTGTGCCTCTGAAGTAATTCTGCTTTTTGCTATTGTTTTTGACGGCCATAGAGATAATAATTAATAACCGAATTCTTGTTAATAGACTTTGAACATTTAAGATAACGTAGTTTATTTTGTTTTGTTAAGCTTTTTGTTGTTCTGGGCTTTTTTTCTTGGTTACGATTTCTTGTATTATACTCGTACTTTTAACACATAACATAAATTTTTTGTATTTCGGGGAAGGTTGTTTTTTGGGGTATTTTTTTCATGAAGTGGACTTAAAGAGCCTGCCATTCGGTTAACATTTTATCTTCTATAGAAAATATACAAGTAAAATGTTTTAGACGTCTCACACTTTTCTCTAACGATGTGAGACAGAATGTAATTGTTCGGTCAAGATCATAGGAACTTTTGCGTGTTTGTTAACTATTTGTTTTGGGGGGTTTTTTTATTATTATTTTTGGTCTTGTTTTTGTTTGTATTTGGTTTTGTGTTGTTGTTTTTCTGTGTTGTTTTTTTTTGGTTTTGTTTTGTTTATGTTTTTTTTTTTTTAATTTGGTTTTCGTCTTTGAGTTTTGTAATGTGGGGTGTTTTTTTTTTTTTTTTTTTTTGTAATTTTTTTTGTTTTTTTTTTTTAGAAAGGGGGGGGGGGGGGGGGTGGGGTCCGTGCTTGAAAGTCAAAGTCTGTCCTGTTATCATTACAGAAGGTGACCCGGATATTGCTTGTCGGGTTTGACATCAGATACAAATCTTTGGACGTAAGCCCTGTCTGAAAAGACAGCATATCGCGAAAAAATATATACCAGCTGGCGATATCACGCTCATGTGAATAAAATTTTATTGATTTTATAAGATGAAAAAGACGCTAATATTGGTCTCTCTCTCTCTCTCTCTCTCTCTCTCTCTCTCTCTCTCTCTCTCTCTCTCTCTCTCTCTCTCTCTCTCTCTCTCTCTCTCTCTCTCGGCAAGGTTTGAGAAAAGAATCGACAGGAAGAGGAGGTGGAAGAGGAAGAAAGAGGAGGAGGAGTAAGTCCATTATCAATATTCAAGGATAATTGTGAAAAAAAAAAACGGCCATTATTCTGTTTTATCGATTGTTGTATAAGTCGGCGGGCAGGGTTATCTTGACACTAACGACCGGACCACTTTTTCCAAAACAAAGCAAACAAAAATGAATAAAAATAAACACCAAAAAAAAAATCCAAAAAAAAACAAGAACAATCTTCCGTCATAATCATATTTAGGAGACGTTGAATTATTATTGCTACGTCTTGTTTACCGGCTCTTTTAATCACTTCTTCGTTCCTGAGAATTCATGGTACACGTGTATAACCTATTTTGCGACCAAAGAAATCGGGGCTGAGAAGAAAGGGGGGGGGGGGGGGGTACGTTTGTAGCTTGTGAGTTTATCTTCGTTTGAACCGTTTTTAGAATTCTTTATTTGAAATTGTCTTTTTAAAACCGCATTTTCCTTATCCGATTATGGTCGCAGTTTCAATATAATTTATTGCACTATTCGTGTTATGTAAAATATTGTACCCTCTTCAATTGATTTTTTCAGAAGATTTGCTAGTGGTATCTTATGGATTATACTTGGCATTAAATTTAAGTCTTCAATAGATTCGGCGTCGCTTTGTAATGCGTTTGAGTAAGATTGAAAATGAATGACCTTGAGTCCGGAAAGGACACGCCTCACAGCAATGTCAACAACAAATTATATTATGTCTCGTCAAGCAAGTATCCATTTTTCACCCAGTATTGATGCTACTCACAACATCTGCCAGCCAAATTTAAGATATCAGCACACAAAACTGTGTGTAAGCGTAAATGTTTAAAGTCTGATTAATACAGAAATAATAACAAAGAGCCGAGTGACTTCAACTTCATTCCTTTTATATAAGACTTAAATAGAAAAAAATGTAGACCGACCACTGTTCATTTTAAAATGTACATTCGAAATATGAAGCAATGATAATAGTGTCTAGAATGTGATAAAGGAAAAACGTGACACCTGAGGAGAAAAAAAAATGGTTACACGACAAAATAAACAACCGAAAGAAGAATAGAAAGTAGCTGACGTGAATGAGTGACAATGCATAAAATCATTTAATTTATGATATGACTGACAAACGTTAAAAAAAATAGAAAGAGAGAAAGAAAGCAAAAACAAGTATACCCATTTAGGATTCGAACGAGAAAATATTGAAATTAAACATGATGGGTTTTCCACACACACAAAAAAAAAAAAAAACAAATAAAAACAACAACAAAAAAAACAAATCCCGAATACGGGATTCATTTGGGCTTAACAGTGTATATAGAAGGAGCATATTTTAAAGTTAAGAATTACATAGAATCCAGCACATTCATAAATTAAATGTTCAAATATGAGGAGCTTCTCCATTTGATGCGCTGGTTGATTAACGCGATGAGGAAAGGGATTCAGAAAACATCCCAGATTATGGAAACATTCGGAACAATAAATTCTATGCCAAAGAAAAATCTTGATAATGATTGGAAGTGAAGGGGAAAGGGAAATCATCATTAGCTTAAGTAATTTTTTTTTATTGAGAGAAAGTTCGTGCACTGATGCACTTTGTCAATTAATCGAATGAATGGAACACATCGGTTTTTTTTTTCACTTTATTAACTTTCAACAAGCATCCAATAGCTTTATCGCTTTAAGTGATATTTTTTTCATCAATTAAAGCAATACGCTGTACTGATATCTGACAGTACGTTATTATTTAAACCTTTGCCATCAATTTGGGTTTGTGTGTGTGTATGTGTGTGCGAGCGCGAGCGCGCGTGCGTGTGAATGTGCGTGTGGGTGTGTGTAAGGTATTATTAAACCATATTGAAATATCTCACGAAAAAATATGGCGAGTGGATTTTATTATGCATTGGTGACTATTTTTTTTACTTAATTATTTAAATTCTTTTGTCAGTCATTGTATCATGTGGGTACAACTTTTCCGATTTCTACTATACTTTAGCCAACATCAATATCTTCCGCCTTTTTATTGTCATGATGTTTACTCGTCGTCGTCCTCTTATTACGTTAAAAATTACGTCAGTAAAAGGTCCAAAAATTAGAATCCATAGTGTGTAATATATCTTATTGGTATTATTTCGCACCAATGGGCGGTAAACCTTGATTTTGCGGATAGTACGTTTTTTCCAAGAAAACAGGTCTAAGATTTTGTTGGGAGTTTTTTCTCTTCTTTATCCTTGGATAATACTCAAAAGCGCTACACTCTTTGCAAAAATGGCTGCATATTGAATTACCCTTTCTAAAATTACTATCAAGGGGAAAAGTACTATTAAACTCATGTCGCATCGCTATTTTTTTTTTTATTTTTTTTTTTTATTTTTGTGGTTGTATTCAGATAATTAATGGATGAGTTTATTGAGCCGAGTAAATTAGAATCCCATTGTTAAAGAGTTAAAAATCTGGATAAACTAATTGATGAGCATGGGGAACATCCTGATTTAGATCAGATACTATTTAAGTTGTTATACTTTTTGTTTATTGGTTGCAAAGAACCTGAACCTGAACTTTAATAAAACTGTTTTCCGTTTGTTTTCTCTTTGTTTTTGGTCGGGGAAGATGAACATTCTTTTGCTTCGTGCTTTGTTTCGTCCCCCCCCCCCCCCCCCACCCCCCCCCCCCCCCCCCCCCCCCCCCCCCCCCCCCCCCCCCCCCCCCCCCGTTTATTGGCCACATAATGTGCGTGTGTTCATATTTTCACCCCGTGTCCCCGTGTCCTTTTTACTTACTTCAGATACGGAGAGAGAAAATAATAACCAAAAACATGCAAGAACTAATTGACCATATAGTTTCAGGGAGAGTATAAACCCCATTAAGCGACGCCCATCGTTTGGAAGCTGTAAAGTGAGTTAGGTTTTGGGGGGCGGTAGATAGAGGCTTATAGTCATTGCTGACTCGACGCCTGCTGTTGCGAGCTCTATCTTCCCGAGTTTCATTTACATAATTTGACATGCATGATAAGTCACCGAACAGTGACAAGTATTGGCAATAAGATAGACTAGTAGTACTCTTTGACTTGGCGTCGTTGTGTCCACGTGACCTCATTCTTTGCTTGTTTGGGAGGGAACGGATTTAATATTAAAACCATTTGTCTTATTTTTGTCTATTATGTAAGATGGACCATCATCGAAACTGCCTGATTGATTCAGAGAAACAACAGTGTATTGGCAACACTATTTTTTTAATGTAGAATTTTGATGAAGGATTAATTCAACTTTTGATGGCCTTTTATATCTCTACGAATCAAAGTATCCAAGTCTATTAAATTTGTAATCCAGCGTCTCAAAACGGTAATGTCGGATTGGCTTAGATGCAGAAAATTGAACTTCCAGTCAAAATTATTAGACCTTACCAATGAGGAGAATTGAGACACTTTCATAAAATGCAACAAAAAAAAATAAATAAAAAAATAAATCCAACATTATATATTTCTGACCATTTTAACGCTATGCCCACATTTTGACATCCTCTTGACCCCCGCCATAACACCGGTTTGAGGCGCTGTGTCACTTTTGTCCTTTTATCAGGAGTTAAACTTTAACTTCTGAACGCATGACAGTATGTTTAACCTGTTAAGTGCCCTTCTCTGGAAAGACACGTTGTTTTTGTTTTAATTTAGCCAGAAACTCGTCCTTGAAATATCGATTGATTTAAATGCCCCTCATCTAGGCAAATACTCTTAAACCTGGGTCTTCGCGAGGTCCCGGGTTTGAAAGTTTTTGGCAAGATAACTGGTTAAAAGTGTCCAAGTCAATTTATGCCTACATAATATTTTGATGTATAGCCATCGATCACGAGTGGCATAGCGGTACGATCTTTGATTTATACTCCAAAGGTACCTAGTTCAATTCATCAATTCCCCGCAGCGTCGTGTGGTCTTGGGCAAGTCACCTCGTCCTAGCTCAGTTGGCGGCGCTGGACTGTAGCTGACGCCTGGTTATTCCATTCTTCCCTTGGAAAAGACTCTAAAGAAAAAAAAATCCCCTCGGAGATGAATTAACGGTTTTATTTATTTTTTTAAACTGTTCCAGAGATTGAGTGGACGAACATTCCCTCCTTTGCCTTATCGTGTGGCCAAGGCGTTGCACCCCTGCATCTACAGAAACGTCGAATTTGACATCATTCACGAGGAGATAAGAGGTGAGTCACTTCATCTTTTCGTTGTGTCGTAATAGGATTGTGCGAGCTGGTGGCATTTTGGTGAAATCACTCGCCTTTGAATTGAGTTTTTAACTATCTTTTCTTTATCACTTATTTTTTTATATTTTTATCTCAAATATATAAATATTTGCCTTGTTGGAATATATATGCATTTGCATATAACATTTTAGACCCTCTGAGTTAGGTGCCCTTGTCCCAAATAATAAGAGGACAAATTGGAACTAAACACAGTGTTGATTCAGTTGTCTCTATTTGATCCTATATTGTTCTACATCTTCCCCCACCCTCTCTCTCTCTCTCTCTCTCTCTCTCTCTCTCTCTCTCTCTCTCTCTCTCTCTCTCTCTCTCTCTCTCTCTCTTCTCTCTCTTCTCTTCTCTTTTTCTCTCTCTCTCTCTCCTCCTTCCTTCCTTCTCTCCCTCTCTCCCACTTTCTCTCTCACACACATACACACACACACACACACACTCGCACTCATGGACACTTTTCCCTTTTTTCCCCAATCATTTTCTATTATTAAAAAGTGTTGTAATTACAGTTGTTGGTTTTTATCAAATCAAACGTATTTCAAAGGCCACACGTCTCTTATTTTTAATAAAACATCAAAATGAAATTCCTTTTAATTTTTATTTCGATACACCGAGAGATTTGTCTTTTGGATCAAGGCGTTTATAACGAAAAGTTCTGAGACCGAAATGATAATGCAGGCGGAAGCCGTTGTGTAATGCACTATCCTAGAGGGGCTGTTTGTGTCATGATCAATATTGCCCTTTCTAACCTGCTTATTTGAAACATGGGGGGGGGGGGGGGGGGGGCGTTACTGTTTGAAAAGAATAAATACTCTTAAACCAGTTAACTGATGTGCTCTGGGGTGAAAAAAAACTGAGCCAGAAAACTCGATTTTCAAATATTGATCGATTTAAATAGCCCTGATCTTGCCAAAAGTTTAAAATTTAAAATTTAAATCGATCGATATTTGGACGAGTATTCTGGCCAAATATTTAAATATGTTTTTCCGGAGTACGACAGTTAACTGGTTAAAGAACAATGTGCATTAATAGATGCAATACACGAGCTCTTAATGTTGTTACATCGAGATGAATTAGATACTGGAAACTGAATCTATAGTCACAATAATTATGAGTCTGGACTTTCTGTGTGTTTTGATTGGTTATGTTTTGTTTTGTTTTGTTTTTATGTTTTGTTTTGATTTTTGTTGTTATTTTAAAAAAAAATTTTTGGTTATTGAGAAAAATAGATATAATTTCTGAAAGCGCAATAACTCAGAATTCTTACATTCCTCAACAATGTATCTTTGGAGTTACTTTTTAGAGTCTGAATCACTCCTAGAAAAAAACGTTTTGAAACGTTGGGTCTCAAATCGTTCAACGTCGTCTGACCGTTAATCAGGAAATTTAAGGTTCGACTCCTTGTCGAGGAAGCATGATTTAAAAAAAAAATAATTCTTGGTTGTGTTGTATTTTCTGGCACTGGACAGTGAACGCCTTTTAAAAAATTATATATTTTTCTCTCTAACATCATTTGTGCTCAAATTGAAGGAGGGCGTGATAATGGCCGATAATCAAGAGATTTAAGGTTCCACTCACAGTCGAGGGACTCTGCTTTTTAAATGATTTTGGGGGGGGGGGGGCGGTGAGGGAGGGGGGGGGGGATCTGTTTGTGTATTTTACTTTCTGCTTTATCTGACTGATACGTTCACATGTTTTTAATTTTTTCCCTCTAACTTTTGTGCATCAAAGTGAAAGAGGGCGTGATAATGAAACAAATATTTATTTGAAAGGTGGCTGAGGTCTTTTGACTTTCCATTGGTAGGTAGGGAGATCAGTCTTGCTGTGTCTTCTATCCCCCGATATTTCCTTTTCCAGTTGCTTCATGTCCTTGTCTCAGAATGAGATTACTTAGTACTGGCAGGAGTCCTTGGCTTCGAGGGAAACAGTCAAATGCATAGTATATTTTTGGAGATGATATTTTTTCCCTTGTTAATGATCTATCTGAATTGTGTTGTTATATTTATAGATTTGAATGTATTTTGTAAACATTTGAGTGTATCCTACTGTGTGGGATAATGTGCTGGTTTTTGGATGATACCTTGTCTATGATCTCGACGTGGGTACACTGATGATATCCTGTTGGAATCCACATCTATTCGCTACTTGAACCATTGACTTTTGTCTAATTTTTCACGGATGCTTTTCATTTAGAATCAAGAATATTTTTATTACTGTCCCATTTTCTTCCCTTTTTTAGGGCGCTGAAATGAATTAACTGTGCGGAATGCGCCATAAAAGCCTTAAAACATAAAAAAACATTTTGAACGCTTGGCGAGACTTTCTCCCGGGGAAATGATCCGAATGCTTGGTCAAAGATGTGGAAAGACTGTATTAAAAGTTTAAATCAATACAAAGTATGTCGCACGGTAGCTTTGCGAATATGAATAATATCTTACGGCGTTGGGATTTTTAAAAAAAATCAAAATGAATCATCTTCATCATCATCATCATCGTCATCGCCTTCGTCATCGCATCCTTATCACGGATGGACGCGTCTTTTTTGGTAAATCTTTTACTTGCTTTTGATGAATGAAAGCAGCACAGTTAAGCAAGCCAACAATCAATACTTTCACTGCAGTGGATGGCAAAGATAATAAAATACTCCTTTCTAATCTTATCAGTCAAAAGCATAGTGAACTCATATTATCACTCATATTATCACATACGTAATCAATAGGGATTTTAAAAGGATTAAATAAGAAAACATTCCTTTATTTGAAAATCTCAAACGTTGTTCAGTTCGATATATATCGAATATTATTAGTTATCTCATTTATATATTAGTTATTATTTCTGGTTTTCTTTATCATAATATATGTCCTTTGACGCGATCGTCTAGCAACGATATAGTACACAATAGTAAGCGGAGAATAATTTATCAATACAATGATAACTGAGCTCGAATTTTTAAAGAAGTATACTAAAGAATGGCAAAATACATTAAATGAAGAACGAATCTGTAATTTGTAACCCCAATCTGAAAATAAAACCCCGGTTGAATTGACGATTGAATTGATCTTAATAATAATTCAATGTCTACTTAGTTCGATGTTCGACGATGGATGGAGTTTCACAACATTGCCGCGCTACTGACACTGTTACAATTATTGCTTACAAACGCGCAAATAATAATAATACTAATAATAATAATAATAATAATAATAATAATCATCATAATCATAATAATAATCATAATAGTAATAATAATGATGATAATAATAATAATAATGATGATAATAATAATAATAATAATAATAATAATAATAATAATAATAATAGTAATAATAACAATAAAATAATAGTAATAATAATGATAATGATAATATTAGTTGTTATAATCATGTTAATAGTATGTAGCCTATATGTGTGTTAATATATCTTCACTCTGTATACTTTTCCACTTGCGGATAAGATAAACTCTCACTGCTTAATACATCACTTGAATGCAGTTGGCACTCAAATGTATAACTAAGTATTGTTATTGCTAGATTAGTGTTAGGAAAAAAGAAGTTGCAAGAAGCGCTCCCTCTTCTTTTAGACTGCATTGGCTGCCCGTAGTTTGTAAGATTGACTACAAAGTAGCAACACTGGTTTTTAAGTGCATCCACGGATCTACTCCAAATTACCTAAATGAACTTATTGAATTGAAATCCCCTGTTCGGAACTTACGATCAGCCTCAGACGTGCTCGTGTTACGCTCTCCCTAGAACAAATTAAATGCAGGTAAAAGAGCTTTTTCATTATCTGGTCCCTCCATTTGGAATAAATGACCTTTGAGATTAGAAATTCAGAATCCCTGGGGGCATTTAAAAGCAAGCTAAAGACATATTACTTTAGAAAACATTTCTTTCCTTGATCGATTAAAAAAAATATCCGTGTATTCCTATGTTGATAGCGTTTTAAGTATTGAACATTTTTTCTTCTGAATTGAATAGCAATAGTAGTTGTTTATATATATATATATATATATATATATATATATATATATATATATATATATATATATATATATATATATATATATATATATATATATATATATATAAACATTTGAAATATAATTAAGATAGTTAAACTTCTACAACGTTGTTATCGAGCGTTGCTCTCATCAGGAAGTGGAAGTGAAAGTAGATTGTTGTGTTTTCGTATTTTTATAGATTCGTGTTTATGGAGGTTTGTAATTACATAAAAGGTGTTTGTTTCTATGTCTGCATGAGGAAGTTAGTTCGTTTCTTCTGTTGAGTGTTGCTATGCTCGGTTTAGTGATGATGAAGAATTTTTCTTCCAAGCAGAGGTTGCAAATCTTAGAAGAGGGGGAGTACGACTGTGCTCTGGAGATGATTTTCCATGTGATGCTGTGTTGTATGTTTTTTTCTTCCAGGACAACAATCTGAAAATTACAATCGAAGCCAACAAAAAAAAATTCGACTTCCTGGACATAACCATCAACCTAAACGACGGCACCTATCAACCATTTTCAAAACCCAACAACATCCCATTGTACGTTCATAGACACAGCAATCATCCGCCATCTATAATAAAAAACATCCCGAGAGCATTAACAAACGACTATCTAACAACTCTATAAACAACAACATATTCAACGACAATCCCACCGTACACAAACGCACTACAAAAAAGTGGATATAACTACAAACTAGAATATGAGGAAGAGACCATTACCACCCCAACAAAAAAAACGACAAAGAAAACGACACATAACATGGTTCAACCCACCCTACAGCAAGAATGTGACAACTTCTATTGGTAACAAATTCTTCAATCTACTACAAAAATGCTTCCCTCCCGGTCACGTTCTACACCCAATCATGAACAAAAACACCATCAAAATAGGATACACCTGCATGCCAAACATACAAAACATTATTTCATCCAACAATAACCCAAAACTATCACAGCCAGATCAGCCCAGCAACAACCTGCAGAAAAAATGCAACTGTAGGACCCAGACAACATGCCCACAAAACGGCAATTGCCTGACTCAAAACGTAATTTATCAAGCCACAGTAACACGACCAGACACACCAAAACAAGAAACATACATTGGCCTCACCGAGTGTCCATTCAAAACCAGATACAACCTGCATACATCTTCCTTCAGAGACATACACAAACGACATTCTACTACACTAAGCGAACACATTTGGAACCTCAAAGAATAAAACATACAACACAGCATCACATGGAAAATCATCTCCAGAGCACAGTCGTACTCCCCTCTTCTAAGATTTGCAACCTCTGCTTGGAAGAAAAATTCTTCATCATCACTAAACCGAGCATAGCAACACTCAACAGAAGAAACGAACTAACTTCCTCATGCAGACATAGAAACAAACACCTTTTATGTAATTACAAACCTCCATAAACACGAATCTATAAAAATACGAAAACACAACAATCTACTTTCACTTCCACTTCCTGATGAGAGCAACGCTCGATAACAACGTTGTAGAAGTCAAACTATCTTAATTATATTTCAAATGTTTATAAATAGCTCCTTTTATACTAAAGTTGAGCACTATTATTTCATGGTTTTTGTTTTATAATTTATATATATATATATATATATATATATATATATATATATATATATATATATATATATATATATATATATGTATAAATAAATAAATAAAGTCACTCACATATTTTTGGCCGATACATCTGTTTCGATGATCTCAATGTCGTCAGTCGGCATATTGTCCTACTGACGACATGGAGATCATCGAAACACGTGTAACGGCCAAATATATGTAAGTGACTTTATTTATATTTTAAATTAGCTCTAACCAACATTATCGAGCACTCTCGTACCTACAAGTACCCACCAACACTCATAAATAAATATATATATATATATAATTTTTGTTTTTGTTATATCACTTTTAGACCTTCTCTGAAACACAGAAAAGGGCGTTATTATAATAGTAGTAGTAGTAGTTGTAGTAGTAGTAATAGTAGTAGTTGTAGTAGTAGTAATAGTAATGGTGATGATGATGATAATAATAAGAATAATTATAATAATACTGCACACTTATATAGAGCCAACATCTCATGCAATATGAGATCTGGGCTCTTTACACACACACACACATATATATATGGCAAATTAAGCCTGAAACATCGATGTAGACTGCCCAAACATTGTGGTAAATATTTTAAATAATATATATATATATATATATATATATATATATATATGTGTGTGTGTGTGTGTGTGTGTGTGTGTGTTTTTATTTGTGCGCGCGCGTGAATGCGTGTGTCTGTGTGTGTATGTGATTGAAAGTTTATTCATAATTTTTTTGTTGTGTAGATACCATGTCAGAATGTTTATAAAAGAAAGCTTAGAATGTTTTGCAGCCATTTATACCCATATCTTTGACATTGTCACGGGGAGACAATTGTAGTGTTGAACCCTCGAGATGACAAATCTTTAGTGTTTTGTTATACCTATGCACTGGTCGTCTTAGTTCCTGGAGAGATCTTGAAAGACAGGAGGTGTTAGTCGGTCATGCACCGATTCATCCTACGATTTATGTCCCCTGGTTCTATATCTACCTCCTTCATTGGAGTAAAACGCCACAGTTCATTTTTACTGATCGGCTTAGGAACACATATTCAGGTTTTGGATCGTAGAAAATTTCGAATGAACTTGAATGCAGCATTCTATTGGATTTCTATGAGTGCAGCAAAGATGATATCGTAGAACATTGATGGTTCCTCTGTGACCTCTTGTTGCTATGCCTGTCAAGCTATTGACATGGATGCCTTTTTAACTATTATCTTACAGCATGAGCCTTCAGTTCTTCAATCAACATACAGGGCATACACTTATGAAAATTACGTCAGTTATCATATATTTTATTAAAACTAATGGAATAAACATTTTAGTTTGTTTTATTTTTACTCGAGAATGTAAAATAAAATATAGGTATTTTGGCCCTGAAGTCAGCCGCTGACCGTGAACCGAAGACCCAAAGCCACCTTAAACGCTTGCCGATTGCCCGGAGAATACAGCTCACAGATCCTGAGCATTACTCACAATTTTAACACAGATATGTAATTGAAAACTGCATCGTGTCTTCGGGTTTTGCGATGCAATTCCTTTATCATTGCGTCAAAATATTGTGAGAAATACTCACTATCTGGCTCTGATCTATTTGTGTGTTTGACATGAACTAAGGGTATCTCGGGCTTTTTCACACAGGAAATAAATAGTCAAGGGGACTAAACGGGGTAAATGGCAGGAAATATTCTGAATGGTTAATGCTTAGTAACGGGCGAATCATCAATTAAAGTTGCCAGTCTTTCAACGCTAAAGTTAAAATTATAAATATACCCACTATTGTTATTTTTTAAAAATTCTACATCATCAAGAAATATCATAATCCTCATTGTTGTCATCACCATCTTCAATTTGGTTTAGATGAATTTATATGAATAATATATTGAATATCAAAGTTTTTAAAATGCTAGATGTGGCCAGCTGTCTAAATAATGTATGTTTTTCTATAATGAGATCGGCTTGTCCAATCTGTTAAGCATTATCCACTTGATTTCATACAAATGGATATGCTTATGGTTTATATTTTTTACAACTCCTCTCATCCTTTGAATGGATGTTCAGTGTGTCTAAGTTATATCATAGCCTTCGAAAACTTATAACCTGACACTGACCAAAAATACGTCAAAATACAAGTCGAAAAACACACACACGCACATACACACTCACTCACTCACTCAACTCACTCACTCACTCACTCACTCACTCACTCACTCACTCACGCGCGCACACACTCACACACACACACACACACAAATTCAATAGATAAGATATATACTTTATTGATCCTTGTATGGAAATTATAATTATAATTCTGTATCACAACACAATTCGGAAATATATAAAAGAAATATCAAATGTTAATAAATTAAATAAAAATTGGCAAAGAATATTAAAAGTCTTAAAAAGTACTGTGGAATAACACGCGGATATATTATGGTGACTATGTGTCGATTATACTTATAATAAAATTCTTGTCCAATATAAATATATAATCAAATGATTATGAAGATACTTTATAAACTGGTAAAAGTTGAATGATATAAAATGTGAGTAAAGAGTCTTTTCCAAGGACTCAACTATGCGCCGAACGAGGCTCGAACCCAGGACCTTCCGATCCGATAGTGAGTGCCATACCACAAGACCACATAGCCGCACCCGTAGAGCACTTCCGATGAAAATCGTCTTACTTTTGTTCAAAAAGCAGGTTGACATGAGCTCATACGGGTTGTTTGTTTTATGTTGATTATTCTATTAATCAATTAAGTTTCATTCCGATTAGAGCAGTCTTAGGATCAGCCAAATATTGATTTAAAGTTGTTTTTAATTAATCGCTTAAAGCTTAGGTTTAACATAGATTTGGACCTACCTCTCTCTCTCTCTCTCTCTCTCTCTCTCTCTCTCTCTCTCTATCTATCTATCTATCTAATCTATGCCTATCTCTCTCATTCTTATTCACACACACACACACACACGATGTACACGCACTCTCTCTCTCTCTCTCTCTCTCTCTCTCTCTCTCTCTCTCTCTCTCTCTCTCTCTCTCTCTCTCTCTCTCTCTCTCTCGCTAGCTCTCTCATTCACACAAACACACCCTCGCAAACTCACTCACAAAATAATCACAATTAAACGTGTATTATCAAATTTATTCCTGTAATAACAAGTCAGAACTAATGCTTAATTCTTACATGTTTAATTACTTTCAACAAACCGCTGCAATCTTGGAGCTTCCTAAAATAAATAGGTAACACAACAGCTCTCCTCCTGTTTATGAGGAATCACTTGGCAGTCCTTGCAATATGGTCTGGTCCTGACAATGCCTTATATGAACCGTAACACAATACTCGGTTCGCTAACTTTATTGGATCGGTTAAAAGACTGTCGTGTTGTGATTAGACAAGCTTGACCCCCATAAGTTGTTTGGATGAGGGATTAGACCACAGTGGCGCTCTAATCGTACTCTGATTGGAATCCTTTTACTATGTTTGATTGTAGCAGGAGTCTATTAGTGCTTGCTGTCAAGTTTATTTGATTGTTGTTCGATTCTTCCTCGTGGGACAAATGGGATACAGTTATCTTCTTCGGCTATTCTGAATGGTGGATTTTGTCATAAATAGAACAAATAACGTATAGATACGAGAGGGTAAAAGGTAGATCTCTCACTTCGATTGGCGGTGACATCAAGCAGTGGTAGTGATAATAAATGAATAAATAATAATAATAAGAAGAATAATAATAATAATGAAACAACAACAACAACACGATAATAATAGTAGTAATAATAATAATAATAATAATAATAATAATAATAATAATAATAATAATAATGATAATGATAATGATAATGATAATGATAATGATAATGATAATAATAATAATAATAATAATAATAATAATAATAATAATAATAATAATAATGATGATGATGATGATGATGATGATGATAATAATAAGGATAGTATTATTAATACTATTGTTATTAATATTATTATTTTTATTTTTATTATTCATTATTTATTATTATTATTATTATTATTATTATTATTATTATTATTCATTATTTTTTGTTGTTATTGTTATTATTATTATTATTATTATTATTATTCATTATTTTTTGTTGTTATTATTATTATTATTATTATTATTACATCATCATCATCATCATCATCATCATCATCATCATCATCATCATTATCATTATTATTATTATTATCAGTATTGTTATTATTATTATTATCAGTATTGTTGTTATTATTATTATTATTATTATTATTATTATTATTATTATTATTATTATTATTATTATTATTATTATTATTATTATTATTATTATTATTCATCATTATCACATCATCATTATTATTATTATCATTATTGTTATTATTATTATTATTGTTATTATTGTTATTATTATTATTATTGTTATTATTGTTATTATTATTATTGTTGTTGTTGTTGTTGTTGGTGGTGGTGGTGGTGGTGGTGGTGGTGGTGGTGGTGGTGGTGGTGGTGGTGGTGGTGGTGGTGGTGGTGGTGGTGGTTGGTGGGTGGTGGTGGTGGTGGGTGGTGGTTGGTGGGGTGGTGGTGGTGGTGGTGGGTGGTGGTTGGTGGGTGGTGGTGGTGGGTGTTGGGGTGTGGGTGTTGTTGGTGGTGGGTGTGTGGGTGGGGTGTTGTTGGGTGGTGGGGTGTTGTTGGGTGGTGGGTGTTGTTGGGTGGTGGGTGTTGTTGGGTGGTGGTGGTTGTTGTTGGTGGTTGTTGGTGGTTGTTGTTGGTGGTTGGTTGTTGTTGTTGTTGTTGGTGGTTGTTGTTGTTGTTGGTGGTTGTTGTTGTTGGTGGTTGTTGTTGTTGGTGGTTGTTGTTGTTGGTGGTTGTTGTTGTTGGTGGTTGTTGTTGTTGGTGGTTGTTGTTGTTGGTGGTTGTTGTTGGTGGTTGTTGTTGGTGGTTGTTGGTTGGTGGTTGTTGGTTGGTGGTTGTTGGTTGGTGGTTGTTGGTGGTTGGTTGTTGGTGGTTGGTGGTTGGTGGTTGGTGGTTGGTTGTTGGTGGTTGGTGGTTGGTTGTTGGTTGGTTGTTTGTTGGTTGTTGGTTGTTGTTGTTGGTTGTTGGTTGTTGTTGTTGTTGGTTGTTGGTTGTTGTTGTTGGTGGTTGTTGGTTGTTGTTGGTGGTTGTTGGTTGTTGGTTGTTGGTGGTTGTTGGTTGTTGGTGGTTGTTGGTTGTTGGTTGTTGTTGGTTGTTGGTGGTTGTTGGTTGTTGGTTGTTGTTGGTTGTTGGTGGTTGTTGGTTGTTGGTTGTTGGTGGTTGTTGGTGGTTGTTGGTGGTTGTTGGTTGTTGGTGGTTGTTGGTGGTTGTTGGTTGTTGGTGGTTGTTGGTGGTTGTTGGTGGTTGTTGGTTGTTGGTGGTTGGTGGTTGTTGGTGGTTGTTGGTGGTTGTTGGTTGTTGGTGGTTGGTTGTTGTTGGTGGTTGTTGGTTGTTGTTGGTTGTTGTTGGTTGTTGTTGGTTGTTGTTGGTTGTTGTTGGTTGTTGTTGGTTGTTGTTGGTTGTTGTTGGTTGTTGTTGGTTGTTGTTGGTTGTTGTTGGTTGTTGTTGGTTGTTGTTGGTTGTTGGTTGTTGTTGGTTGTTGTTGCGGTAATAGTGGTTGCATTACATAGTAGTGTAATGTTGCTGTCCCCAGCACGTCTTCTACCCTTTGTATATGAAACATATCTTTTATGTTCTTTTTCTACCCTCCTCCATTAACGGGTTCATGTTTTTTTTTTTTGTTTTTTTTTTTGCCAGAGGCCAAGTCATTTAAACAATCGTATTTCGCCAAATTCTCTATCGGAGACAAGTGTCAGGTGAGTTTGTTTAAAATTAACTAACTTAAAATCATCATTTGTTCCATTATTTATTTATTTCGTACATAGTATCATAATTGTCATCCAATTCAACAGTCTGAATTTAAAGAAACTATGCTTGGTATTGCTCAACAAATTTGAAAATAAATTCATGAATATTGACCCTGATTTCAATATCAATGTAATAATCAATGTAAATATCAATGTAATAATTCATGTTATGAATTCAAAAGCTTCGATTTTTTTTTTCAAATGAAAGTACTGGATTAGGTGCACATATTTGCAGGTCTGATTACCGAACACACTTATCACTCACTCAATCCCATGACCGGATGGTCGTCGGGGGGACTTGCGTGAAGCGGAAGTTAGTCTTCCTCCATGCCTGCCTGTTGCTAGCCCTCCTCGAAGAGGAGATGGGCGCCGTCGAGTTCATCAAGCCCACCGAAAGGACATGCAGAACGCACTCATGGGCTTGATTTAATATTATTGTACTGTACAATGTTTCGTGCTTGGTTGAAAGCATCCCCAATATAACAATGAGCCCATAACAACTTGGGTTCTCAGACCTGCAAATAATCTCACGTCGTTCTGGACTAAATAATAAGATTGTGTTTTTATAATTCATATTATCAAAGCTATGTGCTAGTAAATGATCTGTATAAAAGATAGATGACTTATTCATATTTTTTTTGTTATCAAGAAGGAATTTCCTTAACAGTGACTAGCAGTTTTTTTAATGCTATTTTATAATGGCTCTGATCTGTACCGAAGGTAGTAGATATATACATTTTCTTATTCTCATCCTTTTTATCGAATCCAAAATATAAGGGAGAATGGGGGGGGGGGGGGGAGAGAGAGAGAGAGAGAGAGAGAGAGAGAGAGAGAGAGAGAGAGAGTCTTGTTAACTGAAGTTAGTTTTGATACCCTTTTGGTCATTTCTCGAGATTTGTTCTGGTGGCATTCCCTTGCTTCTGATGTGGTTTCAACCCCTTTTGTTCTCTCCTTTTTTGTGTTGGCTTCCATACTAGATATTTCTTTCTTTTGCCCCGGCCCTGGTGGTAGCCTTCGTAAACTCATGGTCTAAATTGAGAGTTGTAATCACTAGCTCAACCAATAGAATCATTTGTTTCCTTGAGCACTTCTAACAACAACTCACTTTTCACTTTCGTCTGGCGGTCGTCATCTTCTTTTATGACGTAATTTTTTGGTCAGTATCAGACGAAGACGACGCCCTGGCTGTGTGACCTTCCACAATCAAGTAGACAGTCAGTGTGAGCAGATTATTTTTTTCTTTCCTGGAGACAATTGGGTGTGTGTTTGTGTGTGTGCTGGTTCGCATGTATTTGTGTGATGGTGTGTGTTTTGAAATTTTGTATTTTTTGGCGGGCTCCCTTGCAAGCATCTATTCGAGATTGATTGTGCTCAGGAGGGAATACCGGGTGACTTCGACTGAGGTCTACATCAATTTTGCCATGGGCTACATAATTCACCTCCTGACTCAGCGATGAAAAAGTCAGACGTTGCCTTCCTTTTCCTAGGTTCTTATACAATCTAAGTGTCAAAAAGCGGCGATAAATTATGTTAGATACTTGAATTCAATTGGTTTTGAGTATATATAATATATTTTTTGCCCCACACTTTACGTCACATCTCAGGCGTTGGAATCATGTATTTGTTGTAAAATGGCAGAGGGACGGGAGGGAGGGTGGAATTTGAATGTTTGTCATTTTCTTTTTTTAGTTTTTACGTTCAGCGCTTATTCTTTGATTTAATCGTCTTTACCTTAAACCTTTCCTGTGTTATAAAAATAAGACAGTAATTGATTTGTTTGTATCCCCCTGTAAGCATTTTAAAGATATTTCACACGATTTATGCACCATACCGATTGAAGCATGAATTGGAAGTCCATTGTTTTGTATTGCACAAGCCCAGTGGGTACACAAATTTCAACTTGAAAACGATCATGCGTGTCCCTAAGGTTATTGATTATATGGTTCAATAGCCTTTCGATGCATTGTTTTGAATCGAGAAAGCTGTTTCTTCTTCTCTTGCCAAAATGGAACAACAATGATTTAATGTCAATGTAAACTCGTTTCGGGGTTTATTTTACAATGTGTAGTCTTTAAAATGCATGACTCCTCAACTTTATATTTCTTCCGCCACTCTTAACAATAAGAAATGCTTTGCGTTTCAAACCTCCTAGCTGTTCTCGATTAGTGTTAATTTACATACGCCTTAGAACGTGCGAATTTAGGTCTACACTTGACTCAAGCATAACTATGTTATGATAGATAGTGACAGATATTATAAAAGTGCTGGTTAAACAATATAAAATGAACATTTCAACAGTTGTATGCAATGAAAAATGGTTCTATGTGATCCGTTGAGAATATGTTGGCAGTTTTAATTAGAAGTACAAGGCTATCCCATTTTCCCAGAACTCGTGGGTTCACTTTCCTATTCGTTAAAATGTTAAAGCCAAGTTACGTTCTGCACACAGTTAAAGCTTTTTATGTTAACTTTTTTAATCTTATGTAATTATTCTAATCTTAGTAATGAATGATCTTTAAATAAAAGATGTCATCATCATCATCATCATCATCATCATCATCATCATCATCATCATAATAATAATAATAATAATAATAATAATAATAATAATAATAATTATAAGAATATTAATAATAATAATAATAATATTAATAATAATAATATTAATAATATATAATAATAATAATAATATATAATAATAATAATAATAATAATAATAATAATAATAATAATAATAATAATAATAATAATAATAATAATAATGATATTAATAATAGATGACCAGGTAACTTTGTCAAAACCTTTTTTGTAGTCCTTAACTCTCTCGTTACCAACCAGTTTCAGGACTTTTCCCAAGAGTGTCACACCTGCTCAACACAAAAATGATTTCTTTACACTCAAACTTATATAGACCTATTACTAATATAATTTTAAAACATTAAATACATTTGAAAGTAAAATATTTTCTTTCAACATTTAGATAATGTTTGTAAGTCAGAAAAGTTATTTAATTTCGCAATCTGGAATAACAATACATGAAGATTTAAGAAACCGGCGCCACAGATTTTTTTTTTTGACAACTAACGTCAGTGGCACAATTTGATGGAATAACTGATTTCACGAAGCTTTCTGCTATTGGTATATTTAACCAATGAGAAATGCCGTGCTTTGGGGAAGACATGAATTCACCAATGGGCCAGACAACTCGGTATTCGAATATCGATCGAATTAAATGGCCCTCATCTTGGCAAAACTCTCAAGAGGTCTTTTTACCAAGATGACGATCATTCAAATCGATCGATATTTGATTAACGAAATTCGCAACCACCAGATGGGGAGGTCAGAATGATCTCACATCATCTCAACACTCATGGCTTTCTCTAATTTATGAGTGTTCATCACTCTGTCAAATTCCTTGATATACTTATGATTGAATTTTTGGAATTAAATGAAATTGGAACCATAACAACGACAACAACAACAAAAACGCGATGTTATGAGAGATTGAGCTAGATGAATTAATTAGTATCGAAAAATGTCAAAATTTAGAAATAAATTGATATTAGCTTCATATATTCCCAAACATTGTCAGTGTAGTCTTGAGAATGATGCTTTATTTTGTTTGGGTTTTTTTTTTTGTTTTTTTTTTTGTTTGTTTTTTTGTTTTTTGTTGTTTTTTTTTTGGGGGGGGGGGGGGGGGGTGGGTTTGTTTTGGGTTTTTTTACATGAAAGTCATAATTTGTCCAGGCCATAGTTGGAGTGCAAGTGACTACCCAATATTTATTTTAAAGAGTGAATCACAAAATTATTGTGCATTTTTTATCTAGTTTTCTTTGTTACCGTCATCAAATATTCCAGGCTATTTCCAGACTATTAGAATTATGAGTAAGATGATGTTCATGTACATTTTAAAATATTACATGAAAAAGTTATCATTTTAACACGAGTCCACATAATTATTGTAACAATACAACCTAATCAGATGGAATCGCCTCTTCAATTCGACATTCGACCATATCACTATTTAATATGCATTACGGTAATGTCCACCATTGTAATTATCTGGGTTTATTAGGATCCAGACCAACTCAAGCGTATGACATTGTAAATGATATCGTTTATCTTTGTCCCTATCAACATGTCACTCATTCTCGTGCAATATTGCCTTGTGGACCGGGTGGCTTTTTTTTCTTCTTTTTCTACGGTATTTTTTGACAAAACTATGGTGAGTTCGTGGTTTGGGAATAAATGATTTTGTTGAACAAGTCCTTACTCGCTATTTTCATGCGAATCATACATTGTGTGACCTCAATTCATAACCGAGATTTACGTTCTGCTTGGATTCTTATATTTGTCATAAGGAACTTAAAGATTTGATGGTATGATATTTATTCAGTTGAATCGTCTTTGCAAACCAAAGATAACGGCAGTGTCAATAAAAGGGATTCCATTCTTTGTTCTCGCAACGTTTACCTTGTTTCCTAACTACTAGGTCTAACTTAAATCGGTTTGTACTCTAACTTATTTACTTTCTTCTTGTCAAATTGTTATATGATTCTTTTCAATGGCGCTCTTTGTGAAGGCGTAAGATTTTTCTTTTTCAAATCTATTCTTATGAGTCCCGATGCCTCAATATACCACCGTATTTTCGCAAACATACAGATTGGTCACGAATTTGGATAGAATAGGCCATCCTTCTGATCACCCTTTGCCCACCCAGCAGAGATTCGGTTTCTATCAGATCTGCCGAAAAGTAATTTTGACATGGACTAGCATCCTATAAAAAGAGTAGCAAGCAGTTGTTTCTTTTTAACGCTACATAAACCGGATCATGACGACCCTATAATCATTAAGACTATTATAACTATAAGGCTACAATTATTTAGTTATGCCAGTACAATAAAGGGAAATGATTGAATGGATTCTGGCTAGCAACCCATACGATTGGAAGACTTTATATCAATTTCTCAAACAGAAAATTGGCACAAAGTGGTTTAACACTTAAATAAATAAACAAATATCTATAGTGTTGTCTCATGGGTTATTTTTTTTATTATTTGGGGAGGGAGGAGTGGGTTGCTGCCATGATAATTACCCTCTTTGGGTCCAGCCTCATCATGACCACTATGGTATAGATCACACTTGGTCTCTTTTCTTTTACCACTCTCTAGTTTTTGAGCTTACGTTTTCGAACATCATCACGCGAATAGTAGTCCACTGCTGTCTGTTGCCAACATATTTGACTGTCACTCTTTGGACATTTCAACCTGTTGGTTTTGGTAGCATCAAATTGTTTGCTGCCTTTAGATGGACGGTTGTAGATTGCGAAGTAGTTTCTGTCAAATCTAATAGACTATTAGCTACTCAATTATAGATAGATAGAAATTTAATAAGAACCTACCGCATTCAAGGAATATACTATTACCTTGCTTGTAATATTCTATATATTATATATAAATATTTAGAAAGTATGTTAAACGGGACAGGCGGACCAACTTGTAATCAACGATCATTTTCAAACATTGTTATAGTCGGCTTCTTACCGCCTTACATTATTACTACTTGTACTCGAATTTTGGTCAGTTATCCGTCTTGTGTCGGGTTACATTTCCTCTCCGATTTGTTGCTGGTTTGTTTGCTTCCAGAAAAACGGATTTGTCCTCTTAAGTTGAAGGCCAAACAGAGATGGGTCAGTGGGTGAAATGATCTTGTGTTAACATTGTGTGTGGGAGTAAGAGGGAGGGTAGATGATACTCTATACATAGTATACAATCAAGGCATTATTATTGCTGTGGTCGTTGCTACTATGACCATACCGAGGGCAGGGAAAGGAGAAGGCAGAGACCTGATAAAAATTATCGAAAAAGAATAACCTCAAGACTGTTTATTTGTCAATTAATTGGGAAATGTGCGGCGATGATCAAGTAAAGTATTATTAAGCTGATAGGTTTGTTTTTTTAGATTTTTTCTAATGTATGCATAAAGTATAGAGTGTCGTTTTAATACAGCGATTTATGTAACCTTTATGACAACGCACAAAGGTATAGACTAGAAGAAAGGAACAATTTTTTTTGCCCACACTCAAAATATTACAAACTTCCGCCTTTTGGAAGAACATAATGGAAATTTACGTTTTTCAATAAGGTCCTATTGCCCCGTTCACAATTCTCTTTTATTGATAGCGGTGTATTATCTATATAAACACATTAAACTATCAACGCCACCAATGGAGCGTAAAGTTTATTGTTACTTATGAAACTTAGTTACCCCTAGTCTGACACAGAGCGCCCCATGTATCTCACTATATAATTGTGGGAAACAATGAATAAATTACATTCTCCTTTTCTCCGGTATCACGTAAGGACTAACTATAAATTCTTGTCTCTTCTGAACGAATGGGTTGGTGTGGGTGTGTGTGTGTGTGGGGGAGGGGGGGGTATGAATTGGGAATTGCCTAACATCGTTTTATTTTATTAGAAATATCATGTATAGTACCTTTTATTGTATTGTATTCTCTTGGTTCTATTAGTGCCAATTAATATGTTTGTTAGCAGTTGTTACAAATATCTGATTTTATGTTATGTTGTAAAGCGCATAGAGCCCGGCATCTTCATGGCTGTGCGCTATAGAATGCTATTTATTATTATTATTATTATTATTATTATTATTATTATTATTATTATTATTATTATTATTATTATTATTATTATTATTATTATTATTATTATTGTTATTATTATTATTATCATTATTATTATTATTGTTATTATTATTATTATCATTATTATCATTATTATTATTTTTTTTAGTTGTTCTCTCTTTTTTTTTTCTCTCTCTCTCTCTCTCTCTCTCTCTCTCTCTCTCTCTCTCTCTCTCTCTCTCTCCCTCCCTCCCTCCCTCTCCCTCTCCCTCTCCCTCCCTCCCCCTTCTTCTCTCTTTCGTCTATTTTGTTTATGTATAGCTATTCTCTTCCCTCGTTCCACCCCCTCCACACCTACATGTCTGATCGATGCAAATCATTTGTTAAACACAAACCCACATGTAAGTTTGATAATTATTTCATGCTCTTGCGGTAAACGTTTCCTCGTTTAATTACCACGCCCCAATGATCCTTTTTATGTCGAGCATTTAAGTATTAGAGTAATGATTATGACTGGTCACAGGTGTTTGTTTTTCAAATAATTTATAAAGCAGTCTATAGATACAACGAAGTTGACGTCACTCAAGTCTTTGTTATTGTTTTGTTTTTTTTTTTTTGCCATCCGCGTTTATGAGTAATGCTCACTAGATTTGTATTAACCTGACTATAAACGTTCAAGGTTACACATAGTTTTGTGTGTCGGTCCGGTATACTTCCGGATGGCAATGTTGTGAGCTTCTTAGCCAAGCGCATATTATCTATATTTCTTATTGTGCGCTTCAACTGATTTTCGCCCACCTCCCTTAAAGTTTGACATGTGATCGAATTTTCATAAACGAAAATAAGGATATTTCAGTTATCAACGACTACTTTTGGAATCAATTTTCGGGCAGGGTGGAATTTGTTTATCATAATGTACGGTAAGAAAAGGTTGTAAACCTCTTTGAAAAATGACTCTCGGGGAAAAATGAATCTCGTCAAACTTTAATGATCAAGAGCCGACGTGGATATACATGTATGCAGGTTTGACATGCGAACCCAATTGGATTCAATAGTCTGATGTCACGTCGCCCAGCAACGGCGGCCATCGTGGTTCTAAACAAAGAAAATTGGTACTTTTAATACTTCATGCTGGCTAGAACTTTTCATATGTCTTGCGATCAGAATGTGTAAAAGTCAAAACATGATCAGATTTATAATGGTTTTTTCCCCTCTAGATACGCTTTTATCCTCGTCGGAGAAATATTTCATAAGGGCGTCCGCCATTTTTCTGATAGATTAGAGCCAGTTATTAAGTTACCATGCGTCTTTACGAGGGAAATGACGTTACGACTGTTGAAGCGTATCATGGGCCTAGTTTAACATTGTTGTACTGAACAATATTTTGCGTCATTTAAAAAAAAAATCCATTACAACAATGGGCCAATCACGAAGTGGGTTATCAGACCTGCAATTTTTATAAGTGCACATAAGTGCAAATAAGTCGTCAAGAGCCCTACTGACCAAAAAAAAAAAAAAAAAAAGAAAAGAAAAGAGAAAAAAAAAAAAAACATGAATAGTAGAACACTATCATTGAAAATAAAATATTTGACAGATCATTGGAATTAAAGTTAACCGGGTAGTATGTTAATGGCATGACAGTTATCCAGTTTAATTACTCTGGTATATTAACTTGTTTGGTTTTTGTTTTGTTTTTTGTTTGTTGTTTTTTTTTTTGGTTTTTGGTTTTTGTTTTTTTTTTTTTTTTTTGGGGGGGGGGGGGTGTGTGATATTCCACATAAAATGGCGTATGGATGTAAAATTAAAATCTCTGGACTTAAAAAGTATCAAACAGGAACGATGGAAAACAGCTTTAATAAAACATTGAGAACTGACAAAATGCGTAGCAGGAATTAATCCTTCTCTATCAAACTACTCAAGTGCTGCCGCACTCCGAAAATACTCGTATTTAAAATTTTGGCCAGAAACCTCCTCCTTCAAATATCGACCGATTAAAGTGACCCTCATCTTGGCAAAAACTCTCAAAAAATGGACTTCGCGAATCCCCAGGTTTGAGAGTTTTTGTGTTTTTTCCCCCAAGGCGTGAGTCATTTTAATCGATCAATATTTTAAGTACGAGTTTTCTGGCCAAAATTTTAAATACGTATTTTTTTCATAGTAAGGCAGGCTACTATGAGCCTGGAAAGACCAGAGCAGCTTTAATGTTTACCAAATTATTGTTTAGTTGTTGTATTTAAAATTCTATCTTACAAATTAATAAGCGTCGCACGGTGTAGGGTAATGGCAATGATATAACATTTTGTATAATATAGCTATATTTTGTTTGTATTCACTATTATATTATATTTATATCTGTAAAAAAAGGGTTTTTTTACCGGTCTATTGAATTTGTAATCCTTAATGGTTATGATATTATATATGGCTCTCTTCAGTCTTAAGTTGTTTCGACCTTAATTATTTTCAAATGTGATGTTGCAACCCATCACCTTCTCCCAATAAATATTCTCTCTCTCTCTCTCTCTCTCTCTCTCTCTCTCTCTCTCTCTTTCTCTTTTCTGTCTCTCTCCTCTCTCTCTCTTCTCTCTCTCCTCTCTCTCTATCTCTCTCTCTATCTATCTCTCTCCCTCTCTATCTCTCTCTATCTCTATCTATCTCTCTCTCCCTCTCTCTCTCTCTCTTTCTTCTGTCTCTCTCCTCTCTCTCTCTCTCTCTCTCTCTCTTTCTTTCTCTTTTCTGTCTCTCTCCTCTCTCTCTCCTCTCTCTCTCTCCTCTCTCTCTCTCTCTCTCTCCTCTCTCTCTCTATCTCTATCTATCTCTCTCTCTCTCTCTCTCTCTCTCTCTCTCTCTCTCTCTCTCTCTCTCTCCCATTCTCTTTTCACGTATGTCCTTTATTTCGCCATCCTTTTCCATTCTCTTATTCGGTCATCTATGACTACCAATTACATTGTGGTATGAATGTGTTGTGCGAGTGTTTTCGTGTAGATATGTTTTAGAGAAAAGAAATATCAAATCATAAATTTATATCGTCGCATAATATACTTTTACTATGTAAATCATACAAATGTGTGGCCATGAAATTTAGAGAACATAGTTTGGAAAGAAAATAATGTATCAATCTATCAAGCTTTCGTTCATTGAACAATTTTGTTTTGCCTCCCCCACCCTCCTTACTGCCTTTTACCCATCAATCTAAGTCGTTCTATTGCGAGCAATATTTCATTATAATCCTATTTCAAAGCCATAACGTTGGTGTGGACGGTGATAAATTCACTAAGGCGTGCAGTGTATAGCTGTCTTGTCGAGCAATATATCCAACCTTAATCCAGTCCGAGTAAGAATTGTATATCTGTTTCATGTTGCGAGTATTCATCCATATACATTTGAGTCGCACCCACGTCAACAAGTGGATCTTCTTGGGGGTTTTTTTTTTTTGTTTTTTTTTTTTTTGTTTGTTTTTTCTCTTACTACCCCTTGCTTATTCTCTCTCTCTCTCTCTCTCTCTCTCTCTCTCTCTCTCTCTCTCTCTCTCTCTCTCTCTCTCTCTCTCTCTCTCTCTCTCTCTCATATATATAATATATATATATATATATATATATATATATATATAACTATATATATATAGTTATTTTCCAGTTTTCAAATGAAACCATTTGGTTTTCCCGGGATCTTGGATTTTGTCTGGAGTATTTTGAGTAAGTTCACGTCGAACAAATGGGTGAAAGGAAAGGGGGAGGAATTCGTCGTTGTCTTTTGTTTGTTTTTCTTATGTTTGTTTGTTGTTTTGTTTGTTTTTTGTTTTGTTTTTTTTTTTTTTTGTTTTTGTTTTTTGTTGTTTTGTTTTGTTTTTTTTGTTTTTTTTTGGGGGGGGGGGGGGGTCATTGAAAAATATTTTGAAATATACTACCTATCTATTCTAAAAAAAAAAGTTACCATTTATTAATTTGTGTCCATATTTTATAGTGTCTTACATGTAGGGATCTTGAGCGATCTTGAGCTTGGCTCAGCGATACTGTTTTTGCTTCGTTCCTGAAAGGTACCGAATTTGAATACCCGTCGCTCTAGCTCAGTTTCCATCTTCCTTTGGAATAGACCCCAAAGACCAATTTCCACTTTGGGGTGATTAAAGGGAATTTAGCTTGTCAATGTGTGAGATTAAAATGTTCTTTGACCAGATACAATAATTTATCCCATGCCAGGTGTTGAATAAATATCCGTATTTCACGACCTGTGAAATTACATAAACAAAAGCAACCCAGACATTTTGCGATTGGATATTGAGACTGAGACGAGGTTCTCAAAATTTTATTTTTAGATAGTCAAAAAAATTTTACCGAAGAATATGTTTCTTTGATTTTGATATTCCACATTGCATTCTACCTTGTTTTCTCCTATCAAGCTTGTTAGTTTATCCTGCCGAGTCCTGTGTGTCCATCGAACTCCCGTATCTTATCCTCAATTCAATGTTTAGATCCCAAATATTTTCCTAAAATATACTGCAATAGACTATATTTTGAGTTTTCATGGGGTTTTTTTTATTACAAAAAATGCAAAGTCAAAAGTAAGTTGTTCGGACAATACTCTTCAACAATCATAACGTCACTTCCTTCCTAATGACGCATGGTAACTTAGTAACACTGGCTGTAAATTATCGGAACAATGGCGGACGCCTGTATGAAATAATTCTCCGGCGAGCATAAAAGCATATCCAAAGGAAAAAAACAAACATAAATTTGATCATGTTTTGACTTTTACACATTCTGATCACAAGGCATATGAAAAGTTCTAGCCAGCATGAAGAATAAAAAGTAATGGTTTTCTTTGTTTAGAACCAAGATGGCCGCCTTTGCCGGGCGGCGTGACATCAGACAGACTACTGAATCCAATTCCTGACGCCTTAGGGTTTCATGAAGTTAGATACGATGGGATATAGATGTGGCTATCAATCATATATCTTCGTTGTGATAGCCATCAGGGTGTGATGCAAGGAGGGTACCTGGGTGGTGTAAGTGGTGTCCTACACTTTATTATCAATCTCCTATCCTCTCCCTCTCAATATAGTTACCCCCCCCCCCCCCCCGCTCTCTCTATCTCTCTCTCTATCTATCTATCTATCTAACCCCCCACCCCTCCACATACATTTTAATTTACTAATCCCTATTCCATCTCCGCTGCGTAGGAGATGTATTCTTTAAAAAAAAAAATTAAAAAGAGAGAATATATAGATAGAGAGAGAGAGAGAGAGAGAGAGAGAGAGAGAGAGAGAGAGAGAGAGAGAGGAACGGTATGTAATTAGGTACATAGACGGATAGACATTTACATATAAATATATAAAATGTCTTGTTGATATGTATGAGTTAGATGAATAGATTGATGACGATTAGATAGGTAGGCATGTATATATATATTGATAAATAAATAGATAGATAGATAAGAGAGATAGGTAGACAGGTAGAATAGATATGTTTTGTTTTTGTTTTTAAGGGTTTTACGGCACTTGCAACACATTAAGGTCACACCCTTGAATCATATACCTATGATGTTCGCATGGGTGTACGATCCGATAGTGATGTCGTTTCTTCTTCTCTTTACTAGCCTATCCTGCTTCTTTGGTTTGTGATTGTATTATTGACAGGGAATATTTTTATTTTTTTTTCTGTAAATCTTCTGCCTGTTTGTTCTTGGTTATTTATAATTTAGCTTATGATATCTTTAGGTTATGATTTTGATTTACATTTGTACTATTTTTGTTAGATTGCTTGTTTTTTTTGTTTCAGCGGTCTCTCATATAACCTCAATTGTGTTGGAAGAGACCTAAAGCAACAAACAAACAAAAACATTAAGGTCATATCAGCGCCAGTAAAAAGGAAGAAAATGGGATAGTAAATAGTTCTAGAATTACAATTAAAGCACCCAAGAAAAGGTAAGACAAAGGGGAATTAGTTCAAATAAGAAACAGGTGTATATTCCAAGAGCACACTATCAAAGTACTTAGTTTGAGATCACTTAAAAGTCTCATCCAGACACAAGCACAGGTCCCCACTAAGAGGAACACACTCAAATGTTTACAAACCACATATAATACATAAACAAAACATAATACAGTGCATAACAGAGAGATTATTTACAAGAGAAAAAATATCATCTCCCAAAACTAACTATACAGTTGACTGTTTCCCTCCCAGCCAGGGCCAGGACAAAACTAATCTCATTCCAAGACAAAGACAGAAAGCAAGTTGGAAAACAGATATAGGGGGATAGAAGACACAGTATGTACCTCCCTGCCCACTATGGGAGGTCAGAAACCCCACCCGGGTAGAAAAGATAAGAGAGATAGGTAGATAGATAGGTGGGACGGACGGAAGGAAGGATATAGATAGATAGGTATGTAGGAGATAGACAGACAGACGGATAGATTGGTAGGTAGGTAGGTAGATATATGGGACGGACGGTAGGAAAGATATAGATAGATAGATAGATAGATGTGACGGTAGGAAGGTAAGTAGGCAGACAGGTACGCAGAGATAGGGCGACGGTTAGAGTGCCATAAACTTTTTCTAGACCCTTTTATACACTGTTGACATTCTACGGAATAGAATTATATATCCACCACCATTTAAAACCCCCACAACTAGAATAGAATATCGTTCTCAGATGAGAAATTCGAAAGGCTTGTTTGCATACTGTATTGAATGTGTGTGTTACACAATTAATTCAATAAAAAGACATCGAACTTATTCTTTGAGGTACGAGTGAGAAAAGGAGGGGGGGGGGGGGTGTCGAAGCAGGTTGATACCAACTTTTTATATCATTCTGTGAAGCCTGTGCAACGTTCACCAATTCCTTTTAGTGTTGACTTTGTGACATAATTTGTAGGTATTCAATATTGCGGACATGTTCGATAAAATACTGCCGTATTATACGAGAAAAAAAAACCACGTATTTAATATTTTGTCCAGAGAACTCGTCTTTCAAATATCGATCTATTAAAATGAACATCCGGCCCATCTTGGAAAAAAAAACAACTCACCAATCTGGGAATTCATGAAGTACATACACGTTCATATTGCTCAAGTGCCATAGATCCTATTTTTTATTCTTTAATGTTCCAAGTTGTCGACCCCTACCTCCCCCCCCCCCCCCTCCCACTTTTTATATGTGATCCGCTTCTCTGGTATTTCATGGGAATTAGCTAAATGAATAAATTTAGGTTAAGAGTTTAAATTATTAGAATGTGGACAGTTAAGTTAAGAGTCAAAATGTTTGGAGTTTGGATATTTAACCCTTTCCTTATCAACCATAGGAAAATAGTCACATTCTGTCCAACATTTTTTCTCATTCTAATTTCTTTTGTACATCACAAAGTTTCTGGGTTTTTAAAATTATTATTATAGTTATAGAAATTAACACTGTTGCAGAGCTTCTGAAGTGTGTGTGTGTGTATATATATATATATATATATATATATATATATATATATATATATATTATATATATATATATATATATATATTATTATTATTATTATTATTATTATTTATTATTTAAAATATTTACCACAATGTTTGAGACAGTCTACATTAATGTTTCAGGCTTAATTTGCCATCGTCAGGACTGAGTTGTTTTGTTGATTGTTGTTGTTTCTTGAAGTGGTTCCGGTTTAAAGTTGCTTAACAAGAATTTACGCCGATGGGGACACCTTCCGTAGATCTCACTTTTCATGTTGAGTGTGGCTTCATGAGGTTGTTTGATTATAGTATATTTTTCTTCCAGGCATAAGCTACATTGTTTTGATTTTGGTGTGTATCCTGTTGCTTTAGATAAAATTTTCCATGAAATGTTGTCTATTTTGTTGTCTTTTAATTTCTAAATATGTTCGCTGAGTTTTGTGGATGTTTTTTTGTTAGTGTTTCTAAATGTTGAGGTGTGGAGGTTGTATCTTGTTTGTAGGACTAACAGAAAATAATTTCAAAACGTCGTTTGCAAAGCGCTTTGGGCACGTTTAGTGGATATTGCGCTATATAAATGGTCTAATTGGGGGGGGGGGGGGGTTGTGACACACCCACACACCCACAAATTGATAAGATTTATGTCCGCGTTTTTCATGTAGTGCTGTCATAGCGTGTTGGCTCCATTATATAACATCAAGATAACCCCGACATAATACCGTAATGAAACGACATTATATATATATATATATATATATATTATATATATATATATATATATATATATATATATATATATATATATATATATATTATGTATATATATGATAAATCAGTAAACTATATCATTATACTGAAAAAAAAAATTTTTTAAATTTAGGCCAAAAAACTCAAAGACCGTACGCTGCTCAAGATGAGGGTCATTGAAATAGATCAATATTTGAAGGATCAATTTTTTTGATCGAAATTAAAATGAATGTTTGTTTTTCTTTATAACCCGAGTAAGGCAGTGTAACTGTGCCAGTGTCGTATTGTCTCTCATGCTGCAAGTTCTGTTCGAAAGAAAATTGACAACTTTGTGCTCGTTCCATTCGACTGGTTACAATAGGCGAAATGGGGATAGTTTGGCAACAGTTGCAAAGCAACCCTCTTGTGTTTAGCGTGATTTCACCGCGAACAGCTAAACGGCACATTATTGAATAATATAAAAGTAAATATCAGCGACATTTCACTCAAGTTTGGTTTTGGTGACAACGAGTAATCCATTAAAAGGTCGAGTGATTTATTCTTTTGGATTTTCATTGGGAATATGATGAGGCGAGTAGAACTTTAAAATACCATTTAATTATCTATTTACCAAGTGGACAGAGCGTTTGGTAGGAAGAGAAATGTTTTGAATTTATACTCATTATTTTAATGCGAGAACAGCTATTTATTTTCAATAGCCTTTCCACTTATACACCAGTGATTTGATTGTTTGTACAAATTTAGAACTGTTCAGAGAGCAATATGCGATAGTTTACATCCTATCCAAGTGATAACAAAAAAATGCTTCTCGTCTATTTCAAGTGCGTATGGCCCTGTGCGGGATGTGAATAAAATATTAAGATATATCTTTTTTTTTTAAAAGACTTTTTGATCCAATAACGAAGGCAAAGGTACTTAAAATGGAAAACTAATTTATTGTTGATTTTAAGATATCTTATTATTTATCTTGGAAGTTCATAGTCTAGTTTTAATACGAACATGAATTCTGAAATAACACAAATCTGCACTTGAGTATCTATGTCGATTTTTTTTAAAAGATGTATTTGTGTAATGTGTGCGTGTGTTAAAGATGTATTTGTGTAATGTGTGCGTGTGTTAAAGATGTATTTGTGTAATGTGTGCGTGTGTTAAAGATGTATTTGTGTAATGTGTGCGTGTGTTAAAGATGTATTTGTGTAATGTGTGCGTGTGTTAAAGATGTATTTGTGTAATGTGTGCGTGTGTTCTGAGGGTGAGGACAATGGGGATGGGTTGTGTTTGTGCTTGAGAATTTATTTTATAGGATCCTATGGCGCAATATCGCTAAACGTGATCAAAGCGCTTTTCCAGGTATGAGATGTGCATGTGGAAGTCTGTGTTTCGCACGTGTTAGCACGTTTTTTTATTTTATTTTAGATTTGATTGATTTTATTTCCTTAAAAATATGGGTAAGCCAATTTCTCGATGTCAGTATTATAAACTAAGGCCCAATTTCTAAAAGTACCTTCTTATGTTGTCCTTTTCTTCTCACAAATTGTAATTTACCCAAATTGAGCTAACCATAGGATAACGACGTGAAAACATGACCCAGATAATTAGATGCAAATGACCCGAACTGTGCCGATCGATATTTGAAGGACGAGTTTTCTGGCCAAAATTTAAAATATGGGTTTTTCCAGAGTACGGCATTATTGTTCGTTCACTATTTCTTTTCTTTGAAGAGTTTACATCTTACCATTTGTGACCCATTGTCTCAAAACGGTATTATGTCGGAACGAACCAGATGCTTAAAAGCCGAATTAAATTGTAAACTGGTCAAAAATAAAAATTGTCGGCATTAGCACCCTAGAATATGGTATCCATTCTCCTCAATAAAACAAACTCAACACAAGTCTGATATTTCTGGCTATAAATTCAATTTTCAACATCTTAACCAACCCGACTTAATACCGTTTTGAGGCGAAGGGTCACATTTGCCATCATTCTTTAGTTGTCTGAGACACCATTAGATTAATTTAATTTTATCATAACAAGTGTATTCCACTTTTTTCGACTCCTGTAATGTTTAGTTTAATCTTCGTCTTGATTTATCTCAATACCCTCGATCATCGTGATCCTATTGGCCCTTTCAAAATTGCTCTCCAGTTTCGTCAATGGAGCTTAAAGATGGAAGCTTTTTTCTGGGCATTAAAGCCACTAATATGACATTTAGATTGTATTTCTTTGGATGTAAAATTCATTACAAGTTATTGCTCCCATTGTGGACAGGGAGGAACTTACTATATCTTCTATCCTCTAATATATGTTTTCCAACATGCTTTCTGTCTTTGTCTTGGAATGAGATTCTTGGCTTTGTCCTAATTCAGGCCCTGGCCGGATACCCGAGCTGATAAGGAAACAGTCAAATGTATAGTTAGAGTTTTTGGTGATGATTTTCTTTGTTTTGTTAATCATCTGTCTGTTACGCACTGTATTATGTTTTGTTTACATATGATATATGATTTGTAAACATTTGCGTGTGTTCCTCGTAGGGGGGGACCTGTTCTGATGTCTGAATGAGATTTTTAGGTGATCCCAAAGTACACTGATTGTGTGCTCTTGGGATGTACATCTGTTTCCTATTCAAAACCAATTCTCATTTGCTTTCCTTTTCTTTGGGTGCTTTAATTGTAATTCTAGAACTTTTTACTATCCCATTTTCTTCCTTTTTACTGGCGCTGATATGGCCTTAATGTGTTGCAATCGCTGTAAAATACTTAAAAACAAAAACAGACACACTATCTAGTTATTGGGTTTAACATTGGGTTTTATCGCTGCAGGATATTTAGGCTAGATCTAATAAGCAGAGATTTGCACCAGGTTAGAATCGTTATGGGTTGAGTAGGGATCTAGCAAGTTGTGTGGAACTTTTGTCAAGAAATTATTTGTCCATGGTCAAGTGAGTGAAGTGTGAATATCTATAGATCTAGATAGTACTCCTGATAGTGTCTGGAAAAAAACAACACTTTTTACACTTTTATTTAGCGCCCTGAGCACCTTTGAGTGGAAATGTGCGCTTTATAAATGATTCATTATTATTTATATTTTTTATTTTGACAAGAAAACTCGTCTTTCAAATATCGATAGATTATAATAACCATCATCTTTCCAAGAAACTCTCAAACCTGGGACTTCCTTAGTACCAGGTTTGAGAGGTCTTTGTGTGTGTGTGTTTGTGTTTGTGTGTGTGTGATATTTGGTTATGGTTTATTGTTTGTTTTTTTTTTTTTTTGTTTTTTTTTTTTGTTTTGTTTTTTTTTTTTTTGGAGAGGGATGAGGTTCATTTCCATCGATCGATATTTGAAGGACGAGTTTTCTGGACAAAAATTTTTTTTAACGTTTTTGTTTTGTTTTTTTCGGGTTTTTTTTTTTTTGTTTTTGTCTTTTTTTTTTTTTTCAAATCACGGCTCTATTGTAATGTTATGCCCTCGTAATCATCAAATAGATACGTTTTCAAAAGTGTCCAGGGAACGGTGACATTGTATAAACAGATCAGACGTAAATGATTCTAAAGCGGATAAAAACATTAAGAGATGAAGGTCAATAGAAATTCTTTATGTGCGCTGCGCAATATAACTTATTACTTAAACAATTGGCAATTTCCATCTTCGCAGTATGACCCAAATGCGGATA
>NC_088363.1:20385277-20400277 GCF_034508935.2 Berghia stephanieae
AAGTCGTCAAGAGCCCTACTGACCAAAAAAAAAAAAAAAGAGAAGAAAAGAGAGAAAAAAAAAAACATGAAAAGTAGAACACTATCATTGAAAATAAAATATTTGACAGATCATTGGAATTAAAGTTAACCGGGTAGTGTGTTAATGGCATGACAGTTATCCAGTTTAATTACTCTGGTATATTAACTTGTTTGTTTTTGTTTTGTTTTTTTTTTTGTTTGTTTGTTGTTTTTTTTTTACTGTTTTTTTTTTACTGTTTTTTTTTTTTTTTTTTTTTTTTTTTTTTTTTTTTTTTTTTGTTTTTTTTTGGGGGGGGGGGGTGATATTCCACATAAAATGGCGTATGGGTGTAAATTAAAGTCTGTGGACTTAAAAAGTATCAAACAGGAACGATTGAAAACAGCTTTAATAAAACATTGAGAACTGACAAAATGCGTAGCAGGAATTAATCCTTCTCTATCAAACTACTCAAGTGCTGCCGCACTCCGAAAATACTCGTATTTAAATTTTTGGCCAGAAACCTCCGCCTTCAAATATCGACTGATTAAAGTGACCCTCATCTTGGCAAAAACTCTCAAAAATGGACTTCGCGAATCCCCAGGTTTGAGAGTTAGTTTTTTTTTTCCCCCTAGGCGTGAGTCATTTTAATCGATCCATATTTGGAGTACGAGTTTTCTGGCCAAAATTTTAAATACGTATATTTTGTTCTGAGTAGGGCAGAATACTATGATATAGAAAGCCTGGAAAGACCAGAGCAGCTTTAATGTTTACCAAATTATTGTTTAGTTGTTGTTTTTAAAATTCTTATTACAAATTAATAAGCATCGCACAGTTTAGGGTAATGGCAATGATATAACATTTTGTATATTATACCTATATTTTGTTTGTATTCACTATTATATATTTATATCTGTAAAAAAAAAAAAAGGGGGGGGGGGGGGGGGTTTACAGTCTTTTGAATTTGTAATCCTTAATGGTTTTGATATTATATGTGGCTCTCTTCAGTCTTAAGTTGTTTCGACCTTAAATATTAAGTGTGATGTTGCAACCCATCACCTTCTCCCAATAAATACTCTCTCTCTCTCTCTCTCTCTCTCTCTCTCTCTCTCTCTCTCTCTCTCTCCTCTCTCTCTCTCTCTCCCCACTTCTCTTTTCACTTATGTCCTTTATTTTGCCACCCTTTTCCATTCTCTTATTCGGTCATCTATGACTACCATTTACATTGTGGTATGAATGTGTTGTGCGAGTTTTCGTGTAGATATGTTTTAGAGAAAAGAAATATTAAACCATTAAATTTATTCTAGTCGCATAATATACTTTTACTATGTAAATCATACAAATGTGTGGCAAAGAAATTTAGAGAAGATAGTTTGGAAAGAAAATGTATCAATCTATCAAGCTTTCGTTCATTGAACAATTTTGTTTTGCCTCCCCCACCCTCCTTACTGCCTTTTACCCATCAATCTAAGTCGTTCTATTGCGAGCAATATTTCATTATAATCCTATTTCAAAGCCATAACGTTGGTGGGGACGGTGATAAATTCACTAAGGCGTGCAGTGTATAGCTGTCTTGTCGAGCAATATATCCAACCTTAATCCAGTCCGAGTAAGAATTGTATATCTGTTTCATGTTGCGAGTATTCATCCATATACATTTTGAGTCGCACCCACGTCAACAAGTGGATCTTCTTGGGGTTTGTTTTTTGGGGTTTTTTTTTTGTTTGTTATTTCTCTTACTACCCCTTGCTTATTCTCTCTCTCTCTCTTCTCTCTCTTCTCTCTCTCTCTCTCTCTCTCTCTCTCTCTCTCTCTCCCCTCCCTCTCTCTCTCTCTCTCATCTCTCTCTCCCCTCCCTCTCTCCCCTCTCTCTCCTCTCTCCCTCTCTCTCTTCTCTCTCTTCCTCTCTCTCCTCTCTCTACCTACTCTCCTATATATATATATATATATATATATTATATATATATATATATATATATATATATATATATATATATATATATATATATATAATATTGGTCCACTTTTGCCCTTTCTTCTATATCTCTATTTCATTGTCCATTTCTTGCTAGTTATTTTCCAGTTTTCAAATTAGACCATTTGGTTTTCCGGGAACTTGGATCTTGTTCTGGGTATTTTGAGTAAGTTCACGTCGAACAAATGGTGTGAAAGGAAAGGGGGAAGAATTCGTCGTTGTCTTTTGTTTGTTTTTCTTGTTTGTTTGTTGTTGTTTTTTGTTTTGTTTTGTTTGGTTTTCTTTTTTTTTTTTTTGGGGGGGGGGGGGGGGGGGTGCGGGGGGTCATTGAAAAAATAATTTGAAATATACTACCTATCTATTCTTAAATTTAAAACAGTTACCATTTATTAATCTGTCTCCATATTTTATAGTGTCTTACTTGTAGGGATCTTGAGCTTGGCTCAGCGATACTGTTTTTGCTTCGTACCTGAAAGGTACCGAATTTGAATACCCGTCGCTCTAGCTCAGTTTCCATCTTCCTTTGGAATAGACCCCAAAGACCAATTTCCCCTTTGGGGTTATTAAAGGGAATTTAGCTTGTCAATGTGGGAGATTAAAATGTTATTTGACCAGATACAAGAATTTATCCCGTGCCAGGTGTTGAATAAATATCCGTATTTCACATGTGAAATTACATAAACAAAAGCAATCCAGACATTTTGCGATTGGATATTGAGACTAAGACGAGGTTCTCAAAATTGTATTTTTAGATAGTCAAAAAAAATTATTCCGAAGAATATGTTTCTTTGTTTTCGATAATTCCACATTGCATTCTACCTTGTTTTCCCCTATCAAGCTTGTTAGTTCATCCTGCCGAGTCCTGGGTGTCCATCGAACTCCCGTATCTTATCCTCAATTCAATGTTTAGATCCCAAATATTTTCCTAAAATATACTGCAACAGACTATATTTTGAGTTTTCATGGGTTTTTTTTTATTACAAAAAATGCAAAGTCAAAATTAAGTTGTTCGGACAATACTCTTCAACAGTCATAACGTCACTTCCTTCCTAATGACGCATGGTAACTTAGTAATACTGGCTGTAAACTATCGGAACAATGGTGGACGCCTGTATGAAATATTTCTCCGGCGAGCATATAAGCATATCCAGAGGAAAAAAAACATAAATCTGATCATGTTTTGACGTTTACACATTCTGGTCACAAGGCATATGAAAAGTTCTAGCCAGCATGAAGAATAAAAAGTGATGATTTTCTTTGTTTAGAACCAAGATGGCCGGCGTTGCCGGGCGGCGTGACATCAGACTACTGAATCCAATTCCTGACGCCTTAGGGTTTCATGAAGTTAGATACGATGGGATATAGATGTGGCTATCAATCATATATCTTCGTTGTGATAGCCATCAGGGTGTGATGCAAGGAGGGTACCTGGGTGGTGTAAGTGGTGTCCTACACTTTATTATCAATCTCCTATCATCTCCCTCTCAATATAGTTACACCCCCCCCCCCCCCCCCCCCGCTCTCTCTATCTCTCTCTCTATCTATCTATCTAACCCCCCACCCCTCCACATACATTTTAATTTACTAATCCCTATTCCATCTCCGCTGCGTAGGAGATGTATTCTTTAAAAAAAAAAATTAAAAAGAGAGAATATATAATAGATAGATAGAGAGAGAGAGAGAAGAAGAGGAGAGAGAGAGAGAGAGAGAGAGAGAGAGAGAGAGAGAGAGAGAGGAACGGTATGGAGATTAGGTACAATAGACAGGACTAGACGATAAATTTACATATAAAATATAAAATGTCTTGTTGATATGTATGAGTTAGATGAATAGATTGGTGACGATTAGATAGGTAGGCATGTATATATATATTGATAAATAAATAGATAGAGAGATAAGAGAGATAGGTAGACAGGTAGAATAGATATGTTTTGTTTTTGTTTTTAAGGGTTTTACGGCACTTGCAACACATTAAGGTCACACCCTTGAATCATATACCTATGATGTTCGCATGGGTGTACGATCCGATAGTGATGTCGTTTCTTCTTCTCTTTACTAGCCTATCCTGCTTCTTTGGTTTGTGATTGTATTATTGACAGGGAATATTTTTTTTTTCTGTAAATCTTCTGCCTGTTTGTTCTTGGTTATTTATAATTTAGCTTTTATCTTTAGGTTATGATTTTGATTTACATTTGTACTATTTTTGTTAGATTGCTTGTTTTTTTGTTTCAGCGGTCTCTCATATAACCTCAATTGTGTTGGAAGAGACCTAAAGCAACAAACAAACAAAAACATTAAGGTCATATCAGCGCCAGTAAAAAGGAAGAAAATGGGATAGTAAATAGTTCTAGAATTACAATTAAAGCACCCAAGAAAAGGTAAGACAAAGGGGAATTAGTTCAAATAAGAAACAGGTGTAGATTCCAAGAGCACACTATCAAAGTACTTAGTTTGAGATCACTTAAAAGTCTCATCCAGACACAAGCACAGGTCCCCACTAAGAGGAACACACTCAAATGTTTACAAACCACGTATAATACATAAACAAAACATAATACAGTGCATAACAGAGAGATTATTTACAAAAGAAAAAATATCATCTCCCAAAACTAACTATACAGTTGACTGTTTCCCTCCCAGCCAGGGTATCCGGCCAGGACCAGGACAAAACTAATCTCATTCCAAGACAAAGACAGAAAGCAAGTTGGAAAACAGATATAGGGGGATAGAAGACACAGTATGTACCTCCCTGCCCACTATGGGAGGTCAGAAACCCCACCCGGGTAGAAAAGATAAGAGAGATAGGTAGATAGATAGGTGGGACGGACGGAAGGAAGGATATAGATAGATAGGTATGTATGAGATAGACAGACAGACGGATAGATTGGTAGGTAGGTAGGTAGATATATGGGACGGACGGTAGGAAAGATATAGATAGACAGATAGATAGATGTGACGGTAGGAAGGTAAGTAGGCAGACAGGTACGCAGAGATAGGGCGACGGTTAGAGTGCGATAAACTTTTTCGAGACCCTTTTTATACACTGTTGACATTCTACCGAATAGAATTATATATCCACCATTTAAAACCCCCACAACTAGAATAGAATATCGTTCTCAGATGAGAAATTCGAAAGGCTTGTTTGCATACTGTATTGAATTTGTGTGTGTTACACAATTAATTCAATAAAAAGACATCGAACTTATTCTTTGAGTTACGAGTGAGAAAAGGAGGGGGGGGGGGGGGGGGTGTCGAAGCAGGTTGATACCAACTTTTTATATCATGCATTCTGTGAAGCCTGTGCAACGTTCACCAATTCCTTTTAGTGTTGACTTTGTGACATAATTTGTAGGTATTCAATATTGCGGACATGTTCGATAAAATACTGCCGTATTATACGAGAAAAAAAACACGTATTTAATATTTTGTTCAGAGAACTCGTCTTTCAAATATCGATATATTAAAATGAACATCCGGCCCATCTTGGAAAAAAAAAAACAACTCACCAATCTGGGAATTCATGGAAGTACATACACGTTCATATTGCTCAAGTGTCGTAGATCCTATTTTTTATTCTTTAATGTTCCAAGTTGTCGACCCCTACCTACCCTACCCCCCCCCCTCCCACTTTTTATATGTGATCCGCTTCTCTGGTATGTCATGGGAATTAACTAAATGAATAAAATTAGGTTAAGAGTTTAAATTATTAGAATGTGGACAATTAAGTTAAGAGTCAAAATGTTTGGAGTTTGGATATTTAACCCTTTCCTTGTCAACCATAGGAAAATAGTCACATTCTGTCCAACATTTTTTCTCATTCTAATTTCTTTTGTACATCACATAGTTTCTGGGGTTTTTTTATTATTATAGTTATAAAAATTATCACTGTTGCAGAGCTTCTGAAGTGTATATGTATATATATATTATATATATATATATATATTATATATATATATATATATATATATATATATATATTATATATATATATATTGTATATATATATATATATATATTATATATATATATATATTATATATATATATATATATATTATATTATATATATATATATATTATAATATATATATATATATATATATATATATATATATATATATATTATATATATTATATATATATATATATATATATATATATATATATATATATATATATTTATATAATTATATATTGTATATATATTTAATATATAATATATATATATAATATATATAACTGTATATAAGCTTGGTTGTTGGTCAGATTAATTCTTACATAAAGTCTACAAAACTAGAGAAACTATTGAGCGCAATATCTACTGAACGTGCTCAAAGCGCTTAACAAGGGGTCCCTAGTCTACAGCAACACTTAACATGTAAGACGAGACAGACATGATATTTACCTCTTTCCGTATTGAAGTTTTATTTCTAGTTATTTTTTATAAAGCTGTCTACCTACAATGAAATTAAGCTTTTATGTAGGGAATCAATGTTAAAGATTTAGATATCGCCATTTAATCTTGCATGTTGCAAGAAGCTTTATACTATTATATTTTAATGATATGCCTTATTTATTTATATTCTTTTAATGCACTGCTCGCATGCTTTATTCTATTATATTATAAAATTGATATGCCTTATTTATGTATAATCTTTTAATGCCGCTGCTTGTATGCTTTATACTATTATATTATAAAATTGATTTATCGTATTTATTTTTACTCTTAGAATGCCGCTGTGCTTGCCTGTAATTTTTTAAAACATATTTGACATCATTTTTATCATAATTAATTATATTTTAAATACAAACGGGCGGGTGGTTGGATGGGAGCATCACCCTTGAATCATATACCTATGATGTTCGCATGGGTGTACGATCCGATAGTGATGTCGTTTCTTCTTCTCTTTACTAGCCTATCCTGCTTCTTTGGTTTGTGATTGTATTTTTGACAGGGGATATTTTTTTTTCTGTAAATCTTCTGCCTGTTTGTTCTTGGTTATTTATAATTTAGCTTATGATATCTTTAGGTTATGATTTTGATTTACATTTGTACTATTTTTGTTAGATTGCTTGTTTTTTTTGTTTCAGCGGTCTCTCATATAACCTCAATTGTGTTGGAAGAGACCTAAAGCAACAAACAAACAAAAAAAATTTTTCTCGGGTGTTTTAAAAGTAGTTATATAATTTCTTGACTAAAATATATTCTTCCTGTTACGCTAAAATAACCCAAGCGTCAGAAGTGCTGCGAAACCCTTAAAACATAAATGAAAACCATCCACTACTTGCTATTGTTATCATCATCATCATCATCATTATCATAATTATTTTCTTAAAATTTATTATTATTATTATTATTATTATTATTATTATTATTATTATTATTATTGTTGTTGTTGTTGTTGTTGTTGTTGTTGTTGTTGTTGTTGTTGTTGTTGTTGTTGTTGTTGTTGTTGTTGTTTTTTATTATCATCGTCGATTTAATCATAAATCATCATCATTGTCAATATCATTTCGTTGTAGATATTCTTCCTCTAAACTTTCACAGTGTTACAATTTGCTTATATGGTTTTACAGGAATAGATATGTTTTATCCTTTTATATATAACTATACCTTATGCGCTGTTAACTTTTTAAATTTTGGTAATAATCCTTTGTCACATTAAGGGAAATATTTGTGATTTTAAAAATATTACATATGAACATTTATATAGGGCCTCTCTATGGACTAAGCATGGTCAATGCGCTTCACAACGCTTCAGTATTCCCTCACCAGGCCATATAACCATATTATTTTCATTTTATACAGTACCAATCGCCTGTTATGCGTCTTTTTTTTTTGTACTAACACTCTTACAGTATCCGTCACTGCCTTTATCCAGCTACTCATTCACACTTAAGTCTAGTGATTATCGCAAGCTAGTGGATGTAGAGGATTGTTCGAATTTGTTTCCATGAAATGTGGTTTGTTTGTTTGTTTTTATTTTTGTTACTTATTTTTGGTGGGATGGGGTAATTTTTGTTTGTTTTTGTTTTGTTTTGTTTTGGGGTTTTTTGTGGAAGGGATTGCTTGTCTGTTTGTTTGTTTTGCTTTTTTGGTCTTTTTGTTTTTTGAGGGGTTTTTTGGGTGGGGGGGGGGGGGGGAGCTGAATTGTTTATTTCTTATTTCTTATATCTCTGGTCTTTGCCATTGTCAATGGACCACAGCTGAATCGCTCACTGGCTCACAGGACATTCTCTGGGGTCTGAATTGAATATGCTCCATCTTCCATAATATCCGCATCAGTGTTGGGTACCATTAATCCGTTGGCTCCCAACATACCCGTGGGTAACGGGTGTGAAAGTGTCTCTGTATACAAACATACAGAACCTCAGAACAATTAAATGTGCACGAGTGATTAGGCACACAACTGTCAAACAAGTTTTGATTTGATTTCGTGCTAATAAAATATGATTATAAACTGGTAAGAACATTTGCCCGTGTTTTCATGTTTCCGTTTTTAAAAACATTCGCTGATTTCTCTATAAAAAGAAAAATTATTTGGTAATATTTCACCACAGAAACTGCAATAAACCATCCCGTCCTATTCAGAGGATGTGAAGCAATCACGATTGTCCGTTTTACGCTACCAGAAACCGTGATAAATTCAAGCTCCAAGGGCTCACCATCATAAATAATTTAGGTAGGATTACAGTGGTCAAGCATGAATGTGGCGATTTTAAAGTCTTTAAGTCATCTGTTGTTGCCGAGCGTAGTAAAAGAATGTCCAAAACCGAAAAAAAATCGCTATCGTCATAATCATGACCATCATCATCAGCAGCAGCATCATCGTCATGGTCGTCGTTTGCAAAGCGCTTTGGGCACGTTTAGTGGATATTGCGCTATATAAATGGTCTAATTGGGGGGGGGGGGGGGGGGGGGGAGGGGGTGTGACACACCCACACACCCACAAATTGATAAGATTTATGTCCGCGTTTTTCATGTAGTGCTGTCATAGCGTGTTGGCTCCATTATATAACATCAAGATAACCCCGACATAATACCGTAATGAAACGACATTATATATATATATATATATATATATATATATATTATATATATATATATATATATATATATATATATATATATATATATATATTATATATATATATATATATATATATATATATATATATATATTGAATCGTGTTTGATACAAATATGGTACGAAAAGTGCTCGACATGTAGTAATGGAGCGAATTATTATTTAAAATATTTACCACAATGTTTGGGGCAGTCTACATCAATGTTTCAGGCTTAATTTGCCATCTTCAGGACTGAGTTGTTTTGTTGACTGTTGTTGATTCTTGAAGTGGTTCCGGTTTGAAGTTAATTAAGAGGAATTTGCGCCGATGGGGACACTTTCCGTAGATCTCATTTTTCATGTTGAGTGTGGCTTCATGAGGTTGTTTGATTATAGTATATTTTTCTTCCAGGCATAAGCTACATTGTTTTGATGTTGGTGTGTATCCTGTTGCTTTAGATAAAATTTTCCATGAAATGTTGTGGTCTATTTTGTTGTCTTTTAATTTCCAAATATGTTCGCTGAGTTTTGTGGATGTTTTTTTGTTAGTGTTTCTAAATGTTGAGGTGTGGAGGTTGTATCTTGTTTTGAAATTATTTTCTGTTAGTCCTACATATTTTTCTTGCTTGTTTGTTTTAGTTTCTGTGACTGTGGCTTGGTAAATTAAACTTGATTCTAAGCATTGTTTGTTTAGCGGGCAATGTTCTTTATTTCTGCAGTTGCATTTTATAGTGGGTGGGTTTTGCTCTTGTCGGTGGTTTATTAATATTTTTTTGTTGTGGCTTGAAATTATTTGTTCTATGTTGCGCATACACGAGTAACTTATTTTTATGGTATTCCTGTTGATAATTTTATGTAGCTTGTGGTTTATATATATTTATATATATATATATATATATATATATATATATATATATTATATATATATATTATATATATATATATATATATATATATATATATTATATATATATATATATATATATATATATATATATATATATATATATATATATATATATATATATATATATAATATATATATATGATCAATCAATAAACTATATCATTATACTGCCGTAGGGTACTCTGAAAAAAAAACAACATTTTTTAAAATTTAGGCAAAAAAACTAAAAGACCATACGCTGCTCAAGATGAGGGTCATTGAAATAGATCAATATTTGAAGGATCAATTTTTTTGATCGAAATTAAAATGAATGTTTGTTTTTCTTTATAACCCGAGTAAGGCAGTGTAACTGTGCCAGTGTTGTATTGTCTCTCATGCTGCAAGTTCTGTTCGAAAGAAAATTGACAACTTTAATTGTGCTCGTTCCATTCGACTGGTTACAATAGGCGAAATGGGGATAGTTTGGCAACAGTTGCAAAGCAACCCTCTTGTGTTTAGCGTGATTTCACCGCGAACAGCCAAACGGCACATTATTGAATAATATAAAAGTAAATATCAGCGACATTTCACTCAAATTTGGTTTTGGTTACAACGAGTAATCCATTAAAAAGGCCGAGTGATTTATTCTTTTGGATTTTCATTGGGAATATGATGAGGCGAGTAGAACTTTAAAATACCATTTAATTATCTATTTACCAAGTGGACAGAGCGTTTGGTAGGAAGAGAAATGTTTTGAATTTATACTCATTATTTTAATGAGAGAACAGCTATTTATTTTCAATAGCCTTTCCACTTATACACCAGTGATTTGATTGTTAGTACAAATTTAGAACTGTTCAGAGAGCAATATGCGATTGTTTACATCCTATCCAAGTGATAACAAAAAAAATGCTTCTCGTCTATTTCAAGTGCGTATGGCCCTGTGCGGGATGTGAAGAAAATATTAAGATATATCTTTTTTTTTTTTTTTTTTTTTTAAAGACTTATTGATCCAATAACGAAGGCAAAGGTACTTAAAATGGAAAACTAATTTATTGTTGATTTTAAGATATCTTATTATTTATCTTGGAAGTTCATAGTCCAGTTTTAATACGAACGTGAATTCTGAAATAACACAAATCTGAACTTGAGTATCTATGTCGATTTTTTTTAAAAGATGTATTTGTGTAATGTGTGCGTGTGTTAAAGATGTATTTGTGTAATGTGTGCGTGTGTTAAAGATGTATTTGTGTAATGTGTGCGTGTGTTAAAGATGTATTTGTGTAATGTGTGCGTGTGTTAAAGATTTATTTGTGTAATGTGTGCGTGTGTTAAAGATGTATTTGTGTAATGTGTGCGTGTGTTAAAGATGTATTTGTGTAATGTGTGCGTGTGTTAAAGATGTATTTGTGTAATGTGTGCGTGTGTTCTGAGGGTGAGGGCAATGGGGATGGGTTGTGTTTGTGCTTGAGAATTTATTTTATAGGATCCTATGGCGCAATATCCGCTAAACGTGATCAAAGCGCTTTTCCAGGTATGAGATGTGCATGTGGAAGTCTGTGTTTCGCACGTGTTAGCACGTTTATTTTTTATTTTTAGATTTGATTGATTTTATTTGCTTAAAAATATGGGTGAGCCAATTTCTCGATGTCAGTATTATAAACTAAGGCCCAATTTCTAAAAGTACCTTCTTATGCTGTCCTTTTCTTCGGCAAAAATGAATCAATATCGTATTCAAGCAAGGAAAACAAGCAATTTGTCTCACAAATTGTAATTTGCCCAAATAGAGATAACCATAGGATAACGCCGTCAAAACAAGACCCAGATAATTAGATGCAAATGACCCGAACTGTGCCGATCGGTATTTGAAGGACGAGTTTTCTGGCCAAAATTTAAAATATTGGTTTTTCCAGAGTACGACAGTTATTGTTCGTTCACTATTTCTTTTCTTTGAAGAGTTTACATCTTACCATTTGTGACCCATTGTCTCAAAACGGTATGATGTCGGAACGAACCAGATGCTTAAAAGCCGAATTAAATTGTAAACTGGTCAAAAATAAAATTTGTCGGCATTAGCACCCTAGAATATGGTATCCATTCTCCTCAATAAAACAGACAAACTCAACACGTCTGATATTTCTGGCTATAAATTCAATTTCAACATCTTAACCAACCCGACTTAATACCGTTTTGAGGCGAAGGGTCACATTTACCATCATTCTTTGGTTTTCTGAGACACCATTAGATTAATTTAATTTTATCATAACAAGTGTATTCCACTTTTTTCGACTCCTGTAATGTTTAGTTTAATCTTCGTCTTGATTTATCTCAATACCCTCGATCATCGTGATCCTATTAGCCCTTTCAAAAGTGCTCTCCAGTTTCGTCAATGGAGCTTAAAGATGGAAGCTTTTTTCTGGGCATTAAAGCCACTAATATGACATTACATATGTTATATGATTTGTAAACATTTGCGTGTGCTCCTCGTAGGGGGGACCTGTTCTGATGTCTGAATGAGATTTTTAGGTGATCCCAAAGTACACTGATTGTGTGCTCTTGGGATGTACATCTGTTTCCTATTCAAACCAATTCTCATTTGCTGTCCTTTTCTTTGGGTGCTTTAATTGTAATTCTAGAACTTTTTACTATCCCATTTTCTTCCTTTTTACTGGCGCTGATATGGCCTTAATGTGTTGCAATCGTTGTAAAATCATTAAAAACAAAAACACACACTATCTAGTTATTGGGTTTAACATTGGGTTTTATCGCTGCAGGATATTTAGGCTAGATCTAATAAGCAGAGACTTGCACAAGGTTAGAATCGTTATGGGTTGAGTAGGGATCTAGCAAGTTGTGTGGAACTTTTGTCAAGAAATTATTTGTCCATGGTCAAGTGAGTGAAGTGTGAATATCTATAGATCTAGATAGTACTCCTGATAGTGTCTGGAAAAAAACAACACTTTTTACACTTTTATTTAGCGCCCTGAGCACCTTTGAGTGGAAATGTGCGCTTTATAAATGATTCATTATTATTTATATTTTTATTTTGACAAGAAAACTCGTCTTTCAAATATCGATAGATTATAATAACCATCATCTTTCCAAGAAACTCTCAAACCTGGGACTTCCTTAGTACCAGGTTTGAGAGGTCTTTGTGTGTGTGTGTGTGTGTTTGTTTGTTTGTGTTTGTGTGTGTGTGATATTTGGTTATGGTTTATTGTTTGTTTTTTTTTTTGTTGTTTTTTTGTTTTGTTTTTTTTTTTTTTTGGAGAGGGATGAGGTTCATTTCCATCGATCGATATTTGAAGGACGAGTTTTCTGGACAAAATTTTTTTTTAACGTTTTTTTTTTATTTTTTTTGTTTTTTCGGGTTTTTTTTTTTTTTTTTTTTTTTTTTTTTTTTTTTTTTTTTCAAATCACGGCTCTATTGTAATGTTATGCCCTCGTAATAATCAAATAGATACGTTTTCAAAAGTGTCCAGGGAACGGTGACAGTATAAACAGATCAGACGCAAATGATTCTAAAGCTGATAAAAACATTAAGAGATGAAGGTCAATAGAAATTCTTTATGTGCGCTGCGCAATATAACTTATTACTTAAACAATTGGCAATTTCCATCTTCGCAATATGACCCAAATGCGGATATTGTTATAAACAACATAACGAAATAAAGAAAAAAGAAGATGAAGATAATCGAGACGCACAAAGCGCTTTACATGATCCCGAACCAACAGCGACTCTTAACATTTTGTATTAGATATGATACCTGTTAATCGATAATATTACAATTTTTTTCCGACAGACAATGCTATTAACTGATAGGTACTCATTTTACACCTGAGTACGGTGAGAGAATGTGAGTAAAGAGCCTTTTCCAAGGACTCAATTATGTGCCTCTCAGAGGAGACTCGAACCCAGGACCTACCGATCCGAAGGCGAGTGTTATACCACAAGACAACGTAGCCGCACATATAATTTTAGATGAATACATTTTGTAGGTTGAAATGATTGAAAATAGAGTAGTCTCTTCATTATAATTTGACAACACAGCAAATTCAGGAGAAAGTTGACAAACAATCGACCACCAATGGAAAACAGATGTGACGAGGTGCCTTCGACCCGTTAGTCATTTCAATACATGGGCTTTAAAACCCCAGGGTATCGCCATTCAAAAATAGTTGTGAGATAATCACTCCGTTCAATAAGTATAATTCAGAAATATCGCTGGTTAAAATAGTGAAAAGAATTAACAAAGCAATCTGAGCATTGATTCAATCATCAAAAGATATAGAAAGAACAGACTTTTGAATGAACATACAATTTTATCTATCAGTGATTTGCTTGAATAGTATCAAAAACAAAATGAGGAATAATAGCTGAACCAGGGAATACATATTTCTTTTATTTATTTTTTTTGTAATCACTCAGCGAGTTTAGACAGAAACACTGATGCTAAATAAATGATATAAACTAATTAGCTCATAATTTTGATAATATCATAAGATTTCTGAAAAAATCCCATGTATTTATTGGGCACGAGCGTATTTTTTCTCTCTAATCGGACAGTAGTGTGTCTCCACATGAAATAATAATAATAATAATAATAATAATAATAATAATAATAAATAATAATAGTAATAGTAATAGTAATAATAATAATGATGATGATGACGATGATGATGATAATAATAATAATGATAATAATAATAATAATAATAATAATAATAATAATAATAATAATAATATACTTTATCCATCCAAAAAAATGGAAATTCGTTTACAGACGTGGCATGCAAGAAATGGTTCGTTGTTTCGATTCGATTTTGGAACAAAAGATCATGCGGTTGTAACTTAAAATGGAATTCAATTAAATATGGGACTAAATGAAGTAATTATCTGACTGACAGTTCATGACCATCGTTTCGTAACTTGTCGTCGGTTTATTTCTATACACAAAGAACATTAATAAACCATTTATGAACAACTCAATTTGAATCCATAATTGGACTCGGGTGTATTTACATTGATAGGGCAGTACGTTACATTCACTAGCACAATTTGTAATACTAAAATAA
>NC_088363.1:20405277-20414743 GCF_034508935.2 Berghia stephanieae
TCCTTTTAAAGATTATAAACGTGAAAGGTTACACATTTTTTGTGTGTTTGTACGATTTATCTGGCGGGCTGAAGAGGTGACTATTTTACCGATACGTATAGCATCAACAGTTTGATTGAGAGGAATGTAGTGAAAACTAACTCAACCGATTGTCCCGAAACAACAAGAAAGAGTTGGGTGTCGTCAACTTCATTCATGCTTTCCATGTCTGGGATATTTTGAAATTTGTCCTAATTCGCAGAAAATATTATCACTTATCAGGTCATCTCCAGCTAAGCGCTTTTGACTGTTCACTTACAACGCTTCAAAAAATGTCTGACTTTATCCGTGTCGGATTGAATGAGTTGATTATAACAAATGAGGTCATGTGAATAAGTTTTGTTTTGTTTTTTGTTTTTTAAAGAAAGAATTTAAACAAGCCGATTAAAAGTATTTATAAATGTTTGGTGCGGCACGGAGGAAATTTGAATGTTTCTCTTGACTGAAATGTGATTACTCATTTTTTTTAATTAATGAAGGATAAATGAAATTCCCTTCTATTTCTTTCATCTTCGTAGGAAATCCAAACGAGTGGCCTATCGCTGAGATAGGTAAGGAAGTTATTTTTAATTCATTTTAATGTTTGTTTCTCTCATTTTCTATCTCTCTCCTTTTCATTCTCTCTCTCTCTCTCTCTCTCTCTCTCTCTCTCTCTCTCTCTCTCTCTCTCTCTCTCTCTCTCTCTCTCTCTCTCTCTTCTCTTTATTTGTCTCTCCTCTCTTTCTTTGTCTCTCTGTCTCTCTCTCCCCTCTCTCACTCCCTCCCCCCCCTCTCTCTCTCTCTCTCTTCTCTCTCTCTCTCTCTCTCTCTCTCTCTCTCTCTCTCTCTCTCTCTCTCTCTCTCTCTCTTCTCTCTCTCTCTCTCCCTCTCCCTCCCTATCTCTCTCCCTCTCTCGCCCAGTTTGTGGACTGTGCACGTGCATGAGTAAACATGTCTTGTCTCTATGTACATATATTTAATGCACGTTTTTTTTTGTTTGTTTACTTTATTTAGCCAACTAATGAGAAATTTTATTCAGTCGGGGTTTTTTTTTTAATTGAATAACAAAGAAAATGATTTTAACTCGCTTCATTATACAAAGATTCGGTCACATTTTTATAAGTATTATGTCTGCTAGCTTGTACGCAGCATCGTGTAAAAATATTGGGAAAAAATAATTTACACATTATGTATGTTAGATGCAGTGTGATCAAAAGTGAAATGTCTATAAGCGCATAAAATCCAGGCAATAAGTCGTGTGTTATTCAGCGTCACCCATTCACGGTAGAGGTCGTTGTTGCATACATTCCAAGGCCATGAATAATTATAGTGATCCCAGTTTCTTTAATTTTTTATTTATTTATTTATTTATTTATTTATTTATTTATTTATTTATTTATTTATTTATTTTTATTCCTTTTGAAAAAATCAAACAAGCGGGTGGTTGGATAGGAGCATCACCCTTGAATCATATACCTATGATGTTCGCATGGGTGTACGATCCGATAGTGATGTCGTTTCTTCTTCTCTTTACTAGCCTATCCTGCTTCTTTGGTTTGTGATTGTCTTTTTGACAGGGGATATTTTTTTTCTGTAAATCTTCTGCCTGTTTGTTCTTGGTTATTTATAATTTAGCTTATGATATCTTTAGGTTATGATTTTGATTTACATTTGTACTATTTTTGTTAGATTGCTTGTTTTTTTGTTTCAGCGGTCTCTCATATAACCTCAATTGTGTTGGAAGAGACCTAAAGCAACAATCAAACAAAAACAAAAATCAAACACAAATGATTCTTTTTATTGCCTTTTTTAATTATTAATCACAGTGTGTGTTAGGTACATCACTCAGTCGCTTTGCTGGCGTAGTGTGTCCTCAGCGGTACCGTCTTTGCTTCGTATCCGAAAGGTACGAGTTTGAATACCCGCTGCGATTTGTGGCCTTGAGCAAACCAGCAAACCATTTCAGCCTAGCCCAGTTTGTGATGCTGCAGTGCGGTTGACGACTGAGTTATTCCAGTCTCCCCTAAGAATACACCCTAAAGACATATTTCCCATGTGGGATGAATAAAATATTTTTATTTTTTATTTCTAACAATTAAATATTTCAACCGACTGGCTAAATAGCACCACCAGATGAAAAGACCAGAAATTGCTGCTTCTAACAGATCGAGTAATAATATTATAATATTCTTTTAGTCCTGACCACTAAATTTAGTACAGAGGTGATACGAGAACCATGTTCACAATGGTCCAGGCGCTGTCTCCACGATCTCGACAGTAAGTGCGCCTAGTCTTGATTAAATTTTAACAAATATTTTTTTTCGTACGAGAAGCGTTTTTTTTGTTTGTTTGTTTTTGTTGTTGTTGTTGTTTTGTTTTTTTTCTTCTTTTGTTTGTTTGTTTGTTTTTGTTTGTTTTGTTTGTTTGTTTTTTTTGTTGGGTTTTTAAAAAAATCTTTCGTATCTCAGTCATATCATTGAAGTGTTTATTTTGCATTTTCGCTGGGGTTGAAGTTGACGATTATTGTATACGTTATTTTAAAAATCGGTGAGCATTTGTTTGTTTCTGTTTGTTTACAGACTATAGAAAAGTTAGTGGAGCTTACCATGCGGAGTTGTCGTACCAGTAAGGTCGTGTGTTCGAGCCACCATCGCCTCGAAGTTGTTGTTTTGTTTTTTTTTTTTTTGTTTCTTTTTTGTTTATTCTCTATTGTCTTCTGACACTTTTCTACTCACTTCATTCCTTTTTTTTTTACTAAGTAGAGGGCAGTGTAGAATTAGTAGCTCCAGTTGTCAGTTGATTTCTTTTATATCCGGTACATTTTGAGACCAAAGTTTGTAGCCAATACTATAGATTTCCCCCTTAGCTATTTTTTTCCTTATTCAATTTTTATTTAGTCTTTGGAATCGTTACCTTGGATCATATTGATTATATTTAAAATATTTTCCTGTTTTTGATCGCTATCTGTGAATTTTAGTTACATAAATTACTCTCATTTCGTCAACCTAGCAATCAATAATTTGATGATGGCGCTTTTTCTTCATGCTCGCATTTTTTACGCTCGCTTGCAGGCATTTCATCGAATTTTTTTCTGCATAAGTGTTGGTTAACTGCCGGAATAGCACTTGATGACCGTGGCATCAACATTAGTGGTGGAAGAGACACATAACTGTCATCCTTAGTCCATCAAACAGCCATTGGGGAAATCGATTACGATCACCCGGTCCGTGTAACGTCATCACAGCGAGGATCAATGTGATAAGCTTGCTTGCGGTGGTGACGATAACGAGTTAAAACTTACATTTACCACCTTTTCCATCTTGTGCACGCCAGATTGTTTGATCCTCATGATAGGGTTGAGTGGAAAATATGCCTGGTTGAGTTAATGAGAATATGAGACACACTTCTCTGTGAATTTGTTAGAAAAAAAGCTTTTTCTCTTTCGCCACACTCTAATGTAGTCGCTGGTTTGTCACCTTCACGTTAACCTTTTATTCACACGAATAGTTAGAGTGGTGTATCTATCAGGATAGCTCCATAGATTCATTATTGAATGATGAAGCTATAACATGGTGATGTATATCTGTCATTCTTCGTCTTTGTGCATACCCCACTCAAGGCGTTTAATGGATCGTAAAAACAAAAGAAAAAAAGGACTATGTATTGATATTAAGAATTCAGAGTGGTGTAAAATGCATGATGTCTAAGAGCGTGTTCTGTTCTGACCATTGGATTTGTTGCATGCACGATGCTTATAATAATTGCTCATGGATTTTATGGTTTGGATTTTTTTTTCCATAATTCTTTTTATAATTTATGATATGGGTGGTCTTAAATAACTGCTTTTACTGAAGTCTAAAGATGATTGAGAGGATCGGTAATTCAGTGTGTAGAGCACGGGATAAAGGACGGAGGGGAGGGGTGGATCTGGTTGATAGCATTACGTACAGTAAAATTTTTCTAGCCTCCCAGTACACCCGGCAGTGATATTGCAACTTTCTCTTTTGTTAAAAATCGACGCCCCCCCCCCCCCTTTCCCCTCAATCCGTCTATTTGTTACTGAATCCCCCCCCCCCTTCCCCAAGCTTATTCGCAATCCCCCTTCAAGTAAATTTCAGCTCACTAAATGTGCCGATGAAAATTTACCAAAAGGGAAAATAAAACAAATGATAAAGGAAATAATAAATGAAAAGAAGAAATGAAAAGCCCCAAAAAGCTGTTGCTGTTATTTTACTTGAAGTATATATTATGATTGAAAGAACACCATTTTAAGATCACGCCTCGTCTCACCTAAATTAGAAAATGTCCAAAATGCGCCCCCCCCCCCCCCCCCTCCCCTTCTCTGGATTGGTCAAATTGCGCACCCCCTCCACCCTCCCCTTCTATTTGATACACTAATGGATCTGGCGGATATATTGCTCTTATCGATCTCAATCAGTTTTTGCAGTGCGTTCTGCCTCAAAACAAACCGGAATAAACTCCTGCAAGCAGTCTCAACTTCCAATTATTTACGTAGAAATAATATAATTCTGTTTCTTGGTATGCACACATTTTAATGTCCTTCTCTTCTTGAAATTCGGAAACAGTCAATTTTGGTTTTCTGTCATTTAGAATTGTGGTCCCCATATCGTTTTGTTAAACCCTGCTATGAGGAAATTAGTTACTCCAATGATGTCGTAGAAAATCCATTTACAAGAAGTTCATGTTAAACTCTCATTTTTCAATTACGGTTTCCCCACCACAAACGTTTATCAACGTATCGTCCCTCTATTTAAATATGTCTAAAATATATTCATGGCAACCTATTTGGTCTTGTGTAGCTTGCAGCTTGATGGTTTCTACGAATGATCGAAACTCACAAACGCTAAGATGGCAGTTTCGTGCGTTTTCTTTCTTGTAATAATTATTTTGTCACCAACCAAGGGACATAATTCGGTAGCAATTACATTCTCTCAATACGGCTAAATTATATTTCTATAATCGATGGAATATTCCAAAATATTCCCATTTTAACCGACCTAAATATTTCCTTTCATATTTTTTTTATTGAACAAACAAATTCTTGTCACACAATTTAGTCGAAATTTAACAACAGGAGTGTATGTGCTCTTCTCCTCCCTTTATGGCACCTTGTAAACAATATATGCCAATGTTATTTACTTTTACAATTCGTTCCTTCGTCACAAGAAAGACTGCTATCGCTAGGCATTCAAATTTTTAATTCAATCCCTTTGCATTTTCACCGGTTACTTAGAATGAATTGTTGAATGTGACTCATCGTCTCGAAACAGTATTATGTCAAGATAAATCAGATACTTAATATGAAATTGCACGATTAACAGTAAATTTTAGATAAAATAAATTCCTTTATTGAAGAGGGAGATTCTGTCTATTAAACTTTTTTAAAATAATTAATGTCCTTAAAGATGTCCTTAAAGATCTGAACAAGTGTGTATGAAAGGTGCCAGACAAAGTAAGAAAGAAAAATACCATCCCAAAAAACCTCGACTGGGGTTCAGAAGGTCTGGGTTCAATCCCCAGCCGAGGTCGATTGATTTTTTGGGATGGTATTTTTCTTTCTTGCTTTGTCTGACATCTTTCATACACACTTGTTCAGACATGTATCGTACACCGATGCCTGCTCCTTAATTTCTTAAATTAATATCCTTATTTGAACGGTAAACTGGATATATCAATTTAATTCATTCCGACATAATACCAGATCGTCATGATGGGTCACCATCGACGTGCACATATTTGCAGGCCTGATTACCAAATGCAGTTATGGACTTGGATTTAACATATTGTACATAGTTGTAATGGACAATATTTTGTGTTGGTTCGAGAGTATTTCCATCACCAAAAAAAAAATGTGCCCATATAAATTTGGGTTATCTAACCTGCAAATACGTACAGTTCGGTCACCATACTATTTTGCAATTGGCATTTTTATACAAAAATGGCGTGGCAGGCATGTCGTTACCAAATTGCTTGTCATCACACATTTACCAACAAGAAGATGTGAAAGACGGTTTCCACAGTCAAGACAGGCTGACAATTTAGAATGTTTATTTTCTTCTTTCTTTTTTTTTGTTCTTGCATGTTTCTCTCTACTTTGTCTGACACTGTTTCATACAACACGTTTTGAGATCTTTATGAAAGTAAAGTGCGATCAAGTTTTACGTAGCGTAGCCTATTGTGTTCACTGCTTTTTATTTAATCGCACCAGCTTGGTCAACCTGCTTGTTTCTTTGTCACATTCAACAGATCTCGTGCGGTTCCAGAAAAGAGGCAGGAGACGAAAGGTAAATAATTAAGATTCTCTCTCTCTCTCTCCTCTCTCTCTCTCTCTCTCTCCCTCTCTCTCTCTCTCTCTCTCTCTCTCTCTCTCTCTCTCTCTCTCTCTCTCTCTCTCTCTCTCTCTCTCTCATATATCTCCCCTCTCGCCAATGTTTACTATATTTCTCTCTCCTACTCGCTATCCCCTCCCTGTCTTGTGTGTGTGGTCTGTGCGCGCGCGCTTCAAACATGACATTGTTAACGTATAAATCAAGACCCCAATTCCAGTGTCTGTATAAAGTTTTAATGCATAGTTTCCAAAGTACATTGCTGTTTGCAGCTACTCCTGTCTAGTTTATTTGATCAGGTACCTTTCATCAGGAACTTATGACCCGAAAATGTTTCAAGTGCTGAGGATCATATATTTTGTAATAAGAATGCATTTACAATATCCCACACTTTAAGTTGATTGCTGGTCCAGGTAGTGGAGTAGATAGTTTCGAGCACCTCAACACAACTTTGTTTTGTTTGGTTGAGTTCAAAGACCAGAACTGTCAGCTTTTGGATAGTGTCACAATAGGAAAGTTATCCTTTGCACCTGATAAAACATATAAATTCAACCCAATTTCATACTTTGACGGTATTATTCACTTTTTATCATCCAAATTACCCTGAGTAATACAGTTCGATGCTTTAGGTCACTATGATTTCTCTGCTTTTTGTAGAGAATGGGGGGGGGGGGTTATTTTCTTATTGGTTTGTGTGTGTTTTTGTTTTTTGTTTTTTGTTTGATTTTTTTTTTGGGGGGGGAGGGGGGGTGGGGTTGTTTTGTTTTTTTAATGGGGTTTTGTTTGTTTGTTTTTTGTTTTTTTTTTTCTGTTCTTTTTTTAAAATGTGATCCATTTACATTGTCATCCCCGCAGACATCCACTGCTCTTGTTGTGAGTGACCCGACGGCTGCCAACAGCCAAAATCGTGATCATCCGAGAACACAACCAGTCCCGCTACCTCCACCACGTCCGTACACGCCATCCCCTTCAACGTATATCATTTCCCAGAATTCTCCGCTACCCCAAGGCATACCCCTGTCCCCACTAAACGACAGCCACCAGCACCAGTTGTACCCAAAAACCCAGCTAGACCTCGTACACTACTCCAATACATTATCGACCAACCAGGAATTCGCCAAACTTCCTACAGATTCGTACCACCACAATTGTATCCAACCTTATCACCATTCTCACAATTCTCAACCTCTCTGCGACAACAGCCAATACTGTATCGCTGATAATTATAGCCCAAGTCAGGTTTTCTTGGAACCAGGTGGATACCGGACATTACCACCAACGCTGGTTATCCGCTCACGATACAGAAATAAAAGCTACCGGCGTCGCCGACTATCTGGAACATTCCTGTAATTCTAACACCGCTAGGTAATGAAACTTTATCATTGCTTTTGTTTTATTTTGTGCTAGTGGGTTCTTTTTTGTATGTTTGTTTTTTGTTTGATTTCTTTGTTTCAGTTTGTAGATATATTTGGGTTTTTGTTTTGTTTTTTGGTTTGTTTCCTTTAAATTTTGTTTATTAGTATAGGTTTGTTTTGTTTTGTTTTGGTGTTTTTTTGTTGTTGTTGTTTTGTTTTTTTAATTTTGTATATTTTCAAATTTTTTTCTTTTATTTTTTTTTTTGTTTGGGGGGGGGGGGGGGGGGGGGGGTTGGTTGAGATTGATTCTAATTTTTTATTTATATAATCTATATTCATGTCGATTTTCGGATATAAAAGTTCCTGGGTCGGGGATTTCCCGATGTATTGGACGGGTCTATAATTTCTTAATCTAGGTGCCCTCATGAAAGGCAAAAATAACGGGGTGGGGGGGGGGGGGGGGGGGGGTATTAATAGCGTTAAGTTGAATGAGCCTTGTTTTTACATTTTTGATTCATGGTGTACTACGTGAAATCAATGAAAATATCGTTGGATATCGGAATTTACCCTGGGTGGGGTTCCTGACCTCCCATAGTGTGCAGGGAGGCACTCGCTGTGTCTTCTATCCCTCTAAAGGTGTTTTCCAATTTGCCTTTGCCTTTGTCTTGGAATAAGATTACTTGGTTTTGGCCTGGTCCTGGCGGAGTCCTTGGCTGGGAGGGAAAAGTCAAATGTATAGTTATTGTTTTGGGAGATGATATTTTTTTCCCTTTTAAATCATGTCTCCGTTATGTATTATTATAGATATGTGTTGTTTTGAATTTATACTGTAAGCATTTGAGAGTATTCCACTATGTATTCAAACTATGCACAATTGTAGTATGCTCTTGGAATTTGTTTGTTGTATTTTGTGTGGAGAGATTGTTTTTTTAAATTGTTATTACAATTATTATTTATTATTATTATTATTGTTATTATTTATTATTATTATTATTATTATTATTATTATTATTATTATTATTATTATTTTATATTATTATTGTCTATTACTACTTCGACTACTACTATTACTACTACTAACGACGACGACTAATTACTACTACTACCACATACTGCTACTACTACCACTACTATTACTACTACTACTACTACTACTACTACTACTACTACTACTACACCACCACCATTACTACCTGGGTGGGGTTCCTGACCTCCCATAATGGGCAGGAAGGCACTTACTGTGTCCCTATATGTTTTCCAACATGCTTTCTGTCTTTGTCTTGGTATAAGATTACTTGGTTTTGTCCGGGCTCTGGCCTGATACTCTGGCTGAGAGGGAAACAGTCAAATTTGTTTGTTATGGGAGATGATATTTTTTTTCCTTGTAAATCATCTCTTGTTATGCACTGTATTATGTTTTGTTTACATATTATATATGATTTGTAAACATTTGAGTGTATTCTTTTTACTAGGGACGTTCTTGTGTCTGGATGGACTTTTTGGTGATCTCAAACTAAGTAGGCTACACTGATAGTATGCTCTTGGAATATACATCTGTTTCCCATTTGAACCAATTCCCTTTTGTCTTATCTTTTCTTGTAATTCTAGAACTTTTTACTATCCCCTTTTCTTCCTTTTTACTGGCGTGTTATGACCTTAGTGTGTTCCAAGCGCCGTTAAAACCCTTAAAAACAAACAAAACAAACCATTACTACTATTACTACTACCATTCTAACCTTCTACTAC
>NC_088363.1:20414843-20436557 GCF_034508935.2 Berghia stephanieae
GACAAACGTTTTACGTCAGCGAGGGCGAGCACTCACCATCACGGACGAGTGAGAGGCAAGGCTAAGTGTGGTTGACCTGGCGTGAGGGGAATGAATAAATTATCTCCGTCAAGTTTGTAGGCGTGACTCTGATATAATATTACTACATTAGACTATTCCTCAATCTTTTAGACCCTGACTCCTTTTTCAAGATGAGTCTATTTTTATTAAGCATAATAGCTTTAATTTACGCTTATTGATGATTTTGGCTATCTTGTAAATTAGACTTTAATTGTGTATCAGGGTTTTGTCATTGTACAATATTGGGGTGAGTGAGTGATAGTGAATTAAACCTAAGAATAGCTGGGAAATAGGGTATGTCCCCCTTCCCCCGCCCCCAACACGTACAACACACATACCTTTTTGTTTTAAAATCAATATCTTCCTTGTCATAGGAAACGAAAAGCATGAAATGGAACGAAATCTGTTGGTACATTTATACTGAATGAAATAGGCGACATCATTCTTACTAAATTTAAAAGGTGCCTAAATTATGAGCTAATAAGATGAACAAAAAAAATATTTTGTCTTTAGCTAATTTCGCCCACAGGGAGTTACAATAGTACAATTTAGATAAAACAAGGGAATTAATTAAAAGTTCTGCTACATTAAATTACGAATTTTGCTTATTTTATTCATTTCTATGTACATAGATTGTATGGTGTTATTCACGTAGCAGCTTGTTATGGAAAGATGTTTACCAATGATGACGCTAAGGTTTTTTGATTTAATTGAAAATTCTGTTGTGCTATTTCCGAGAGTAATAGGTGAATTATTTGCCTTCCACACATTAAAATCTCAGTTTTACTATCATTTACTATCATTTAATTTTAACTTGTTATGGTACATCCAAGATTTAATCTCATAAAACAGCTCGAAATTCGTTGTATTAAGAATTGTAAATTACTTAGGGGCACTTAATCATAAATTTCGTATCACCAGCATTAAAATAACTCAGATTGAATCTGGATATCACACGAGAAAGGGGGTGCTTATACAGGAAAAAAAAGGACAGGGCCAAGAACGCACTCCAAAGTTTAGTAAAACTTGTTCTGTCTGAATACCATTCACCACGACAGTCTGCCATCGATCCTGTAAATATGGTGTAATCCATTTAAGGGCAATTCCTTTTACGCCGAACGTATTTTCTAGTCTTCTTAACAAAATGTAATGGTCAATTGTGTCAAAGGCAGCTGAAAGATCTTAAAGGCATAATAAATTGATATTGTTAGCATCCGCATTATATAACAAAAGATTTTAAGAAGCGCCGTTTCAGTACTGTGTTGCTGTTTGTAGGCTGACTGAACTGTTGTTCTTAAGATGAGATAATAATTGTGTCAGTACTACCTTCTCCAAAAGTTTAGACAAAAAATTGAAGGATGTGTGGAAAGTGAGAGATATGAAGACGATGAAAAAGAAAAACACACAAAAAAAAACAAAAAAACGCCTGGACAGACAGTCACACCGACACCCATACACACACACAAACACACACACACACACACTAATTAGTTGAAATGAATGAAAAATAAGTATACTTAAGTTAGACGTTTGGTTGAGCATCCGACCAACAAGCAAGGGATCAGTTTTTTATTGCCAGCTGTATAAAGTTTTGTAATGGTTTTGCTTTCTGTTTTTTTTTCTCATTTTTTATTACTTGTTTATAAAGCCCTCTGCCCACCAATCAGCCACTAAATAGCTAGCTTGATATGTTGATCTGGTGGAAAGTAATACGTGAATATTTACAACTTTTGTCATAGATTAGATTGATTTTGAACTCAGTGTCTGCAGCAATTTAGTCTTTAATCACGGGCGCATGATTTAGCCAAAGATATAAGAACTGCAATCCAAACAGTTGTTAAAAGCAGGAATTTCCACTTTTAACATCCAACGGACGAGGTCAAACTTAGATGTCACTGGGTCAAACATACGCGTTGTTGTATGTCACTACTGCTGCTGTCGAATGTGAAGGTCATTCGTTCGATTCTATATAGAGTAAGCGGTTAGACTAAGGGAGTTAATTTTTGACATTTTACACGGTAATTTATTTATTTATTTTTATTATTATTATTATTATTATTAATTATGTGACCCACCGCCCCGAACGGGGGGGTGGGGAAGAGAGAGAGAGAGAGAGAGAGAGAGAGAGAGAGAGAAGAGAGAGAGAGAGAGAGAGAGAGAGAGAGAGAGAGAGAGGGGAGAGAGAAGAGAGAGAGAGAGAGCTTGTGCATTATAGAGGGCGGGAGCTAAATAGAATAAAGATATAAATATGTGTGTGCGTGTGACTGTGTGTGTGTGTGTGTGTGTGTTTATGTGTGTGGTTGTATGTGTGAAAGAAACACGAGGGAGACAAAGAGAGCGAGCGAGACAGGTAGATAAACAAACGGGGAAAAGGAGGGAGGGGGTGGAGCAAAGAATAGGTAGGGATAGTATTAGAAAGCCCTTCGTTTCAAAAGAAGTCAAAGTCAATCAATGATGGGAAACATATTGACCAATGAGATTGCAATTTAAAAAATGGGACTGGTCAAATCATGTGTTACATTGTTTCCATTTTGAGTCAGATGACAGCTTGAAGAGGAGCGGGTTGGGCTTAATTTGTAATGACTTGCATGAAATCATATTGAATCTTCTTCTTTGAGTTGCAACGTCGAGTTATTTAGGACCTGCCACTCGTTATCACAACCCCTAGTGGTCAATTGTCAGCTACTAAATTCTCCTCCCCTTTTTCTTTGGGTTCACTTCAGTGACTTCTTATATAGTAGACAATGGTTTACTCACATTGTTTATTGTCTCAAAAGACCCCACCCTCCCTCCCATTCCCAATGAATACACGTTAAAACACTCTCTCTCTCTCTCTCTTATTTATTTATTTATTTTTAAAAATATATCTCTCTGCATCCATCTCTCTCTCTCTTTGTTACTGACTCTCTCTCTCTCTCTGTGTGTGTGTGTGTGTTTCTCTCTCTCTCTCTCTCTCTCTCTCTCTCTCTCTCTCTCATGTAAACAACAACGCGATAGAAAGTTACAGTGCTCCTCTATTATGTCATGTTACGGATGACGTCATTGGCGTTGGCGACTTATGCGTCAACCAATCAAATCGTCACCAACAGTTTCGCATTGTATTGCTCGCCATACGGCGGCATCTTCGTCACGCCACTCGTTGACGCCACCGCATGCTCACGGACGCCGTCAATATTTACGGGGCGGAATACGGCCGTCGGAGATACTGTCCTTTTGTTGGTTAACGATGGGGTTGAAATAGGATACTGTTTCAAGCAAATTTTTGATTGCCTCTAATTTCAAAAATATTTGAGTTATGATCATTCTGACAACTTTGTAAGCTTCCCTATGTCCCAGAGATTCGATTTAGTAAAAAAAGTGATTTTATGATTTTTTGAGAGATACTGTCCTTTTGTTGGTTAGGGCAGATCAGTATGTAAATGTAATATTCATGAAAAATTTCTAGTAACAATCAATGACACTTAAAAATCATTATCACTTACAAACCAGAAATCAAAACTGAACCCAAATATATGATTCAAACCCATCAACACTATAAAGTGTACTTTACATTATACTGAATGCAAATATTAAAGAGTCTAAAAATATAGATGACCTTAATATAAATATGTGATAACTGACATAAAAAGAGATGCTTCGCAAAAAATTTCGAAAGCAGTAGTAGTGGTGATACAGTAGTAAATGATGTGGTAATGGTGGCAAATGCAGGTGAATTATCAACTCCCTCACCAGTAAAAATACCAATTAACCACCAAAAGTATCTTTTATTTTTGTTTCTAAGGTGTTTATGGCGCTTGCAACACATTAAGGTCATATCAGCGCCAGTAAAAAGAGAACATAATCTAGATTTACAATCAAAACCACTGAAGAAAAAGTAAGACGAAAGAGGAATTGGTTCAAATAGGGAACCGATGTTGATACCAAGAGCAATGCCATCAATGTACTAAGTTTGAGATCACCTAAAAGTCTTATCCAGACACTAGCACAGGATCCCACTGAGAGGAAAACACTCAAATGTTTACAGAACACATAACAATACAAAACAGAGTGATGATTTACAAGGAAAAAAATATCATCTCCCAAAACTAACTATACTTTTGACTAAGGTATCCGGCCAGGGCCAGGATAAAATCAAGTAACCTCATCCCAAGACAAAGACAATGTGTGTTGAAAAACAGATATTGAAAGACGAAGTAAGTGCCTCCCTGCTCACTATGGGAGGTCAGGAACTCGATCCAGGGCAAAAGCATCAATCAACCGGCAAGACTGTCCTAGAAATTCTCAATCACCAGCATTTCTGGCATGTGGGGACAAACATTGACCAATGAACGTAATGCTGTTTCGTAAAACTTGTCTCGCTTTAATATATAGTATGTACTTATGCTGAGCTGTAAGAAAAATGTGTTGGTCGAGTATGACATGTCTTGAAAATGGTCGGTAAGGAGAATTTAAGGCAGGACTGGGGGGGGGGGGGGATGTCAGATAATTTTGATATTTTTGTATAAAATAGGACAAAATTGATAAGAGTATAAAAACAATCCCCGAGTCAAATGATGATAGATTACTGAATATATTTCAGATGTGGAATTCTCACCAATAATGATATGGAATGACCTATCAACTTTTCTTTAATTCTTTGCCTAATTAATCCTAAAATTATCAAGATTCATTGTCTATTTTAATCTTAGTAAAAATTTGTCACGATAAAAAAAAATCCAGAACGTAAGATTCATTTACTCAAGGTAGCAATCAACAATCCAAACAATGATAAAATCATTTTTTGGGAGCAATGTGAAGATCAAAATTAACCTTAACACAAAATAAAACATCTGAGAGCTACCAACTCCCTTTTTTATATTTTATATCCCAGAAACACCGCAACTTTAAAGGGTTGTTAAAGAATCCTTGATTCTATTCCTTACTATTCAACAATGATGTATAGTAAAATGACAAACTAAATGGTTAATTTAATTGGATATCATTCTTGATGTCTCACTGATTGAAAGATATCCTATTAAGTCTAATCTTTGTCTTACTACGATATGGGTGGTATCTCACACCCAATTAAATTTGTATTGATCAGAGATCTTCATAGAATTTTATGAGAACAATTCATCTACATACATATATAACATCTATTAAAAAATAATTTTATATATATATAAAGGTTTCTTAATAATTATTTGAAAAAAATATAGACCTCAAGGGAACTTCATATATTTTACTCCGTGTTGGCCCCCAGTGTCCAATCTCAGTATCCTCGAGCCCACCACCACCACTTCCTTGAAACCTGCTGGAAAAAAATGTTCAAATAACCAAACTGCAATAAATGCTAATAACAAAACTGCACTGGACGCAACAATCCAATTACTTTCATAATGCACAAAAACATAAGAATTCAAAAACAGAACATTGTCAAAGAAGGCAGATAATATTCTCAAAATCAAAACAAATAACTAAAAATATTGGAGACAGAACTTTCCTGGCAACCCCTGAGAGAAAAAAATAAATATAATTGTCTATTTTTTTTTTAACTTGCCAATTTTTTTTTGCAAATTCAAAAATTCTTATTCAAAATGAACTATACTTAGACTTACTTTTAATTTTAATGTTTGTTTTTTTTGTTTTTTATTATTAAACCTTTGCATTTGTAAACACATGATCGTCAAAAAATAATCTCAATAATTTTTATTTTTTTTGAGGTGGGGAACAAATGTGCCCAAAAAACAAACAAAAAAAAAAAAGCAGTAGCAAGGGTCATAGAAAAATGTATGTGAAAGGGTTAGACCGATAAAACAAACATTTTGCTTCTACCTGGGGTCTGTGCTCCACTGTCGAATAATTATTTTCAAATTTAAAAAAAATAAATCTTAAGCAATAAATTATAAACAAACAATAACCATGAACTCAAATTTTCAAACAATGAAACTTCAAACGTTGAAACTAACCTGATCTGCATGGGATGCATCTTAGATCTTGACAAAGGAGGGTATGGCTCACCTCCCAAACTGTCTGGGGATGAAATAGCTTGTTCGCCTAGGAACAAAGAAAAAGACCACTCATTATGCTCTTAATTAGCAAATTGCATCCTAAATTAACTCAATCTTTTCACTATTAGACATAGCTTCTGAATTTTGTGTGTACTTTGATTAAACTGCAGGCCTTCCCAAAGGCAATCATAAAAAAATGCACTTTCCAGATATGACAATTCCTTACAAATGTGTGATCAGTCTTTTCACTCCCATCATTTCAAAAGGCATGTTATGTTGAAATTTGAAGTTCTGTTTCAGTTTCAATAAAGTTACACATTACTACAAATACTACTGCAGTTGCTAGATGTTTATTGTATTGATAGATTGTTCCAACAATAAGGCTGTCCACGGAATCAGTTCATTGAAATGCCACTTAATCGGAAGGCTTTCCTTGAACACCACTGTTATCCCCCTCTGATAAGTTTATGGATAATAAATAAGACACCATTTTGCTTACCTTGAGGAAATGGATCTACAAAAGTTCCTGTAAAATTGTTGAAAACACCATTAAGTGGTGAAGGATTCAACAAATTAGCAAGCTCCTCAATGTTTGCATTCTGAACAGAGGTGGTCCTACAGCTGACATCACGGGGCAAGATTGCAGATTTACCGTCCATAGGAGCTGACACAGAACTTGTGGGCGTATGCCCAGTAGCACCCATTCCTGACCCTAACAAAGGACCTACAATGGAGAAAAAGAAGTGATTTCAGAAATGGGCCAAAATTAAAATATAAAAACTAAAATAGAATTCATAAAGGCTAGAAAGATTCTTACCTCTCCCAAAGGGTAACCACATTTGGGTTTATCTTTCTCAAAAACCAATAGAGACAAACTAGAAATAGGCACACAAATATAAATGATTGATGAAGCGTTAATTTCAGTCATTGACATGACCTGGGGACACAAGTAAATTTTGTGAAAAAAATACAGATAAGATAAGGTAGGACGCCCGAATTTCGACACTGATTGTAAAGTCGACACTCTTAGATAGCCTGCTGTCAAACCTATTTTTCACCTAAATTTATGTTTTCGGACATAAAAACAGTGATGTCATATTAGCCTGCTGTCAAACCTATTTTTCACCTAAATTTATGTTTTCGGACATAAAAACAGTGATGTCATATTAACCGCCGATAAATTTTCTTTCTGTTTCACCTACTTTCCAATTAAAATTGGATGAAAATTTTTATATTGTTTTTTCATGCGTAAACTTACAGTTCACGAAATCTGCTTCAACACCCGCGATTTTCTCTCAGGGGTTGCCAGGAAAGTTCTGTTTCCAATATTTTTAGTTATTTGTTTTGATTTTGAGAATATTATCTGCATTCTTTGACAATGTTCTGTTTTTGAATTCTTATGTTTTTGTGCATAATGAAAAAACAGTAAAATCACTAAGAATCTGTATAAAATTATGGAGTATTGTGGCAATTCGTACGTATATAAAATGCTTTGTGTGTGGTGCCGGAGAGAGAGAGAGAGAGAGAGAGAGAGAGAGAGAGAGAGAGAGAGAGAGAGAGAGAGAGAGAGAGAGAGAGAGAGAGAGAGAGAGAGAGAGAGAGAGAGAGAGAGAGAAAGAGAGAGAGAGAGGAGGTGGAGGAGGAGAAGGAGAAGAAGAAGAAGAAGAAGAAGAAGAAGAAGAAGAAGAAGAAGAAGAAGAAGAAGAAGAAGAAGAAGAAGAAGAAGAAAAAGCATTAATTGCTAATGGGTTTGTTTTGCTTTTGATTACATTTTCCAAGGCAACGAGAAATAAAAACTATGCTCTTCTTATATATTTCAAGTTCATTCCTCTAAAATTCAAATTGTAAAATGAAAATTATGACTCACTTTGATTATGCTGCATTTTTGCAGCAGTTGCAGCATTGAACATGGCTGTATTCCCTCCACTGCCGTGACTGATGTTATCAACAGAGATGCCACTGTCCGAGAGGGGGCTGTTATTGCCACTAGCATGACCAGTTTGATTTTGAATATTCAAGGAGTGAAGGCCAGACAGTACATTGATTGGTAATCCAGAGCTGGTGGGTATGCTCTGTGATACTCCAATATTCACGGGCATTTCCCCAAGACCAAGGTTCATCAGCTCCATGCTATTTGGAGACTGAATAACAGCAGAGTCCATATTCTGCCCTGGAAATGAACCACTTCCCAAGATTGGCAGGTTTACAGAAAGTTGCTGCAAAATACAATTTTTTTCTGTTAGCAGAGAGAATATAAATGGGGGAGATTGTCAACTAAACAAAAAAGTTTTTGTTTGTTGTGTTTAAGGGTTTTACAGCGTTTGCAACACATTAAGGTCATATCAGTGCCAGTAAAAAGGAAGAAAATGGGATGGTAGTAAGTTCTAGAATTACAATAAAGCATCCAAGAATATGTAAGACAAAGAGGAATTGCTTCAAATGGGAAACGGATGTAGATTCCAAGAGCACACTATCAAAGTACTTAGTTTGAGATTACCTTAAAAAAAGTCACGTCCAGACACAAGCACAGGTCCCCACTAAGAGGAACACACTCAAATGCTTACAAATCATAAATAACATGTAAACAAAACACAATACTGTGCATAACAGAGATGATTTACAAGGAAAAAAATATCTCCCAAAACTACTATAAATTTGACTGTTTCACTCTCAGCCAAGGTCAGGACAAAACCAAGTAATCTCATTCCAAGACAAAGACAGAAAGCAGTTGGAAAATAGATACAGGAGGATAGAAGACAGAACAAGTATTTCCCTGCCCATTATGGAGAGACGGTTGAACATAAAACCTGAAAAACCTTCTCCAAAAAATGCATGTCCATATGATGATATATAACATGAAATTCAACAGAATTATGTCATCAACAGTTCATTATAATAAGCATTAACATCATACATCATGGAAATTATCAGGAAGAGAGACAGGATTTTTTTTTAACCTAAGGGAAAATTCCAGAGAAAAAGAAACTGTCAGCACAGGCCTTACACAAGCTACAAAATTTATCAACAAAGACCTGTTACAAGCTACAATAATAAGAAAATAATTTTTTTTAAAGAAAACAAAATGTATGGTGTTTACCCATAGTTCTGTCACTTTAAAAGTACTTATGTCCCTCAGTTTGTACAAACACAAAAACAGTGAAACTTCTAAAAAATTTCCTCTAGAATTTTGGTTAAATAACTGAATCAAGAGGGGAAAAATATCCAAATTGACCTATATTGACCTTTAAAAAATCTGTATATATAATTTAACACGTGTAACAAGCACAGCTGTGTTCTAGAAGCTCTGCTATCTTTGTGACTTTTCAATAATGTACACGCATTTTATCATTGGAATTCTATATGTACTTTGTGATATCCTGGAGTAAATTGTAGATATTCATCAAATATTTTTAGAGTTATTAAGACATTTAAAACAAATTTTACACATCTTAGATCTCAGGACATTTTATTTGTTTACATCTTTATGTGTCGAATTGGAATCGTCATCCATAAATATCCATCAAAAATGTTATTAGACCAAGAGGAGGTAGGAGAAAACAGGATGATTGAAACTATCAAAAACAATAGGCCACAGAGAAAACTTCATGCACAGATCACCTTTAACACTGACAACCATTCCCACAAAATCTATAACACTGAAACAAAAAAGACAACAACTCACCTTGCAATCACACCACACAGTTACTCAACACACCTGTAATAATCAAAACATGAAACCCCACCACCTACCTTACATAACACACGTGGTAAAAACCACTCAAAGAGTCCCAACTATTTACAAATATGATTTGTCAAGATAGTCAAAGCAGAGGAGGAAAAAGGACAATAACACGGATTGATGTGCCAATGGGAGCAATCTATATTCATGTTTTGTCCAACGAAGTCATCAATCACATGATTTGTTGCTGTCCAACGACTGGATAATTCTTCAGAGATGAAAACCCGCTGCTTTATGAAAGTTGGAAACATACCCATGTGTCAAGCTGAACGAAATGACCAGTCGTGATGTTAGATATTTCAAAAACTGTGAACACTCTTCACTATGTGGGTCACATTGAGCACATATTCCACTGTGACCAATGACCTCGAGCACATGGAAATGTAATATAGATCATGCCCATTGCTGACACTATAAAAAATTACATGACAAGACAGCTCACATAAATGAATCAACATATAGTAATAGTGGAGTTTTAAACCAGAACTTTCTATTAAAGCAATGGACACACATAGTAAACAATCTCCTGGTTCGGTTATAACAATATAAAAAGTGTTCAAAATAAACAAAATGCTAAGAAAAATCTCAAATTAATGGACTTAAACTGCCAATCAATTAAAAATAAACATGTGTTATTTATTAACATTGTACACAATAAGAAATTAGACATTATCATTGGCACTGAGTCATGATTTGATTATCTCTATTCAGGATAATGAATATTTCCCATCGTAATTCAACATATATCGTAAAGACCGCAACCTTAATGGCCAGGGGTGTTTTTATTGCCATTAGCCAAGAGTATATAATCTCATTAGTACCAGAACCGGAGCAAAGCGTGAGATGATATGAATCAAAATATCCAGGGCACTTTACATGTGCTCCTTCTATGCGCCCAATATGGGTGATGAAGAAAGCTTGGAGCTATTCAAGAATTGTATGATGAAATTAAACACCATCACCAATGGCATCTTCATAACAGGAGATTTTAACTTGTGACTGGAAATCTTAAACATTAAAAGTAAAGACCCCTTTTGCACAATGACTTTTTGAATATCTTAGAAGACAGTGCGCTCACTCAGCTAATAGAGGAACCAACAGAAAAGCAAACTAAGGTCTGAGAAATGAAATTACTGAAACAGCTAAAGAGCTTTTAAACATGCCAACACTTAGCACTGAAGAACTTTGGCAAAAATTCAAACATATTCTAGAGAAAGGAATCAGGAGAAATATACCACATAAAACTTGTAGAATCATAAACAGCCTACCGTGGCTCACTAAGTCAATAAGAAAGATGATAAACCAGCATGACAGCTGTTATAAAAGGTATAAAAAGACAAACAAGCACAGTTATAAAGAGAAATACACTGTTGCGTCAAAAAATATTGAGACTATGTGGAGGACATGTTTAGCCATGATGAGAACAGAAACAAATTTACTGGTATGGACAGAAGTGGAATAGCCTCAATCAATGACGATGAAAAGCTCCTCACCACAGCTTTTGACAAAGCAACAGCCCTAAATGCCAAATTTCAGTCTGTCCTTTCTAAAAAGCAACCTTTAACCCTCAAACAAACTGCAGAAAACAGCATAACTGAAAGAACCAGTTACGTCAATGAAAAACAGCAGAGTGAGAGAGAGAGAGAGAGAGAGAGAGAGAGAGAGAGAGAGAGAGAGAGAGAGAGAGAGAGAGAGAGAGAGAGAGAGAGAGAGAGAGAGAGAGAGAGGAGAGAGAGAGGGGAGAGAGAGGAGAGAGAGAGAGAGAGAGAGAGAGAGAGAGAGAGAGAGAGAGAGAGAGAGAGAGAGAGAAAGAGAGAGAGAGAGAGAGAGAGAGAAGAGAGAGAGAGAGAGAGAGAGAGAGAGAGAGAGAGAGAGAGAGAGAGAGAGAGAGAGAGAGAGAGAGAGAGAGAGAGAGAGAGAGAGAGAGAGAGAGAGAGAGAGAGTAGCTGCTAACCAGCCACGCCTGAACGAAGTGAGTGGGGGTCTTAACCTAATGGTGTGCGTCCCCAGTGTGACATCGTACCACTGCTCAGCCTATCTATTACTATTTATAAATCTATGAGTGGACCAGAAACCATCCAAGCAAGAGTTCAGCACCCTGCCTCCGTTGATTTTTCAGAGATCACTTGACACTGGTGAAGTACCAGGGGATTGGAGAACAGATAATGTATCTCCCATTTATAAAAAAGGACAGAGAATGATTCCTTCAAATAACTGCCCAGTGTCTCTCACTTGTACCCCAAGCAAGCACATCATTGTCAGCCAGATAATGAAATACACAGATATGAACTCCAAAATGATTTTAGGTCCAGCCAGGCGCTCAGCTTCACTGATGACATTTCAAATTCTCTCGAGAAGGGCCAACAAACTGATGTACTTATAATGGCCTTTGACAAAGTTGACCACAACATATTATGCCACAGAGACAATATGGGATAAATGGAAAAATCAACAGATGGATTGACAACTTCCTGAAAGGCTGTACCCAATCAGTGATTATCGACAGTGAATCGTCGAAGTCTGTTCCAGTTGAATTAAATGTTCTTCAAGACTCAGTCCTTGGTCCCACTCTCTTTTTTTTTTTATATCAAAGACCTGGCAGATGCTCTTGATTCTAAAGTTCGCCCTTTTGCAGACGACATTATTGCATACTTGATCATAAAATCACAAGAAGATGGAGCACATTTGCAACACAACCTTGACAACTGGCAGCTTGGGAACAGAGGCATCGCATGGAAATTCATCCAGAGAAATGCAATGATATATCAATCCATCTCCAAACCCATGCAATTACAAGCTACACAACCACACCATAGAGTACATAACAAGGGCCTAATATTTAGGAATAACAATAAAACCAGACTTAAAATGGGACGAGTACATTAACATCACAATAAAAAGCAAATAGAACCCTGGGTTTCCTCCGAAAAAATTTAAAGATTAAATCAATAAGCCTAAAATCATTAGCATAAAAGTCATTAGTTTGATCACAAATTGAATATGCATGCACTTTTTGGGACCCACACCCAAACACGTTGATAAACTGGAGGCAATACAGAGACAAGCCACTTGTTTTGTTACGGGAAACTATGACAACACATCAACTTTGAGCAACACGATTGATCAACTTGAATGGAAGTCACTCAAAACTACGAGGAAAATAGCATGTCTGGCGTGATGTATAAGATAAAGAACTACCTGGTGGTGATTTCATCCTGATCTCCAAACACCGACTAGAACATCCAGGACTTCCCACATGGACAGTTTCATCCCCCTGACATTAACCAAAGACCTCAGAAAATTTTCATTTTTACCCCAGAATCATCACAGATTGGGACTATTTACCGCAGGAAGTTATATCTGCACCCACTTAAGATTTATTTACAGAGCTTCTAGATCACTGCTGAATTTTCACCTTAAATGTTATTGTTCATGTCAAAATCTTCATGAGTGAAAGTGGACATTAAAGGAAGATTCAAGAAGATACCAATTAAATCTTTTTCAAGTAGTAGGACTGTACATGAGAAGATGAAAAGAAAAAAAACCCAATTTACCTTCTCTTTGGAAAAGGATCCAAAGGTAAGATTAACAGCATTCTTGAAAGATGAAGTATCCGTTTTGAATTCCGTATTCGGGGGTACTTGAGGCATGTCAAAGCCCTTGAAGAGGGTGTCCAATTGAATAAATGTCATCTGCAGCAACTGGGCAATCTGACCAGCATGTCCATGGCCACATGTGCGTTCAATGAAAGCTTTAGCTTGGTTGAGTCTGCTCTCATAATTAGAGAGAGTGTGCATACCTTCCATTAATCCTATCTCCCGTTTCTCATGTAAGTCATCCAATTCTTTCAAACAAGCATCCTGAAAAGATCAAAGTTAATCGAGTGATAAACGACAACCAGACAATGTTTAACCGATAAGTCAAATAGTGTTATTCTCATAAACACAACCTTTGCCTGGGTTATGGATTAAGCAACTAAAACAAATGCACATAAAAGGCTAAGAAATATTGTGGTGATGTAGGCACGGCATCGGTACAGTAAAGGCTACAAAGAAGAAAAGAAAAAAATAATGTTTCCTTTTCATCTTCTTTTAAAAAATTATATAAATTTTGTTATCAGATTATCAATGTATGGCTTTGCCAACAACATCACAATAACTTCTGTGGTTATTTTCATGTGAAAATATGTGGATATATACTGTTTGGCATTGCAAACAGTTGATTTTCTCTCAGTCCACATTCATATAAAAAGATCCGAGCATTATACACAAAACCTTTCCATGTTATAGCCACTCAATATCAGGAGTAATGATAGTGAGTAAAAGCTTGGCAGTGGGTGGAACATGACTACAGGCTGCATTCATTATACATAGAAATAATAATATTAGAATAATTTTAGCTTTATAGGTATGGCTAATTTGCTGACTTTTGAACTAGCTGTACACATTCAAAGAGCAAACAAAATAATTTGCTATTGTTACAATCAAGTTTTATAGAAATCTATCAGACAATTGAAATTGAAGAAAATTGTACACGCAGAGACGTTGAAAAGAGCTATAGCTGTGGTAGTAGTGGAAATGATAACAATAATGATGATGATTATGCAGTGACTGTCTTTGTAAAGGTAGTATTACTGCTATGGTGCCTGTAGTGATGATGTGGTCGTGGCTATATTCCCAATTTTCCTAGCCTGAAAATTCAAGACAAAACATTTTCTTTCATGAAGTCTTTCAAACATGAATAATAAAAAAAATTCTAGACATTTTCCAAGCTTACAACCCTATTGAGAGATCATATAATTGAGATCATTCTCAACACTTACTCTTGCCTCCTCAAGGATTGCTTTGTAACTTTGAAATGTTTCATTGATCAGTCCTTTGGTACTATCTTTCTGCATCTCTAGCTCTTCAAAAGCTAAATTGAGGTTGGAATTCATCTTCTGACAATTTTCCAGCTTCTTTCCACATTCGTCAGCAAGTTTAATCAAAGTGTCCTTGTTTTTGCACACGGCATTCGTCACTTGACTTATGTAGTTTTCATGCTGTGCGTGTACTTTTGAGACACAATCACCACAAGCTGGTACCTGTAATACAAAATTAAAAAGCTTAGGACTTTGAGAAGCAGGGGGAACTATTGTAAAATATACAACAATAAATGGGCAGGCAATAACAGCAATGTGATTGATGTATACCATATGAGTAACCCCAAGATACCAGACCTGTGTGATATGGAGAATTCAGGATCTTGCATTTGGACAAAAATCCAAATTTTGGTGACAAATAAATATTTAACTTAACGCACTGCGTTTTATAGAATTTGTAAGATCACTTAACTTTTAGAAAATTTTCAAAAATTTTAGCTTGAAGAAACAAATCATTTATTATCAGACCATGAGCAACTTACCAAGCATTTTGAGCAAAAAAACTTTATGCTCTCGAGAGGATGCAAGGAACAAAAAATTGGCTTTCTAAGATGCTCAATACCTTCTCCACTTTTAATCATATCTTCAAAAGTCACAACCTGAGGAAGGGAAAGAATATGGACATTTATATTTGAACTGGCTAAGGGAGCAATAATAGAATACAGATATACCATATATTAATGGGACTAAGATATATCTTTAAAATAAGGTACGGCTTCTCACTTTACTAAGCATTTAGATTCCTTTTTGAAAATTTTAAATAGCTGAAATGTTAAAATGAATCAAAATTTGTTACGATGCAGTCAACACTTTTGTCATTCAAATTTCTTTTTTACATCATATTTGAACAAAAATATTTGCTATAGTTAAAGTATATTAAGTGTTGAAGAGCTCGTTTAGCAGAAAAATAAAATATGTATAGCAAGAACTAGCAGATTTTGTGTTTTGAGTGAGAGAAATCTATTTTTGTATAGGTTGGGTGTGAAATTTTGGGGAAAATCCGGAAAATGGTCGGGAAGGAGAGAGTTAAACATGTTTAAAGATGCTTTCGACAATTTTAAGTCACTTCCTCGCCAATAAAAAATTAGATGGGATGAAATTTTTAAAATCTACATCTACAATTTAAGCACTTGAGAAAAGGTAAGACTAATGGGACTAGTTCACACAGGAACATATGTTGGTTCCAATATGCTTTGAGATCATCTCAAGTTCCATCAGACAAGCACAGGATCCCAGCAAAAGGCATATACTCAAAAATTCACAAAACATGAAATTCAAAACAAAAAATATAACTGTACATAACAATAACAAGAGAGATGAATTACTAGGAAAAAAAATCTACCAAAACTAATACTACACATTTGACTGTTTCCCTCTCAGCCAAGGACTCCTATCAGGGCAAACCAAGTAATCTCATTCCAATATAAATACAGAGAGCAACTCAGAAAAGATAAGGTTGATAAGACATAAGTGACCGCCTGCTCACCATGAGAGGTCAGTTTCAACATATATAGAAGCAAATGCGAGTGTGAGGTGCACTAAGTGGGGTCGTGATAAATGACAATATTTTCAAATTTGTGCTCTGAATTATCTGTATACAAATATATATAAAATACATTTGATGCAAAAAGACTTTTTAAAACAAAAAAAATATATATTTTATGCATTTCTCTGGTTTTTCAAATTCAAAAATTGACAGTCTAGCTGGCATCAAAGACAGAAAGTAACCTGGAAAAGGAGAACGGATATAAGGGGATAGAAGACAGTGAGAGGGACTTCCCTGCCCATCGGCTCAAAATTTAACACTTCGGCACGACTATGTGGTTTTGCTGTATGACCAGAGGCGTCAACTTAAAATTTGGTTCACAGGAATTTCAGACACCACTCAGAGGAATTCCCGCAAATAGACAAATTTGGATGGTATTTGGCATTGTGTTTATATATCCTATAATTCTAAATTGATATAGCTGGTTAGAACTATATGATAAGTAAACACATTGCAAATACCATTCTATCCAAAGTCCCTTTATTTCAATTGAAGTAAAGCTCCAAAACCTAATGGTGGTGGTTGTAGTAGTGGTAGTGACAATGATTTATGGTCAGTGGTTGTCGTTGTATTGGTAGTGATGTTGTTGTAGTAGTAGTGGTAGTGATGATGATGATGTGGTGGTGGTGGTTGTAGCAGTGGTAGTGATGATGATGGTGGTTGTAGTAGTGGAAGTGATGATGTGGTGGGAATGGTTGTAGTAGTACTGGTAGTGGTGATGTAGTGGTGGTTGTAGTAGTATTGATAGCAGACCTGCCAACCTTCCCAGGATGAAAAGTGTATTCCATGACCCTAAAAAGTGTATTTTTTAGCAAAAAAGTGTATTTTGTTTGCACATGTGGAAAAAAAGTGCGCACTATACAAAAATTTATATAAAAGCTAACATCAATCCCAAATCAAAATAAACTCTGATCTTCATCATTCAAGCAATCTCTAGTGATTACAAAATTATCGATTTATCGAGAAACTAAAACTTAATGGCCATTTAAAATTAGCATAAGGCTCAGAAATTGCAATATCAAAGGAAATTGCTTTCGAAATACTCAAAGAAATGACCAAAAGACCCTTAACATGCTGGTAGTATTGATGCTAGTGTTAGTGGAAGAAGTGTTGGTTGTTGTAGCGATGGTGCTCTAGTGGTGGTGGTGGTGGTGATGATGATGATGAAGCTGTGGTGGCGGTGGTGGTAGAAGTGATGTGGTGGTGGTTGTGGCAGTGACAATGCTGTGATGGCAGTTGCAGAAGTGATGATGTCATGGTGTTGATGGTAAAAGATGCTGATGAAGTTGTGATGGTGATATCTTCTAGCCCAGTACATCAGTTATGAGAAAGTTTTGAGATAAAATATCTGGGAGAGTGGTCTTCAATTCAATAGATTGATAATTTGCAACAGTAGCAAGATATTTTCCATATATATTATCTAATGATCCATCTCTCTCTCTCTCTCTCTCTCTCTCTCTCTCTCTCTCTTTAATTTTTTTTGAGGATTCACTACTACTACTCCTACTACTGCTATTATTACTTCTATATACTACTAATACTATTACTTTGGTCAAATGATGGGAAATTCGCAAAGTATGTAATATGAGAGACAAGTTAAATACTTCTAAAATGGTTCTAAAAACTTCATTTTGAACCAAATACCGTTCTTAAAGCTGCCCACTTTGTAATTCAAGACCCGTACAAAATAATAAAGAAAAAAAAAGATCATTATAAATTTTATAAATCAAAATAGAGTAATTTAATTATTATAAAGGGAAATAACCCATTTATGTTTAAGTTAATTCACAATACAGTTTTTAATTGAAGGCTTCATAGTCAAAGAAGGGTTTAATTAAATTTTCATTTAAGAATTTTCTATTTAATAAGTGGCAAAAGTTTAAATGTGGTCTGAGACTATTTAAAGTATAAAACAAGCATATATGCATAAATCTATGCAAATCCTCAAAAATGTATGAGAAAAATATTGGTGAAAACCACATCATATAAGCAACTGAAATGATAACTACAGTATTAAATGTAATGCATCATTCATTCAGAAACACGGACAACAGTTGGTGTAGGACATGTGTGTATCAATGCATCAAATGTATCATCAAGATTATTCACATCACACATCTTTAAAAAAATCGTATTAAATCCACTAAAATCGTATCCGCGTATTTGGGGTCCAAAAATCGTACTAAAATATGATTAATCGTACTGGTTGGCAGGTCTGTGATAGTGATGTGGTGGTAGTATTTGTAGTAGTATTGGTGTAAATGTAAATGTAAATAATGAATTTATATAGCGCCTAAACATCCACGTTAATAGTGCTCTGCGGCACTTTACATAATTAAAAAATGTTTAAAAACAACAAAATTAAAAATCATGACACTACATAATAAGCATGAATACAAAAACAAAATCTAAGCAACATCTATTTCATGAAAAATAAGCCTCAAGGAACAAATCATTCTTCAGAAATTTCCTGAAAGATGATAAATTTTCCCATGACTTTCTCCTAGGACTAAGTGCGTACCATAGGCGTGGAGCTATGGATGAAAAGGCTTTTTTTTTTTTACCGAAAGTGGATTTTGAGGTGGTAACCTTTAGAAGTTGGGACTGATATGATCTTAAATTTCGAGTGGGTTCATATTTTTTAATCATTTCCTGCAAATATTCAGATGCCAATCCATCCAGACATCTAAAAACATAGCACAATATCTTAAATTCTATCCTGAACTTCACAGGAAGCCAGTGCAATTCCTGGAGAACTGGTGTTATATGATCTTTTTTTCGTTAATTCTATAAGTCTAGCCGCTTTATTTTGAATTTTTTTGAAGTTGATGAATTAATCTACTTTGACAGCCAATGAGAAGGGCATTACAATAATCTAATCTGCTAGTAATAAAAGAATTAACAAGCATCTTTGTAATATCCTCATCAATATAATATCTGATTCTTCCAATGTTTCTCATGTGAGTTACAACATTGACATATTTTTTTAACATAATCTTCCATGGATAACCCTTGATCTAAATACACTCCAAGATTTCTCACACAAGAACTAGGTTTAATAGCATTTTTACCCCCTAGTACCTCATTTGTAGATATTTTTGAGAGTTGATACCTATTTCCAAAAATTATCATTTGTCTTGTCATTAAGTTTGTTTAGTTTCATCCAATTCTACTAGTAATGACGTGGTGGTGATGATTGTAGTAGTAGTGATAGTGATGACGTGGTGGTGGTGGTGGTTATTGTAGTAGTAGTAGTAGTGGTAGTGATGATGATGTAGTGGTGGTGGTTGTAGTAGTCATTGAATTGATGACGACGTGGTGGTGGTTGTAGTAGCAGTGGTAGTGATGATGTGGTAGCTGTAGTTGTAGTGATGGTGGCTATAGTAGTCGTGGTAGTGATAGAGGTGTTGGGGGACCTTTGGAGCAATATGACCTCACCAGAATTTGACAGAAGTTGCCAGTAACCCATAAACTTTTTCTCAAGACCGGAATTTTTTTTCTCCCCGATAATACTGAGTTTTGGCATCACTGTGTGACACTCTTTCGGAGCAGAGGGTCCTGGGTTCGAGCCTCGCTCTGTGCATTGATGAGTCCTTGGAAAAGGCTCTTTACTCACTCGGGTGTAAAATGAGTCTCTGTCGAAAAAAAAACTTTAATTACTGACTATAGACGTCGTGACTCATTCTACATGTTATGTGTTGCTGTTGGTGATGTAAATGACTCTCTGTAAAGTGCTTTTGAGTACATTTAGTGGATATTGCGCAAAAATATTTGGGGCTTTTTTTTCTATTTTTTTTTTTTTGCAGTTCTTGACTTGTGAAAGACAGTCAGGACCTAAATTTGTAGCGATAGAAATTGAACAAACAAAAAATATAACTTGCCTGATGATCTTCGAAGCATCTCATGAACTGATGAGCAGTAACACAATTTGGACAAAGAAGATTTTCACAAGTCTTGCATCTTGCAACAGCCTTGTCCTCAGCTTTACAACTGGTACAGCCAATCTGCAGTAATAAAAAAATATCGAGAGTAAGATAGATGTGAAACAAGTTAATAACAAAGCTGTTACAACATGGAGAATCTGAATTTAAATGAAAAAAATATAGACAAAGAAAACTTAAAATTCAAAATTTTAATAACTAATATCCTCTACTTTTCATAATTAGATTTGCTGAATAATCAAAACACATACAAACCTGCTTTATTTCCTCAGAATCCTTTTGAAGAATATCTTCCAAAACCAAATCAGACTGCAAACCAATTACTCCTTGAGATGGCAATTGAGTTTTCTGTTTGCAACTTGGGCAATTCAAGGAAGCACTACTGACACTGTCAACAGAATTCTCATTTTCCAATTGTTTATCCAGACATTCTTCACAAAACACATGAAGACATGATAAAAGTTTAGGTGTCTTCAACTTGTTTTCACAAATATGGCAAATATCTACAGCATAGTCATCTTCCAAAGCTCCACCGCTCCCAGAAAGATCTTCCTTAAGATTCATCTCATCAGTCGGTGATGGAGCATATTCATTCTCTGATGCAGAAGCCATGCTAAGGGACAAAAATTTAAGATATTTTAGGTTTAAGCTTTTGTTTGTTTGTTTGTTTTTGTTTTTTTTTATTTTTTATTTTTTGGGAGTGGGGGGGGGGGGGGGGGGGGGGGGGGGGCGAATCATATCAGTGCATGTTTAGTACTTTTAATCCTGTGGATAAAATAAGGTAGAATTTAGCTTTGGATATCAAACATTGGAAATTGGCAAATCAAAAGTTCTTGATGCCGAATGAAATCTATAGACCTGTAAATGAGCCGTACAAAAATTGACAAAATTTTTGACAAACCACAGACATGATTTTTAAAATAAATGAGTGCAGTATAATAAATGAAAGAGATAGACAATGTGTTACTATTACTGGGTGCCTTGTGGAGATAAAAGAAAAGCCAAATAAGCAAGTCATTAATATGATGACTTTAAAAGGTAATTCCAGCTATAGCATAGCTGCCAACTTTTCAAAAATAAAATAAGGAACGCTCATTTGGCCCGGCATGAGGGGACAACGTGTGCCACCCCCCTTCATCGAATTGCAACATATAAAAGTCAGCCTTTTTAATTACTATTACTAACACTAACAAGTTTGAGATAACAGAGGCCAGTCCAAAAGTTGCTAAATTATCGGGTTTAGTACCAGCACATTTGAATCGTTAAAATTACACTTTCCACAATGAGACCAAAATTTCAGAACAGACAATATAAAGAAAGAATTCAACTGCCTCAACTTTGATAAGGACCAATACACAAGAAGCACAATTGTAAAATACATGAAATAACATAGAAATGCATAGCTGCCAACCTGGTACATCACTTGAGAGGGCGTTTTGGGGTAAAAATGAGGTGAGTTCAGATAAAAAGTAGACGATTGCATATATGTTTTCTTTCATGCAACATAATGGTCTTTA
>NC_088363.1:20436657-20521657 GCF_034508935.2 Berghia stephanieae
ATTTTATTTTAGATTTGATTGATTTTATTTCCTTAAAAATATGGGTAAGCCAATTTCTCGATGTCAGTATTATAAACTAAGGCCCAATTTCTAAAAGTACCTTCTTATGTTGTCCTTTTCTTCTCACAAATTGTAATTTACCCAAATTGAGCTAACCATAGGATAACGACGTGAAAACATGACCCAGATAATTAGATGCAAATGACCCGAACTGTGCCGATCGATATTTGAAGGACGAGTTTTCTGGCCAAAATTTAAAATATGGGTTTTTTCCAGAGTACGGCATTATTGTTCGTTCACTATTTCTTTTCTTTGAAGAGTTTACATCTTACCATTTGTGACCCATTGTCTCAAAACGGTATTATGTCGGAACGAACCAGATGCTTAAAAGCCGAATTAAATTGTAAACTGGTCAAAAATAAAAATTGTCGGCATTAGCACCCTAGAATATGGTATCCATTCTCCTCAATAAAACAAACTCAACACAAGTCTGATATTTCTGGCTATAAATTCAATTTTCAACATCTTAACCAACCCGACTTAATACCGTTTTGAGGCGAAGGGTCACATTTGCCATCATTCTTTAGTTGTCTGAGACACCATTAGATTAATTTAATTTTATCATAACAAGTGTATTCCACTTTTTTCGACTCCTGTAATGTTTAGTTTAATCTTCGTCTTGATTTATCTCAATACCCTCGATCATCGTGATCCTATTGGCCCTTTCAAAATTGCTCTCCAGTTTCGTCAATGGAGCTTAAAGATGGAAGCTTTTTTCTGGGCATTAAAGCCACTAATATGACATTTAGATTGTATTTCTTTGGATGTAAAATTCATTACAAGTTATTGCTCCCATTGTGGACAGGGAGGAACTTACTATATCTTCTATCCTCTAATATATGTTTTCCAACATGCTTTCTGTCTTTGTCTTGGAATGAGATTCTTGGCTTTGTCCTAATTCAGGCCCTGGCCGGATACCCGAGCTGATAAGGAAACAGTCAAATGTATAGTTAGAGTTTTTGGTGATGATTTTCTTTGTTTTGTTAATCATCTGTCTGTTACGCACTGTATTATGTTTTGTTTACATATGATATATGATTTGTAAACATTTGCGTGTGTTCCTCGTAGGGGGGGACCTGTTCTGATGTCTGAATGAGATTTTTAGGTGATCCCAAAGTACACTGATTGTGTGCTCTTGGGATGTACATCTGTTTCCTATTCAAACCAATTCTCATTTGCTTTCCTTTTCTTTGGGTGCTTTAATTGTAATTCTAGAACTTTTTACTATCCCATTTTCTTCCTTTTTACTGGCGCTGATATGGCCTTAATGTGTTGCAATCGCTGTAAAATACTTAAAAACAAAAACAGACACACTATCTAGTTATTGGGTTTAACATTGGGTTTTATCGCTGCAGGATATTTAGGCTAGATCTAATAAGCAGAGATTTGCACCAGGTTAGAATCGTTATGGGTTGAGTAGGGATCTAGCAAGTTGTGTGGAACTTTTGTCAAGAAATTATTTGTCCATGGTCAAGTGAGTGAAGTGTGAATATCTATAGATCTAGATAGTACTCCTGATAGTGTCTGGAAAAAAACAACACTTTTTACACTTTTATTTAGCGCCCTGAGCACCTTTGAGTGGAAATGTGCGCTTATAAATGATTCATTATTATTTATATTTTTTATTTTGACAAGAAAACTCGTCTTTCAAATATCGATAGATTATAATAACCATCATCTTTCCAAGAAACTCTCAAACCTGGGACTTCCTTAGTACCAGGTTTGAGAGGTCTTTGTGTGTGTGTGTTTTGTGTTTGTGTGTGTGTGATATTTGGTTATGGTTATTGTTGTTTTTTTTTTTTTTTTGTTTTTTTTTTTTTGTTTTGTTTTTTTTTTTTTTGGAGAGGGATGAGGTTCATTTCCATCGATCGATATTTGAAGGACGAGTTTTCTGGACAAAAATTTTTTTTAACGTTTTTGTTTTGTTTTTTTCGGGTTTTTTTTTTTTTTGTTTTTGTCTTTTTTTTTTTTTTTCAAATCACGGCTCTATTGTAATGTTATGCCCTCGTAATCATCAAATAGATACGTTTTCAAAAGTGTCCAGGGAACGGTGACATTGTATAAACAGATCAGACGTAAATGATTCTAAAGCGGATAAAAACATTAAGAGATGAAGGTCAATAGAAATTCTTTATGTGCGCTGCGCAATATAACTTATTACTTAAACAATTGGCAATTTCCATCTTCGCAGTATGACCCAAATGCGGATATTGTTATAAACAGCTTAACGAAATATAGAAAAAAGAAGATAAAGATAATCGAGACGCACAACGCGCTTTACATGATCCCGAACCAACAGCGACTCTTAACATTTTGTATTAGATATGATACCTGTTAATCGATATTACAATTTTTTTTTCCGACAGACAATGCTATTAACTGATAGGTACTCATTTTACACTGAGTACGGTGAGAGAATGTGAGTAAAGAGCCTTTTCCAAGGACTCGATTATGTGCCTCTCAGAGGAGACTCGAACCCAGGACCTACCTATCCGAAGGCGAGTGTTATACCACAAGACAACGTAGCCGCACACATAATTTTAGATGAATACATGTTGTAGGTTGAAATGATTGAAAATAGAGTAGTCTCTTCATTATAATTTGACAACACAGCAAATTCAGGAGAAAGTTGACAAACAATCGACCACCAATGGAAAACAGATGTGACGAGGTGCCTTCGACCCGTTAGTCATTTCAATACATGGGATTTAAAACCCCAGGGTATCGCCATTCAAAAATAGTTGTGAGAAAATCACTCCGTTCAATAAGTATAATTCAGAAATATCGCTGGTTAAAATAGTGAAAAGAATTAACAAAGCAATCTGAGCATTGATTCAATCATGAAAAGATATAGAAAGAACAGACTTTTTAATGAACATACAATTTTATCTATCAGTGATTTGCTTGAATAGTATCAAAAACAAAATGAGGAATAATAGCTGAACCAGGGAATACATATTTCTTTTATTTATTTTTTTGTAATCACTCGGCGAGTTTAGACAGAAACACTGATGCTAAATGAATGATATAAACTAATTAGCTCATAATTTTGATATCATAAGATTTCTGAAAAATCCCATGTATTTATTGGGCACGAGCGTATTTTTTCTCTCTAATCGGACAGTAGTGTGTCTCCACATGAAATAATAATAATAATAATAGTAATAATAATAATAATAATGATGATGATGATGATGATAATAATAATAATAATGATACTAATAATAATAATAATAATAATAATAATAATAATAATAATAATAATAATAATAATTATAATAATAATAATAATATACTTTATCCATCCAAAAAAATGGAAATTCGTTTACAGACGTGGCATGCAAGAAATGGTTCGTTGTTTCGATTCGATTTTGGAACAAAAGATCATGCGGTTGTAACTTAAAATGGAATTCAATTAAATATGGGACTAAATGAAGTAATTATCTGACTGACAGTTCATGACCATCGTTTCGTAACTTGTCGTCGGTTTATTTCTATACACAAAGAACATTAATAAACCATTTATGAACAACTCAATTTGAATCCATAATTGGACTCGGGTGTATTTACATTGATAGGGCAGTACGTTACATTCACTAGCACAATTTGTAATACTAAAATAAGAAGAAATTCACGTATATTTCGAACTGCCATATATTGGAATAATCTAAAGGATGACCCCCAAAAAAATTGCGAAACCCCACAGCAATTTTGACCTTGGAAAATGATATTCCGTCCTTCAGATCGGATTAAACCTTTGACTTGTCAAGTCTTATGTCAATACAATTTTAGGGTTTGTGTCAGAAATCTGGTAACTAAATGAATTATGAAAACGTGTATGTAGCATGGGTCTCAAATTTTCGCTAGTTAGCGGATTTCCGCCATTTCAAGTCCTCTCCTTTTTTCTTCAGCTTAGGCTCCAGGCTCTCAGTAGTATCAATACATTTTTAAAATATCATTGTAAGCAATCTGGTTGAAAAGGGACTTCTCCATAGTTATTAGTTCTTTAACATTTTCCCCCCTTTTTATAGTATGATTTGTATGTTAATTCTATATTTTACCAGTATTGTCATAGGTGACATATTACTCGACTTTAAGATAAAAAGCGCGTTCCGCGGAGGCCGCGAACTATTCCTCCTTTTAAAAAAAATGATTTGAGACCCTATGATGTTGGGAGTTTGTCGAAAACTGCTGAGAAGATGACAGTAAAATAAATTGCGATTTGTTACATTTTAAACTCTTTGGGTTTTTTTTCCTATCCATGATATGCGATTGTTGATTTTTGAAACTTAGAATGGGGTTTGTTTGTTTGTTTTGTATTTTTTTTTGGAAGGGGGGGGGGGGGGGGTGAATGCCTACTAAAGCATCTTTAGAAAAACATTTTGTTACTTAAATTTGACCTTGATGGGGTTGACCTTGAAGAAAATGTGTTCGATCCGTCTGATCGGATTAAACTTATATGTCGTATAAATGGTATTGTGAAAACTAAGCTGCTAGCAGCTTTTGACTGTAAAAAGTAATATATAAAAATGAATAAATCAGCCTCAAAAAGATCAAAATACTAAATACCGAATATTTCGGGCTCAAAACCCTACTTCAGCCAATAACAAAAAACGGAAATAATTCACGTTGATACTAATCAGATCTATAAATCTACCGTATAATCTTTGACCATCCTATTACAAGTTGCCTTTCTGTGGGGGTTTTTTTCTCGCGCTGAAACGTCCTTAAAGTGTTAGAGCGCAGTACAGCTCAGCTCCTTTTTAAAAAGCTAGAAGAAAAAAAAAGCAATCAGCCTGGACCCGGCTGAGAGTAAAATAAGCCTTTAACCATTTCAGTTGATCTGGTTGTTGCAATCGCCAAGATTGATTACCGAGTATCCGTAGTAAATGACAATGGCAACATGTGCTTCATTAATGTTATCAATAGCCAGATGAAATATAGATTGACCGAGACGTCGATATTCGCTTTTCATTAAGAAGCACCCTTTCCCCCATTAAAGGACGCATTAGACTGTACTGTAAATTATATTGGTTTTAACCACAAGCATACGACATGAGCATGTTTCAAAATGTATCGAGAAGCTTGTTAGTCAACTTTAAATAGTGGGATATGTAACAAACTTAGGCTCGGTATTTGAGATGGAGGAAGAGAAGTAATTTTCAGTTATTCATTGTTAAACAAGATCTGATTTTATATCCATTATTTCCGTGAATAAGTATTTGTATCTAATAGCTGTAGTAATTGTTTAACGACACTCTCTCTCTCTCTCTCTCTCTCTCACACACACACACACACACACACATATATATGTGTGTGTGTGTGTGTGTGTGTGTAAAGCGCCTAGAGCCCATATTTCATGAGATGTTGGCGCTATATAAGTGTGCAGTATTATTATTACCATCATCATCATCTTTATCATCATTATCGTCATTGTAACTATCATCACCATCATCATCGCTGATGCGTCTTGCCATAGCAAATCTTGCCACGCGCAATGGTTGCCATTTGAATTACAATTGGGGTTCTGTTTTACTGTATTTGACATTATAGCTTGCCCTTCAATCTTCTAATCGCTCTGATTTCCTTTTTTTATTTGTATATTTCCATGCCACCCCAGACTCTATCTTTGTTTTTCTCCTATGTTCCTAATATTTCCAATTGGCTGGAATACATCCTTTGTAATCCATATTTTTGTTAATTTAGACGTTCTCCCTTTAATCAATAGCCTTCAACAGTCGTGACGTCACTCCCTTCGTACTGAGTGGGGATCCTGACCTCCCATAGCGGGGAGGGAGGTACATACTGTGTCTTCTATCCCCTGATATCTGTTTTCCAACATGCTTTCTGTCTTTGTCTTGGAATGAGGTGACTTGGTTTTGTCCTGGCCCTGGTTGGGGTCCTGGCTGGGAGGGAAACAGTCAAATGCATAGTTATTGTTTTGGGAGATGATATTTTTTTCCTTGTAAATCATCTCTCTGTTATGTATTATTATATTTGTTATTTTTAATGTATAGTGTAAGCATTTGAGTGTATTCCTCTTCGTTGGATTATGTGTTTGTGTCCGGATGAGACTTATAGGTGATCTCAAACTAAGTACATTGGTGGTATGCTCTTGGAATCTACATCTGATCCCTATTTCTTCCTAGTTCCCCTTTGTCTTACTTTTTCTTGGGTGCTTTAATTGTAATTCTAGAACTTTTTACTATCCCATTTTCTTCCTTTTTACTGGCGCTGATATAACCTAAATGTGTTGCAAGCGCCGTAAAACCCTTAAAAACATTAAAAACAAACACTCCCCTCGTAATGACGCATTGTTACTTACTGGTTCTAAACTATCGGACCAATGGCGGACGCCCTTATGAAATACTTCTCTGACGAGCATAAAAGGGTATCAGAGGAGAAAAATATGTCTGATCATGTTTTGACTTTTATACATTCTGATCACATGACATGTGAAAAAGTTCTAGCCAGCATGAAGAATAAAAAGTAACAATTTTCTTTGTTTAGAACCAAGCTGCTCGTTGGTAGGCGGATGTGACATCAGACTATTGAATCCAATTACACCTCTGTCTTTTCCCTTAATGTTTAGCCTTTGCATTTGTTTGTGATCATCGGGCCTGTTCTATCATATAGAATCACAGGACAATTACAATTTTAAAGAATTGCTATCTCCCCATTAGAATTTAAATTATTTTTTTTCAAATTAACTTTTAGATTATTTAAGTCGGAATAACATACCTTTTTTCTTTAAGTCAATATATTTTTAGACAAAAACAAATCACTGTTTCAGGTGTACCTTGAGGATGACGACAGCACCTCATACCACGGACACATCCAGGAACTAGACGTAGTGCAGGGTCTCTGCGTCGTCTATATAGAAGAACTCGCCGTCAAGTAAGGGAATGTTACTAAATTATCTTAAACCATTAATAATCTCTCTCTCTCTCTTTCTCTCTCTCTCTCTCTCTCTCTCTCTCTCTCTCTCTCTCTCTCTCTCTCTCTCTCACTCACTCTCTCTCTCTTTCTCTCTCTCTTTCTCTCTCTCTCTCTCTCTCTCTCTCTCTCTCTCTCTCTTTCTTTCTCTATATATATATATATATATATATATATATATATATATATATATATATATATATATATATATATATATATTTATGAGTGTTGGTGGGTACTCGTAGGTACGAAAGTGCTCGATAATGATGGTTAGAGCTAATATAGAATACAAATTGTCACTCACATTTTTTGTTGCCGAGACGTTCGTCTCTGTGTCTCTTTACTAGTGCGGGGCGGTCCTTGGCAAGCCTAAGGACCACGGTCCTACGGTCCTTGGGAAATGAAGACCGCAAGGACCGGTCCTAGGACCGGTCCTTTTCGACATTGAACATTCCTGAGAGACTGTTGGAAATTCGAACCGGTTTGACCTTTGAGAGCGTGGGATCGTTCATTCTTGAACCGTTAAAGACCGCTACACGATGAAAACCGTGGCCTACAGGAGTAAAACACACGGAGTAGTCACACTCATTTCAAATTGTAACCTAATTAGAGAAGAGGGGTGATGCCTTCTTTATTTGCTCACCGTACTTCATTGTTACTTCGATAATTTAATAAAATTTGAAATTTATCCCCATTAACGGAGATAATGGCATCGCCCAAGGCGTTGATCGAGTTGTTCGTGGCGTTGATACACACACGCAACAACTACCCCCCCCCCCCCCACACACAACACACACATTAGAGGGCAGCGAGCATTGAAGAGTAAGAGAGAGACGTGAAGTTATAATAAGAGGGGGTGGATGAGGTGATAAGAGGGGTCGATGGTGACTTTTCACCAGATCTAACAAACTCAGCTACCCATTCATTGCTGAGTAGACAGGGATTCAGAAAAAAATCGACTGCACCCGGGATCGATCTCTGGCCCTTTGCGTATAAAGAGAGTGCTCTATCAACTGAGCTATCGGGGTCCCCAAATATTCTATTGGACTTTTTTAAAATTCAGACGTTATAACTGGTTTTTTTGGAAGGAAGAAACTAATGAAACTCATATTATTTGATTAGTAAAAACACCAAACGAAATTTTAATATTATTGTATTATTTTAAATGACAACACTGCGATAGAAAGGAGTGGTTACAAGAGATGGACAAAAGAAAACAAAAAATCGGATTTGCTACTTGCTAGGTTCGACACACACACACACACACACACACACACACACACACACAAACACACACATCTTTTGTAGACACATACATTTCAAACAATAACCCATTAGAGAAGAGGGGTCATGCCTTCACCATAGATCATTGTCATTGCGATCATTATGGTGTAGTAAATTTTGAAATTTACCCCGTATAATGGAATCGTCCAAGGCGTGCGCCTCCTGTTCCCCCATCTCACACACGAAAGGGCGGTTTGCGGAGTGGAGGTTGGTGGTCGTCTGCCTGCATGGTCGTCTGTGTCGTTTAGTGTATGGCAAAGGGGGGTGGGTGCGATTAATTAAGTGGGATGGGTGGTGATTGGTGGAAGATAGGCAACCGAAGCAACGAATCGCTGGGGAAGTAGTAGGCTATGGCGCGAGACCGTAGGACCGTGGTCCTTGCAAGGACCGCCCCGCACTAGTTGAAAGGTGATAAGAAGTGAGGACCGGCGCCGGTCTTCCCCTCTGGGACCGGTCTTCGGTTCACAGCTAAAAGACCGTCGGACCGCGGTCCAGACCGGTCTTCAGCGCGGCACTACTCTTTACACGTCCTCAGTCGGCGTAATCCTTAATCAAGTGAACAGATTAAGGATTACGCCGACTGAGGACGTGTAAAGAGACACAGAAACGAACGTCTCGGCCACAAAAAATGTGAGTGACAATTTGTATTCTATATATGTATAATATAATATGATCTAAATATTGTATGAAATGAAAATGTACTTCAGGTATTAAAGACTATAGTGTAATAACTCGTATATTGTTTTTATATTTCATATGCTATTTTGGTACAAACAGTATAATTTTATTAGTAACTGTAATAAATTAAAAATATGATACTTGAAATAATTCGTTGTGCAACTCAGTGTTCCAAATAATTCATGGATTATTACTGTTTGGCGTACTCAACAGGAGAAGTCTTCCCGTCCGGTGCATTGCTCCACTGTCTGCGAAAACCACAAACCAGGGTAAGTCATCAGAATCTTGTAATTATAGGCGCGTAAGGGTGGGGTTTGGTCAATGAAAATAAACACATTCTACAGACACACCACGATCATAGATGGAAAAAAATAGATATCAAGGTCATCCGACTCTAGCAAGCGCCATGTGCGAATTTTAAAAAAAGTTATATTAAAGCGTGGGGGTCCGATAGCTTAGTTGGTAGAGCACTCGCTTCACACTCAAAGGGACCAAGATCGGTCCCGTGTGAGGTCGAGTTGGGGGTTTTTCCCCACCCATCTGTCCATCCAGTCGTGATTGTACAGCTGGGTCTGTTAGATCTGGCTCCATGGGATAGACTAACGCCCCTTCCAAATGGTAGCAAGCAATTCCGTTTCGCACGGAAAGACTCGTATATTAAAATTTGACCCAAAAAACTCGTCCTTCAAATATGGATCTATTTAAAATAATCTCATCTTGGCAAAACATCTCAAACCAGGGACCCTGTTACTTTTTCTTTGTTGTAGAAGTGTTATTGCTTTAAATTGGAACTTTTCCTCGAGTTGCCACATATCCGTTCATGCTCTACTCACAGACTTGTAGAAGTTATATAACTTTAATCAGAAAACTCGTCCTTTAAATATCGATCGTTTTTCTGGCATTTTTTTTTTGGAAATACTTGTCTTTCTAGAATACGGTAGTTAATTGGTTAAATTTTAGTTTATTCAAGAATAGGAATGGGCTAGGCTATGATGATATGCGTATATATAAATAGCAGTTCAACACGCATAACTGTGTAACCATAATAGTTTATAGAGTGAATGAAATGAAATTGACGTCACTCTGCTCTTCATTATTACATTTAAAAATAAATAAAATTAAAATTCCCTTTATTCATCCCCAAGGGGAAATTTGTCTTTAGGGTCTATTCCAAGGGAAGACTTGAATAATCCAGGCGTCAGCCGCAGAGCAGCGCCGCAAAGTGAGTTAGGGCAAACCGTCAGTTTTGTGATTAGTTCTTACCGACGTGCACTTATTTGCAGGTCTGATAATCCAATTACCTATGGGCTCATTGTTTTTATGGAAATCTCAAAAAATGACGCAAAGTATTGTTCATAACAACAATGTTAAACTCGGCCCATGAGTGGGTTCGGATGTCAGACTTGTATATTATATTGAAACGTCGGTTCTTACTCAAGTTCCTTTTACAGATTATAAACGTGAAAGGTTACACATTTTTTGTGTGTTTGTACGATTTATCTGGCGGGCTGAAGAGGTGACTATTTTACCGATACGTATAGCATCAACAGTTTGATTGAGAGGAATGTAGTGAAAACTAACTCAACCGATTGTCCCGAAACAACAAGAAAGAGTTGGGTGTCGTCAACTTCATTCATGCTTTCCATGTCTGGGATATTTTGAAATTTGTCCTAATTCGCAGAAAATATTATCACTTATCAGGTCATCTCCAGCTAAGCGCTTTTGACTGTTCACTTACAACGCTTCACGTCAGCTCTAGCCATCAAAGAGGTTACCAAAAAATGTCTGACTTTATCTGTGTCGGATTGAATGAGTTGATTATAACAAATGAGGTCATGTGAATGTTTTGTTTTTGTTTTTTTTGTTTTTTAAAGAAAGAATTTAAACAAGCCGATTAAAAGTATTTATAAATGTTTGGTGCGGCACGGAGGAAATTTGAATGTTTCTCTTGACTGAAATGTGATTACTCATTTTTTTTAATTAATGAAGGATAAATGAAATTCCCTTCTATTTCTTTCATCTTCGTAGGAAATCCAAACGAGTGGCCTATCGCTGAGATAGGTAAGGAAGTTATTTTTAATTCATTTTAATGTTTGTTTCTCTCATTTTCTATCTCTCTCTCTCTCTCTCTCTCTCTCTCTCTCTCCTCTCCTCTCTCTCTCTCTCTCTCTCTCTCTCTCTCCTCCTCTCTCTCCTCTCTCTCTCTCTTTATTTGTCTCTCCTCTCTTTCTTTGTCTCTCTGTCTCTCTCTCCCCTCTCTCACTCCTCCCTCCCCCTCTCTCTCTCTTTTTCTCTCTCTCTCTCTCTCTCCTCTCTCCTCTCCTCTCTCTCCTCCCCCTCCCCCCCCCCCATCTCTCTCCTCTCCCCTTCTCCCTCTCTCTCCCTCTCCCTCCCTATCTCTCTCCCTCTCTCGCCCAGTTTGTGGACTGTGCACGTGCATGAGTAAACATGTCTTGTCTCTATGTACATATATTTAATGCACAACGTTTTTTTTTTTGTTTGTTTACTTTATTTAGCCAACTAATGAGAAATGTTATTCAGTCGGGGTTTTTTTTTAATTGAATAACAAAGAAAATGATTTTAACTCGATTCATTATACAAAAATTCGGTCACATTTTTATAAGTATTATGTCTGCTGGCTTGTACGCAGCATCGTGTAAAAATATTGGGAAAAAATAATTTACACATTATGTATGTTAGATGCAGTGTGATCAAAAGTGAAATGTCTATAAGCGCATAAAATCCAGGCAATAAGTCGTGTGTTATTCAGCGTCACCCATTCACGGTAGAGGTCGTTGTTGCATACATTCCAAGGCCATGAATAATTATAGTGATCCGAGTTTCTTTATTTTTTATTTATTTATTTATTTATTTATTTATTTATTTATTTATTTTTATTCCTTTTGAAAAAATCAAACAAGCGGGTGGTTGGATGGGAGCATCACCCTTGAATCATATACCTATGATGTTCGCATGGGTGTACGATCCGATAGTGATGTCGTTTCTTCTTCTCTTTACTAGCCTATCCTGCTTCTTTGGTTTGTGATTGTCTTTTTGACAGGGGATATTTTTTTTCTGTAAATCTTCTGCCTGTTTGTTCTTGGTTATTTATAATTTAGCTTATGATATCTTTAGGTTATGATTTTGATTTACATTTGTACTATTTTTGTTAGATTGCTTGTTTTTTTGTTTCAGCGGTCTCTCATATAACCTCAATTGTGTTGGAAGAGACCTAAAGCAACAATCAAACAAAAACAAAAAATCAAACACAAATGATTCTTTTTATTGCCTTTTTTAATTATTAATCACAGTGTGTGTTAGGTACTGTATATATTGTTGAATAATATGTGAAGTTCATCCATTGCTAGATCTCCTAGGCTTTTTAATACCTCTACAGATATTTCATCAGGGCCTGTTGCTTTACCATCCTTCATTCGTTCCATGGCATGTTCAATTTCACTTTTGGTGATGTTTGGTCCGCTTAATGGTTCTTTGAATTTCAGTGGTGGTTCATTTCTATTTGGATCATTGTACAGTTCGCCTATGTATTCTACCCATCGGCTTTCTATATGTTGTTCTTCAAATAGCAGTTCCCCTTGTTTGTTTTGGATACAACTTCCTGCTGCTTTGCTTTTCCTTTTCCCTGATAGTTCTTTTATCTCTGTAACTATTTTCATAGCAATACCAAAGAAAGCAGGTGCAGTCAGATGCGAAAATTTTAGAACTATAAGTTTAATAAGTCACATCAACAAAATACTGTTGCGTATAATTATCAACAGGCTAAGGAATAAGATTAACCCCGAAATCGCAGAAGAACAATATGGATTCCAACCTGACAGAGGGACAAGGAACGCAATATACCTCCTCCGTGTTTTAAGTGAAAGAGCTATACAGGTTCAGACCCCACTATACCTCTGTTTTGTCGACTACAAAAAAGCTTTTGATAGAGTACGCCACGAAGAAATACTAAAACAACTGCACTCCATTGGCGCTGATGAGAAAGACCTCAGACTCATGCAAACATTATACTACACCCAGCAGGCATCTATCAAAATCGGAAACTCTACAGGAAATTCCATTCCTATTAAGAAAGGAGTCCGTCAAGGGTGTGTTGCATCACCAGATCTGTTTAATCTATACCAAGAAACAATCATGAGGGGCATAAATAATATGGAGGGAATAAAAGTAGGAGGTCACAACATAAATAATATAAGATACGCAGACGATACGGTACTCATTGCAACATCAGAAATCCAACTTCAAAAGATTGTTGACAAAGTGGTAGTAGATAGTGAAGCAAAGGGAATGGAAGTGAATATCACCAAAACAGAATGCATGGTAATACAGAAAAACCCCGAAAACAACAACACCTGCAATATAACGATTCACGGCGAGCAGCTTACCAACGTAGAAAGTTTTAAATACCTAGGTTCAATAGTGACAACAGATGGAAGATGTAACCGAGACATACGAGCAAGAATAACTCAAGCCAAACAGGCCTTCATGGACCTGGGAAACATTTTGAAAAACAAACAGATGTCGTTCGGGATTAGATTCCGAGTCTTGAAGTGCTACGTGTGGCCAATCTTGTTCTACGGATGCGAAAGCTGGACTACAAATGCAGAAACACAAAAGAACATTGAAGCTTTTGAAATGTGGTGCTTGAGAAGGATGCAGAGAATATCGTATACCGCACACAAAACGAACGAAGAAGTGCTAAAACAAACATACCAACAAAGGAAACTAATGCCCTTAATAGTGGATCGACAACTATCCTTTTTCGGACACATAGTAAGGAAAGATAAGAATGAATACCTGGCAAGTTGTGGAAAAATACCTGGTAAACGCGCCGGGGAGACAAAGAAAAACACTCATAGACCAACTGAAGGGCTTCACCAACCTAACAATCCAAGAGCTGTTTGAAAAAGCAAGAGACAGGGAGGAATGGAGAGAGATAATTCATGCAGTATCCGAAGCCTGGACTAGGCATGGAACCTAGAAGAAGAAGAAGAAGTGTTAGGTACATCACTCAGTCGCTTTGCTGGCGTAGTGTGTCCTCAGCGGTACCGTCTTTGCTTCGTATCCGAAAGGTACGAGTTCGAATACCCGCTGCGATTTGTGGCCTTGAGCAAACCAGCAAACCATTTCAGCCTAGCCCAGTTTGTGATGCTGCAGTGCGGTTGACGACTGAGTTATTCCAGTCTCCCCTAAGAATACACCCTAAAGACATATTTCCCATGTGGGATGAATAAAATATTTTTATTTTTTATTTCTAACAATTAAATATTTCAACCGACTGGCTAAATAGCACCACCAGATGAAAAGACCAGAAATTGCTGCTTCTAACAGATCGAGTAATAATATTATAATATTCTTTTAGTCCTGACCACTAAATTTAGTACAGAGGTGATACGAGAACCATGTTCACAATGGTCCAGGCGCTGTCTCCACGATCTCGACAGTAAGTGCGCCTAGTCTTGATTAAATTTTAACATATTTTTTTTCGTACGAGAAGCGTTGTTTTTTGTTTGTTTGTTTTTGTTGTTGTTGTTGTTTGTTTTTTTTTTTTCTTCTTTTGTTTGTTTGTTTGTTTTTGTTTGTTTTGTTTTGTTTGTTTTGTTTGTTTTTTTTGTTGGGTTTTTAAAAAAATCTTTCGTATCTCAGTCATATCATTGAAGTGTTTATTTTGCATTTTCGCTGGGGTTGAAGTTGACGATTATTGTATACGTTATTTTAAAAATCGGTGAGCATTTGTTTGTTTCTGTTTGTTTACAGACTATAGAAAAGTTAGTGGAGCTTACCATGCGGAGTTGTCGTACCAGTAAGGTCGTGTGTTCGAGCCCCCATCGCCTCGAAGTTGTTTTTTTTTTTTTTGTTTTGTTTCTTTTTTGTTTATTCTCTATTGTCTTCTGACATTTTCTACTCACTTCATTCCTTTTTTTTTACTAAGTAGAGGGGCAGTGTAGAATTAGTAGCTCCAGTTGTCAGTTGATTTCTTTTATATCCGGTACATTTTGAGACCAAAGTTTGTAGCCAATACTATAGATTTCCCCCTTAGCTATTTTTTTCCTTATTCAATTTTTATTTAGTCTTTGGAATCGTTACCTTGGATCATATTGATTATATTTAAAATATTTTCCTGTTTTTGATCGCTATCTGTGAATTTTAGTTACATGAATTACTCTCATTTCCTCAACCTAGCAATCAATAATTTGATGATGGCGCTTTTTCTTCATGCTCGCATTTTTTACGCTCGCTTGCAGGCATTTCATCGAATTTTTTTCTGCATAAGTGTTGGTTAACTGCCGGAATAGCACTTGATGACCGTGGCATCAACATTAGTGGTGGAAGAGACACATAACTGTCATCCTTAGTCCATCAAACAGCCATTGGGAAATCGATTACGATCACCCGGTCCGTGTAACGTCATCACAGCGAGGATCAATGTGATAAGCCTGCTTGCGGTGGTGACGATAACGAGTTAAAACTTACATTTACCACCTTTTCCATCTTGTGCACGGCCAGATTGTTTGATCCTCATGATAGGGTTGAGTGGAAAATATGCCTGGTTGAGCTAATGAGAATATGAGACACACTTCTCTGTGAATTTGTTAGAAAAAAAGCTTTTTCTCTTTCGCCACACTCTAATGTAGTCGCTGGTTTGTCACCTTCACGTTAACCTTTTATTCACACGAATAGTTAGAGTGGTGTATCTATCAGGATAGCTCCATAGATTCATTATTGAATGATGAAGCTATAACATGGTGATGTATATCTGTCATTCTTCGTCTTTGTGCATACCCCACTCAAGGCGTTTAATGGATCGTAAAAACACAAAGAAAAAAAGGACTATGTATTGATATTAAGAATTCAGAGTGGTGTAAAATGCATGATGTCTAAGAGCGTGTTCTGTTCTGACCATTGGATTTGTTGCATGCACGATGCTTATAATAATTGCTCATGGATTTTGTGGTTTGGATTTTTTTTCCATAATTCTTTTTATAATATTATGATATGGGTGGTCTTAAATAACTGCTTTTACTGAAGTCAAAAGATGATTGAGAGGATCGGTAATTCAGTGTGTAGAGCACGGGATAAAGGACGGAGGGGAGGGGTGGATCTGGTTGATAGCATTACGTACATTAAAATTTTTCTAGCCTCCCAGTACACCCCGCAGTGATATTGCAACTTTCTCTTTTGTTAAAAATCGACGCCCCCCCCCCCCCCCCCCCCCTTTCCCCTCAATCCGTCTATTTGTCACTGAATCCCCCCCCCCCCCCCCTTCCCCAAGCTTATTCGCAATCCCCCTTCAAGTATATTTCAGCTCACTAAATGTGCCAATGAAAATTTACCAAAAGGGAAAATAAAACAAATGAAAAGCCCCAAAAAGCTGTTGCTGTTATTTTACTTGAAGTATATATTATGATTGAAAGAACACCATTTTAACATCACGCCTCGTCTCACCTAAATTAGAAAATGTCCAAAATGCTCCCCCCCCCCCCTCCCCTTCTCTGGATTGGTCAAATTGCGCACCCCCTCCACCCTCCCCTTCTATTTGATACACTAATGGATCTGGCGGATATATTGCTCTTATCGATCTCAATCAGTTTTTGCAGTGCGTTCTGCCTCAAACAAACCGGAATAAACTCCTGCAAGCAGTCTCAACTTCCAATTATTTACCGTAGAAATAATATAATTCTGTTTCTTGGTATGCACACATTTTAATGTCCATCTCTTCTTCTTGAAATTCGGAAGCAGTCAATTTTGGTTTTCTGTCATTTAGACTCGTGGTCCCCATATTGTTTTGTTAAACCCTGCTATGAGGAAATAGTTACTCCAATGATGTCGTAGAAAATCCATTTACAAGAAGTTCATGTTAAACTCTCATTTTTCAATTACGGTTTCTCCACCACAAACGTTTATCAACGTATCGTCCCTCTATTTAAATATGTCTAAAATATATTCATGGCAACATATTTGGTCTTGTGTAGCTTGCAGCTTGATGGTTTCTACGAATGATCGAAACTCACAAACGCTAAGATGGCAGTTTCGTGCGTTTTCTTTCTTGTAATAATTATTTTGTCACCAACCAAGGGACATAATTCGGTAGCAATTACATTCTCTCAATACGGCTAAATTATAGTTCTATAATCGATGGAATATTCCAAAATCTTCCCATTTTAACTGACCTAAATATTTCCTTTTATATTTTTTTTTATTGAACAAACAAATTCTTGTCACACAATTTAGTCGAAATTTAACAACAGGAGTGTATGTGCTCTTCTCCTCCCTTTCTGGCACCTTGTAAACAATATATGTTATATATATATATGTTATTTACTTTTACAATTAATTCGTTCCTTCGTCACAAGAAAGACTGCTATCGCTAGGCATTCAAATTTTTAATTCAATCCCTTTGCATTTTCACCGGTTACTTAGAATGAATTGTTGAATGTGACTCATCGTCTCGAAACAGTATTATGTCAAGATAAATGAGATACTTAATATGAAATTGCACGATTAACAGTAAATTTTAGATAAAATAAATTCCTTTATTGAAGAGGGAGATTCTGTCTATTAAACTTTTTTTAAAATAATTAATGTCCTTAAAGATGTCCTTAAAGATCTGAACAAGTGTGTATGAAAGGTGCCAGACAAAGTAAGAAAGAAAAATACCATCCCAAAAAACCTCGACTGGGGTTCAGAAGGTCTGGGGTTCAATCCCCAGCCGAGGTCGATTGATTTTTTGGGATGGTATTTTCTTTCTTGCTTTGTCTGACATCTTTCATACACACTTGTTCAGACATGTATCGTACACCGATGCCTGCTCCTTAATTTCTTAAATTAATATCCTTATTTGAACGGTAAACTGGATATATCAATTTAATTCATTCCGACATAATACCAGATCGTCATGATGGGTCACCATCGACGTGCACATATTTGCAGGCCTGATTACAAAATGCAGTTATGGACTTGGATTTAACATATTGTACATAGTTGTAATGGACAATATTTTGTGTTGGTTCGAGAGTGTTTCCATCACCAAAAAGAAAATGTGCCCATATAAATTTGGGTTATCTAACCTGCAAATACGTACAGTTCGGTCACCATACTATTTTGCAATTGGCATTTTTATACAAAAATGGCGTGGCAGGCATGTCGTTACCAAATTGCTTGTCATCACACATTTACCAACAAGAAGATGTGAAAGACGGTTTCCACAGTCAGGACAGGCTGGCAATTTAGAATGTTTATTTTCTTCTTTCTTTTTTTTTTTGTTCTTGCATGTTTCTCTCTGCTTTGTCTGACACTGTTTCATACAACACGTTTTGAGATCTTTATGAAAGTAAAGTGCGATCAAGTTTTACGTAGCGTAGCCTATTGTGTTCACTGCTTTTTATTTAATCGCACCAGCTTGGTCAACCTGCTTGTTTCTTTGTCACATTCAACAGATCTCGTGCGGTTCCAGAAAAGAGGCAGAAGACGAAAGGTAAATAATTAAGATTCTCTCTCTCTCTCTCTCTCTCTCTCTCTCTCTCTCTCTCTCTCTCTCTCTCTCTCTCTCTCTCTCTATTTCTCTCTCTCTTTCTCTCTCTATTTCTCTCTCTCTCTCTCTCTCTCTCTTCTCTCTCTCTCTCTCTCTCTCTCTCTTTCTCTTCTCTCTCTCTCTCTCTCTCTCTCTCTCTCTCTCTCTCTCTCTCTCTCATATATCTCCCCTCTCGCCAATGTTTACTATATTTCTCTCTCCTACTCGCTATCCCCTCCCTGTCTTGTGTGTGTGTGTGTGTCTGTGCGCGCGCCTCAAACATGACATTGTTAACGTATAAATCAAGACCCCAATTCCAGTGTCTGTATAAAGTTTTAATGCATAGTTTCCAAAGTACATTGCTGTTTGCAGCTACTCCTGTCTAGTTTATTTGATCAGGTACCTTTCATCAGGAACTTTATGACCCGAAAATCTTTCAAGTGCTGAGGATCATATTTTTTGTAATAAGAATGCATTTACAATATTCCACACTTTAAGTTGGTTGCTGGTCCAGGTAGTGGAGTAGATAGTTTCGAGCACCTCAACACAACTTTGTTTTGTTTGGTTGAGTTCAAAGACCAAAACTGTCAGCTTTTGGGTTGTGTCACTATAGAGAAAGTTATCATTTGCACCTGATAAAACATATAAATTCAACCCAATTTCATACTTTGACGGTATTATTCACTTTTTATCATCCAAATTACCCTGACTAATACTGGTCGATGCTTTAAGTCACTATGATTTCTTTGCTTTTTGTAGAGAGGGGGGTGTTTTCATTTTCTTATTGGGTTTGTGTGTGTTTTTGTTTTTTGTTTTTTGTTTGATTTTTTTTTGGGGGGGGGGGGGGGGGGGGGGGGGGGGGGTGGGGTTGTTTTGTTTTTTTATGGGGTTTTTGTTTGTTTGTTTTTTGTTTTTTTTTCTGTTCTTTTTTTAAAATGTGATCCATTTACATTGTCATCCCCGCAGACATCCACTGCTCTTGTTGTGAGTGACCAGACGGCTGCCAACAGCCAAAATCGTGATCATCCGAGAACACAACCAGTCCCGCTACCTCCACCACGTCCGTACACGCCATCCCCTTCAACGTATATCATTTCTCAGAATTCTCCGCTACCCCAAGGCATACCCCTGTCCCCACTAAACGACAACCACCAGCACCAGTTGTACCCAAAAACCCAGCTAGACCTCGTACACTACTCCAATACATTATCGACCAACCAGGAATTCGCCAAACTTCCTACAGATTCGTACCACCACAATTGTATCCAACCTTATCACCATTCTCACAATTCTCAACCTCTCTGCGACAACAGCCAATACTGTATCGCTGATAATTATAGCCCAAGTCAGGTTTTCTTGGAACCAGGTGGGATACCGGACATTACCACCAACGCTGGTTATCCCGCTCACGATACAGAGATAAAAGCTACCGGCGTCGCCGACTATCTGGAACATTCCTGGAATTCTAACACCGCTAGGTAATGAAACTTTATCATTGCTTTTGTTTTATTTTGTTCTAGTGGGGTTTTTTTTTTTGTATGTTTGTTTTTTGTTTGATTTCTTTGTTTCAGTTTGTAGATATATTTGGGTTTTTGTTTTGTTTTTTGGTTTGTTTCTTTTAAATTTTGTTTATTAGTATAGGTTTGTTGTTTTGTTTTGTTTTGGTGTTTTTTGTTGTTGTTGTTTTGTTTTTTTAATTTTGTATATTTTCAAAAAAAATTTCTTATTTTTTTTTTGGGGGGGGGGGGGGGGGGGGGGGGTTGGAGATTGATCTAATTTTTGATTTATATAATCTATATTCATGTCGATTTTCGGATAAAAGTTCCTATGTCGGGATTTCCCGATGTATTGGACGGGTCTATAATTTCTTAATCTAGGTGTCTACATGAAAGGCAAAATAACGGGGTGGGGGGGGGGGGGGATATTCATAGCGTTAAGTTGAATTGAGCCTTGTTTCTTACATTTTTGATTCATGGTGTACTACGTGAAATCAATGAAAATATCGTTGGATATCGGAATTTACCCTGGGTGGGGTTCCTGACCTCCCATAGTGTGCAGGGAGGCACTCGCTGTGTCTTCTATCCCTCTAAAGGTGTTTTCCAATTTGCCTTTGCCTTTGTCTTGGAATAAGATTACATGGTTTTGTCCTGGTCCTGGCCGGAGTCCTTGGCTGGGAGGGAAACAGTCAAATGTATAGTTATTGTTTTGGGAGATGATATTTTTTTCCCTTGTAAATCATGTCTCCGTTATGTATTATTATAGATATGTGTTGTTTTGAATTTATACTGTAAGCATTTGAGAGTATTCCACTATGTATTCAAACTATGCACAATTGTAGTATGCTCTTGGAATTTGTTTGTTGTATTTTGTGTGGAGAGATTGTTTTTTTAAATTGTTATTACAATTATTATTTTTTATTATTATTATTATTATTATTATTATTATTATTATTATTATTATTATTATTATTATTATTATTATTTATTATTATTATTATTATTATTATTATTGTCTATTACTACTTCGACCACTACTATTACTACTACTACTACGACGACTAATACTACTACTACCACTACTGCTACTACTACCACTACTATTACTACTACTACTACTACTACTACTACTACTACTACTACTACTACTACTACTACTACTACTACTACCACCACCATTACTACCTGGGTGGGGTTCCTGACCTCCCATAATGGGCAGGAAGGCACTTACTGTGTCCCCTATATGTTTTCCAACATGCTTTCTGTCTTTGTCTTGGTATAAGATTACTTGGTTTTGTCCTGGCTCTGGCCTGATACTCTGGCTGAGAGGGAAACAGTCAAATTTGTTAGTTTTGGGAGATGATATTTTTTTTCCTTGTAAATCATCTCTCTGTTATGCTCTGTGTTATGTTTTGTTTACATATTATATATGATTTGTAAACATTTGAGTGTATTCCTCTTACTAGGGACCAGTTCTTGTGTCTGGATGAGACTTTTTGGTGATCTCAAACTAAGTAGGCTACACTGATAGTATGCTCTTGGAATATACATCTGTTTCCTATTTGAACCAATTCCCTTTTGTCTTATCTTTTCTTGTAATTCTAGAACTTTTTACTATCCCATTTTCTTCCTTTTTACTGGCGCTGATAGGACCTTAGTGTGTTCCAAGCGCCGTAAAACCCTTAAAAACAAACAAAACAAACCATTACTACTATTACTACTACCATTACTACCACCACTTCTACTACAATACTACTACTACTACTACTACTACTACTACTACTACTACTACTACTTACTTACTACTATTCTACTACTGCTGAATACTTAGGTTAAGCTAAACTTACAATACAACATACATTACTACTATACTACTACATTACTACTACACTTCTACTACTACTACTACTATACTACACTACTACTCTACTACTACTACTACTACTACTACTACTGCTCTACTACTACTGTAGCTATACTATTATTATTATATTATTATTATTATTATTATTATTATTATTATTATTATTATTATTATTATTATTATTATTATTTATTATCATTATCACATCATCATCGTTATTTTCATTTTCTTTTCTCGAACTCCTTTCAGCACCACAACATCAGGCCTATCCCACTTTCAATTTTTTGTCGGCGACCCTTACACTGGTTTTTTGGTAGGCGTCAGTCCAGCCGCCCCATCCAACAACAATCCAGACTACATTATGGCTAACCCAGCGCAATCTGCACAAGGCCCCATGTTTGTCATGCCTATGGTGGCCTTGCCTTATGGGGCCTCAATGGGACAGGTTAATGTAGCCTGGGCCCCGTCACAGGAAAATGCTGGTGAGTAGCAACGCAAAACACCTCTCTCTCTCTCTCTCTCTCTCTCTCTCTCTCTCTCTCTCTCTCTCTCTCTCTCTCTCTCTCTCTCTCTCTCTCTCTCTCTCTCTCTCTCTCTCTCTCTCTCTCTCTCTCTCTCATATAAATACACACGTTCTATTCTCTCTCTCTGTGTGTGTGTGTGTGTGTGTGTGTGTGTGTGTGTGTTTAAACATACGAGTCTTATGTGTGTGGCTGGTGTTTTTTTTTTTGTGTTTGTGTGTGTGACACAACAAAGTATTATTTTCGTCCAACAAAGAGAGGGAGGAGGGGGAGAGAGTGTGTGTGTGTCAGTCTTTCATAGCGTAATGCCCATGGAGCCGGAGTTCATTGATAGACTGACTGATGTAGCGGTTGCTAGCCACCATTTGGATTATCACAAAGTACTCTTCCCTAGATAAAAGACTGGCTTACCGATCACTGCTGGGCGGAGTAAGAACTTAATAATCAAGACCTTTAGGTACTGGAACGGGATTTAAACTGATTCCTTTGCTTTTTAGTTGAGAGCTCTACCAAATAAGATACCTCCTTACCTTCAAAGAGAGAGAGAGACTGGGTGGGGTTCCCGACCTCTCATGGTGGGCAAGGAGGTACTTGCTGTGTCTTCTATCTCCCTGTATATGTTTTCCAATTGTTTTCTGTCATTGTCTTGGAATGAGATTACTAAGTTTTGTCCTGACCCTGGCCGGAGTCCTTGGCTGAGGAGGGAAACAGTTGAATGTATAGTTTTAGTTTTGGGAGATGATTGAACTTTTTATTTTTTTTTATCTTAACATGATTTGTTAACATTTGAATGTATTCCTCTTTGTGGGATCTTGTGCTGGTGACTGGGTGAAACATTTAGGTAATCTCAAACTAACTACTGATAATGTGCTCTTGGAATCTACATCTGTTCCCAATTTGTACTATTCCCCTTCGTCTTACTTTTTTCTCAAGTCCTTTTAATAGTACATCTAGCATATTTTTACAATCCAATTATCATCCTTTTTACTGGCGCTGATGTGACCTAAATGTGTTGCAAGCCCCGTAAACTCCTTAAAAACAAAACATAAAAACAGATAGAGAGTGAGAGAGAGAGAGAGAGAGAGAGAGAGAGAGTGAGAGAGAGGGGTATAGCTAATAATGAATTGAGATAAGTAGAGACCCAGATAGAAAATGCAGAGTGTGATATTGGGTGTGTGTGGTAGGTGTGTGTGTGTGTATGTGCCTGTGTGTGTGCATGTGTCTGTGTGTGTGTGCATGTCTTTGTGTGTGTGTGTGTCTTGAATGTGATTTAGTGTATTATATTATACTGGATCGTTGTTGTACAAGGGTATGATAGCGTAACAGAGATAGTGTTGGGGACAACAAAAAGCGCCCTCGATTTAAGTTCTATCCCACCTATTTCCTTAAATTCTACAAAGCGCCTCGCCCAACGTTTCTTTAAATAGCTCCCGCATGACCTACAATTTACTATGACATGAAATTGGGTACGTAGTATTCATATATATTTTGATTATGGATTGTATTATGTAGATTAAATGTGATGTTCATAATAATTTCCCTCGTGTCTTTTCATCCATGGTGAAATTACGTCCCGACTCGACTCCCGTATGTATCGTTAGTCGTATTTTTATTTGTTGTCTATATTTGATTTGGTCTGGTGTTACTAATTCGCCAAAGTAAACACGCGATGGATTAATGCCGTGCTATTCAGCTGGTATACTTAAAATCACAGTTTAGCTGTTGAGCACGCCCATCACATAACGCATTAACAGAGTTGATGAAACTTGTATTAATAATTTTGTTATTTGGAATATTGATATCTATTGACCTATATTTTTTCTCTTATAATCCCATGTGATGTTTCAAATTCGTAATTGCATATTCATTTGTTTTAGAGCATTATAATTTAGAGACAGCAATACTATCCTCTAAACGTTCTCAAAGCACTTTACAAGGGGTCCCTGACCAACAGCAACACGAAACATATTGACTGAAACATGACGCCAGATAGGCAATATTGCATTTTTCCGACAGAGACAACGCTGTTAACGTCCAGGTACTCATTTTACACCGAAGTACATTGAGACAATGGGAGTAGAGAACCTTGTCCAAGTAGTAAATTATGCCCCGAGCGAGAACCTTCCGATCCGAAAGCGAGTGTCATACCTCAAGACCACATAGCCGGTTGAATATGATATTTCACAAATATTTACAGTACCTGTTTTAACTCACTCAACCCTAACACCGACTATAGATAGAATGCGCTTGGCCAAGGAGTTCACAACATTGCCATCCGGAAGTATAACGGACCAACACGCAAACTCTGTGTAACCATGAACTTTTATAGTCTGGTTAATACAGTTTAGTGAGAACAACTCACAAACGCGGATGGCAAAAACAATAACAAAGGCCTGAGTGACGTCATCTGCATACTATCTATATCCGTAGTTTACCTGGGTCAATTTTACCCCGTGCCTATTTATTACATTTTTCTGAGACAAATTATAGGCGTAGTATCAAAGCTAATGTTTTTAGTTTTGACATGGTAATGCTAGTTGAATAAAACTATCTATGTATATGCTCAATTCTCATTTTTTTTTCAATTCTGAAAAGTAGCAAAATCTCTAGGATTGGGTGAGTTAATACAACCCTTTTGTTGGCTAGACATATATAAATAAATCTAGGTAATGCTTTGACTAAACCTAAGATTTCAAGAGGAGTTAACCATGCACTAAGAGACTTTTGTCAATGATCCTGCCGAATGCCCATGAAATAAATTTGCTTATGGGGTTCGAAACTGGGTCCTATTGTATTTATTGCGCCACGTGTGTGTGTGTGTGTGTGTGTGTGTGCTTGTGTGTATGTTCGTGCGTGCGTGTGTGCTAATATTTGTAAAAATTGGATTATTTTTTTTCTTGTTTCCTGGGGTGAGAAGAGAGAGAGAAAGGGGGAGGAGGGGGGGGGGGGGTGCGTGCATGTTTGTGTGTGCATGTGTCTTTGTTTCGTAGAATATTATTGTCTCTCGTTGAAAATAACATTGCCATTGTTTTACTCGTAACACCCTATAATCTGGAACACAATATACCATTTTATCAAGGATAAATTCGTAAACTCCTGTGTGTCATTTGCTTTGAATTTCCATAGGAACTGAGATAGAGTATGATTTAGTTTATCTATTGTTCATAAATATACTTAATTGTTCATGTTGTCACATCACAGCACATTATTCATCATTTCAAGCTTGAATTATCCCGTTGTACGGGTAACTCGATTCCTGGGTTGGAGAGAAATAGGCCATAACTCACAATTTGTAGTGTTGTTTTTATGTTATAGAGTGAGATTGTGACATTTCGTGGATTTGTTAAACGATTCTTTATTTCTATGTGAGTGTTTAAAACTGATAACGGTGTTATATGCATCAAAAACAAAGATTAATTATTGACCTCCGTTTACTACTTTATTTGCAAGATTTTTTCTCTCATAATATTGTAAAATTTTGATAAATATGAACGATTATGAAGACAAGAGGGCTATCCCAACAAGTTTCAGGACCTATTCTTTCTCTCTCTCTCTCTCCCTCTCTCTCTCTCTCTCTCTCTCTCTCTCTCTCTCTCTCTCTCTCTCTTTATCTATCTCTCTCTCTCTTTCTCTCTCTCTCTTCTCCCCCCCCCCCCTCTCTCCCCACCAAGATTCGTTCAACATCCAACGTCAGTGTTCATTTTAAACCTTACAATCCTAAAGACTGAATTATCTATAAATAAAAGAGAACTCATAATATATTTAATTTTAAAAACAGTGCCGAAGTAACTTTTCCGTTGTCTTTAAAACCAGCCAAATATCAATTACTTCATAGAGCTTTGTTCGTTATCAACATGACCTACTATCTAGATATATTTAGAATTGCTATGGTTCGAGATAAAAAATACCCAAGACAGGACGGAAGAACAATTATTGAAAATCTAGAATGAGGCCTTGCTCTTTATAAAAAATTATCATTATTGTTATAATATTTTAAGTAGAAAAGTTATTTTTAGATTAATTTTTAATTTTCTCTGAATATTTGAAACCATAATTATTTCACTAATTACTGAAAATTTCTGAGCTTTGAGCACACAAACGTATAAGGTTTTTTTTTAAAATGCATATTGGTATATTATAACAACGATGATAATGATTATGCTACTAATTAAGTAGACAACTTCCCTAAAAGCAATAAAATTCATTTTGATTTATTAAGGCAGCATTTTGCAAAAGACTAATAAAGTTTTTTTTTGTTTTTTTTTCATAAATACATTCCAAAATATCATCCAAACGCTCACCAGTCAGGACGGGTTCAAAATGTGAAAGTTAATATATATATGGATGGGGTTCATGACCTCCCATAGTGGGCAGGGAGGCACTTACGGTGTCTTCTATCCCTCTATTTCTGTTTTCCATCATGCTTTCTGTCTTTGTCTTGGGATGAGATTACTCGGTTTTGTCCTGGCCCTGACCGGATACCCTTACTGGGAGGGAAGCAGTCAAATGTATATTAAGAATTTTAGGAGATTATATTTTTTGTCTTGTAAAGCATCTCTCTGTTATGCACTGTATTATGTTTTGGTTACATATTATATAGGATTTGTAAAACATTTGAGTGTATTCCTCATAGTGGGGACCTGTGCTTCTGTCTGGATGAGACTTTTATACGATCTCAAACTAAGTACTTTGGCAGTGTGCTCTTGGAATCTACATCTGATATGACCTTGATTTGTTGCAAGCGCCGTAAAACCCTTAAAATAATATATATTCCGAAAGAAAAATGCTAATGAATGTGTCTAATGTATATATTATATCATTTACGTTTCACACATATTTCGGATAATGGGCATAATGATAGCAACCTCTTTGCTGCTCATTTCCCAGATCAAGATAACAAACTTCCTAACAGGAACAAGGATTTTTAAAAATAATAAATGAAATAAAACATCGCAAAGGTTTGATTTCTTTTAGTAATCATAATATTATTATGTTTCTTTTTCTGGTCTGGAGTTATGCATAGTTTACTTTCCGAGTTGTATGCTCGTTACTTCCCTAGTTCTGGTCAGTTGGCCCGATTATAACCAATCAAGCTTAGCTTTATATGTAATGATACCTAGTTATTCCATTAATACGTTGCCTTATTAAGTAAAAAAGACACCCTTTATTAAAACGTAAGAGCATAATGTTCTGGAATAAAATATCCACTTCCGTGCCCTTACACACACAACTATAAAACGTAACAGATGTTACCCTCAGCTTTGCTTTTAAATAAAAATGTCTCACAAGTAAAAACTTCATTCATAATATTAAGTGGTTACCCACACACTACGAAATGTTTAGTAATCTAAATCGTATTTATTAGGAGTCCCCATGTCTTTATTTGTGATTACTGTGTTAACCAAAGAATCCATGGTGGTCCATTTAACTTTTGTTGTTGTAAACCCTTTTCAAATCTCATATGTAATGAATCTCAGACCCGTATGCATACAAATTATGCTTGTTGAAATTAACAAGTTCACAATTTAACGAATTGCTTTAGACCCGGATGGGTGTGAGGTGTGGGACGACCAATGCCTTACTCACATTCCATTATGTGGGTCACACGACGCGCCAACAACGCTCAAAGTCTAGTTTGTTGTTTTGTTGGGGTTTTTTTTTTGTTGTTATACTTTTGTTTTTTGGGGGGGGGGGGGGGGGTATTGTTTGGTTGTATTTGTTTGGGTTTTGTATTTTTTTTTTGGGGGGGGGGAGGTTGTTTGTTGTTGTGCTTTGATTTTGTTTGTATTCATATTGTCGATTGTTCAATGTTTTTGTCTGTATTTGTTTGGTTTTTTTTTACTTTTTTTTTTGTTGTTGTTTTTTTTTTTGGGGGGGGGGGGGGGGGGGGATTTTTTTTATGCTTTGCTTTTTAAAAAAATGGTTTCCCTTGTTTTTGTTTTGATTTTGATGTGGTGTGCTTGCTTTGGTTTACCAATTATTGTTTTTAGGTTTTATTGTTTTGTGAGGATTTTTTGTGTGTTTTTGTTATTGTTTTGTTTCTGGGGTTTTTATTGAGGAGGTGATTAGATTTATCGCTAGTATGAATACGAAAAGAAGAAATTACCCGTTAGTTAAATTATGAGCTGTCAATATAATTAAAAGTAAACCCCTGTTTTTAGATTAATGAAACAGTCTAAGTATACGTATCGATACTTAGGCATGTCTCTTAATCTGAATGCATGACTTTGTCTATATAATTATCAATATTTAAGATGATGGATATTTCTTCATTATAAGTGTCATATCAATTCTAATTACCTATACATATTTGATTATCAGAATTTACATTTGAAAACAATTAAAGTTTAGTCATTATCATGGCATTCTTAAGTATTAATGAATGTTTAAAACTTTTTTGTGTAATTTTATCAATGTCACTAGTCTTTAATTAGATTATTTTCTTTTTTGAGAATTACATTTCAATACATTAATTATGTCACTATGTCATTTGTAATGCATAATTTATCTTTAATTTCATTTGAAGGTATCATGTCATGTTCATTATTTGTCAATGCAAATTTAATTTTAAATCTTATCATCATTTAAGATAGATTGAATTTGAAATTTGTATCAGCTTTGATTACGTTCCAATTTAACAGTCCTTGAAATTAGATTTCCTGTTGTGTACGAATTACATTTTCAGGATAATATCGTTAAACTTATCTCCCTTGTGTTTGAAACATGCTGATTATTTTAATAATGTTATAATTTTTTTGTAAAGCCTTTGCAACGAGTCTATATTTTTAGGAAGGAATTTAGATACTTTAATCTTTATTTAGGATAGTGTCTGATGTCAGGTAAGTCTCTCTATACGCGTCTTTGTTACATTGCTCAATGTTAACAGACTGCCTTAAATAAGGGACTCCTGGGTGGGGTTCCTGACCTCCTATAGTGGGCAGGGAGGTACATATTGTGTCTTCTATCCCCCTATGTCTGTTTTCCAACATGCTTTCTGTCTTTGTCTTGGAATGAGATTACTTGGTTTTGTCCTGGCTGGGAGGGAAACAGTCAAATGTTAGTTTTGGGAGATGATATTTATTTCCTTGTAAATCATCTCTCTGTTATGCACTGTATTATGTTTTGTTTATGTATTATATATGATTTGTAAACATTTGAGTGTGTTCCTCTGCGTGGGGACCTGTGCTTGTGTCTGGATGAGAATTTAGGTGATCTCAAACTAAGTTTACTGATAGTGTGCTCTTGGAATCTACATCTGTTCCCTATTTGAACCAATTCCCCTTTGTCTCCCTTATTCTTGGATGCTTTAATTGTAAATCTAGAACTTTTTACTGTCCCATTTTCTTCCTTTTTACTGGCGCTGATATGGCCTTAATGTGTTGCAAGCGCCGTAAAACCCTTAAAAACAAACAAAACAAAACAAATAAGGGACTCCAAATATTAGTTCCATACTCTAGACAAGGTCTTATGAAAGACTTATAAAGTTGGACAAACGTTTTAAAATCAAGATAGCTAAAGCGTCTGTATATAATTCCTACAACCTTGTTCGCTGTTTTTATACAATCACATATATGTTCATCAAAACACAATTTATTATCAAAGATGTAGATCTAATCCTTTATTCTCCAATTACATATGTGACAATAATATGACTTAATGACTTTCTGAGCATGTAGTTGACATAATAGTCATGTTATTGTAACATATGTAATTGGAGAATAACGGGTTAGACCTACCAATGTGCAGCACTCTACTAGTAATATTGAAATAAAGCTGCCAATTTTCAGACCAATAGTACAGTGAATTTATATCATTTTGTAAGATATCTTTAACTAATGTTAGTGCATAAATTTTGGTGTCATCAGCAAAAATTTTGCATTTAGAATTTATAGTATCAGGCAGATCATTTATATAGATAATGAACAGTAAAGAACAAAGGGCACTGAAAAAGATTCACAAGCAAAGACTAGACAGCGAAATATTTCTCTCAGCAAACTAGAACAAATCATCAGTCAGCTCCAGTTATCGAAACCGGCCTTTCTAAAGACCAATCATCTTATTGCGATGTTTTTTTTTGCATTTAGATCTCCATTGATCATCGAACTAATTCATTCACATAACATAAACATCAACAAAAACACCAAACTTGTATATTTTTATTTTTTTATCATTTTATGTAGTCTTGGTCGGATTCACTGGTATTCGGTTAGTCCTTGCCAAGCCGTTGTACATTTGAAAAAGTAAAAATACCAGGAAAATAAGTGTATAAATAAATGGCAAGATTTCATGTTAACAAATATGAATAAAAATCGACTTCATGTGACGTTGCTTAACTTCTTTTTTTTTATTATTATTATTATTTCTTTATTTGTTAATTTACTATATTTATTCAATCCGCTTTGTTTTGCTTTTTTGTTGTTGCTTTTGTTGGGTTTTTTTGGGTTTTTTTTTTTGGGAGGGGGGGGGGGGAGGGAGGGTTCCTACCTCTGTTCTAGTTTTCTTTTCTTAGTTTTCTTTTCTTTAGTTTTTCTTTTCTTTTTTTCCCTATCCCCACATCTATTTCTTTCTTAGTTAATTTTATTCTGTTTTTTCGGGGGGGGGGGGGGGGGGGGTAAATTTTTGCTGGTGTAACATAAGAGTTGCCAGTCACGTATAATGGTTAATTTGTAAGCATTATGATTTTTATATTTTCTTTTTCCTGGTTCATGCGGCCTGACATCACTGTTAGAATTGTGATTCAGCAACTGAAGCTCAACAGAATCTGTTGGAAAACGGTGAAAATAATTGTGCAAAATTGATAACCACAAAATACAAGTCTGCTGCCGTATTAGTAGTAGTTGTATAAATAATTATTTGTATTCCTTCAATCATTTCCAGAAGAAAACAGCTCTCAGTTACGGTATCTGACCAACACAGGTGTTGAGGTGAGTCTCTTGACACCCCCCCCCCCCTCTCTCTCTCTCTCTCTCTCTCTCTCTCTCTCTCCCTCTCTCTCTCTCGTGTGTTTGTGTGTGTGTGTGTGGATATTTAACATCACATTTTTTTGCTCACTCTCACACCCTCGTACACAAAAATAAACATAGGATGCGTAACAAAATGATTAAATAAATAAAATAATTTCAGTTATACAGCTGATAATTAAATCAACCCGTATGAATTGTAATAGTTCTAGTAATGAAAATTATGATTTAAGCAGTCTGGATTACAGGCATTAGTTATATTATGCTGAATTGCAATTACTGCTGTTTGAATACGATCCCCCCCCCCCCCTCCCTAAAGCGTCTAGAGGGCTATGGGTACCCCCGCCCCTCATGTGCACAAGGAAGTTGATGTCAATGACCACACTCCACCATGATGTAAAGTCCGAGCTTGATTGCAAAGAAAAACGCTATGTCCAGAGAATAGCAATCCCTAAGACCTTACATGATCGGAGAATTTGAAAAAAGCAAAGTTAGCTGTTATGATATTTAGACCTGCGCCCAGGTGCATTGCGTCTTTTTAAAGAAAATGATAAAGTATTAAGTATTAATTAAGTATTAAGCGGTACATTTTTTTGTTGGCGTCCCTGCATTGCTGTAAAATTCAATTGTCCTTCAGGAATAAACAAGTTATTTGAATATCATTTTCGTTTAAAATAATATTCAGATGGCATTGCTTGCTCCAATAATGTATTTCTTTGAAATAAAACACACACACACACACACACACATATATATATATATATATATATATATATATATATATATATATATATATATATATATATATATATTATAACAAAGATGAACCTCAAGGTTCCTCCCTATTAAAACCGCTCGTCATGTTTCATCTGTCCACAGTATTACCACATGCCCTCTCATCCCAACACGCCGATGGCCAATGGTGGGTACAACACTATGCCTGGTGCTATGTACCTACCTCAACACAACTCTATCACCACTACCGACACCAACGGGAACTACTGCAACATCCCCCTTCCCATGCTTGCCTCCAACCCGGGAGGTCATTGTCAAGGTCAACAACAGTCTCAGCAACACAATAATACATCTCCTACCGTTGGCCGATACGTTCCTGTTGCCGCCACATCTCAGCCTTACCAGGGACTGAATGGTGAGAATCGTTTTAGTTCTGACAACTGTGTTTCCTCTTCTACTAGTACTAGCGCGAGTGTGGTCAGTAAATTCAAATCTGGTGATGGCGTGGAGGGGAAGAATAAACATGTCAAAGATTCAAAACACTTGTCTCTTTCTGCGGATTCTAAAAATAGCAAAATGTCTTCAAACATCGCTACAAATGATGACATTGGTGGTGGTGTGATTGTTAAGAACAGTTTGGAGGACAAGCTTGGGTGTAATGGTGGTGGTGGTGGGGAGAATGAGAGAAAAAAAGAAGAAATGAAGGTGAGTAAAAGTGATGAGGAAGAATACAAAGGTGGTGACGGAGGAGGAGGGGAGCATATGGATGTTGGAAGTGATGGTGACAGTGGATGTCCCAGCGAATGCACTGACTTGTCACCGGTAAGTGCTCAAGACAATGAATTTGTCGACTCCACGACTACTGACAATTTGTCCTCTGGCATAGAGGTGATGAAACCACGCGGCAAAAGGCGCTACTACATGTATGGCAATCATAAATTGATCAAACCCATTAAGGAAATCCCTCAGCGGTTCCAGACTCTCTTATCAGAGACTAGAGCAGCCAAAGCACGGTGTGAGGGACAACCAATCTACATGCAGCCCAGTGCCACCCCCACCCTCCCGCCAACTCAACCATTTGACATCGTCTACTATCAGCCAGACGAGTTTCAACAATCAACTGTGGCCCTCCCTCAAGCACAACAGCCACTTAATGCCAACGCCAACTGCTTTGTGCCAGGCCAAGGAAATGATTCAACTGTGACCTTTGTGGCTGATGACCTGACCATGTGCCCCGTTGGAGATTACACGAATGGTGGTCCCAATCCATCTCAAATGTTTGTGCCCCCAACAGGACCTCCAATAGCAGCTCCATCCACCCAGTCCTGTCCTACTATCATAGTCTACTCAAACACTTCACCGTCTTCAACCTCCTCCCCATCCTACCTCCCCCAGACATCAGTGGTGTATGCCAGACCCTCCCAGCAAATGCAATCAATCCCTATGCCCCCTCCTCCATTCCCACCCCATCCTTCCATCCCTCCACCTCCCGTGGACGCTTCTCCCTCGTCAACCACATTGTATCCTCCTCCCCTGTCCTCTCTCACAAAGCCCATGCCTCCCCCTTTATCCGCCAATACCAGTCTGGACACCCGAGTCAAACCATCTAAACCGCTTAGCTTAAGTCTGGCGAATCCTATGTCACTTAATCACCATGCCCCACCCTCTAACTCCAACACCAACTCCTACATTCCTTATGCTGCCTACTGCAAACCCCATAGTGTCATACAGTCTCCGATGTCTGTCGATGGCTCTGCACCTCAGACATTTGTTCCCCCTCCACCTGTCTCAGTGCCTTGTGATAACACGTCTCCTCAATCTGGGGTCTCTCGGAACGCTCCAACAAGTCAGTACATGTATGTGTATCCGTCTACTCCAACAGGTAGCACCGCCAACCCCTCTCCTCAGGGGCCAGTCATGTACATGGTCAGTCCTGCTTCATACACGTCGCCCTCCTTTCCATCCCAGACCTTTCAGCAACAGCCAGGCTTGGTAGTACCGTCAGTGGCAGCACAATAATAGTCAAAATAAAAGTCACATTATAGATGATATTTCATGAGCCAATACACGTGGTTCTTCAATGGAACCACGTGTGTGTAAAATACGCTTAGTTTCAAATGTTTGCACTTAAATGAACTCTTACGACAATGAGAAAAAAAATATCATTATGGACTTCAGGGTCAGAAATCAAAACAACAGTTTTCTTGATCCTACTTCCATTCGACTTTTTTTTTAAATATCATCAAGTGCCTACTTCTCCCAATATTTATTGTTTTTCTCACAACGAGGAGAATCAGTTCCATGAACGTCTTAAATAATCATGTTTTATCCAGATGCTTTGATCAGTACTTATTTCATTTTTGTTTTTGTTTGTTGTTTGACTGTATTATTGTGAAAAGCAGAACTGGTAGATAATTTTAAAACAACCGTTGTGAACGACTTAAGGCGGAATTCTCCAACTGACAGTCGCTCCCCAATATTCCAAACAATGAATGTTTGAATTATTGAGGCTTCTTAATTATCAATTATTTATCTAAAACGAAAGCATATCTGTTGTGTGTCTTCTCATCTGTTCGGATTTTGGACTCGTCCTATTACAGATGCAGGATTGATCGAATCGTGACTGCATAGAGTGTCACTGCTCTGAATGTGAAGGCAACGTATGATGCAAAATAAACAACGGGTCAGTCAAATGACTAGAATTAGCCATGATGATTTTTGTGCAAATTGTGATCATTTTTTTTTTAAATCTAATGTCATACATGCCTGCACCAAAAACTGTTCTTGTCGTTGTTTTGTTGAAAGAAAAACTAAAACTGTAATACTATACTGCTCTATTGGTATGATTAATACTGTATTTGCGAATGGCGACCTTTGATTTTGGTCCATCAATTCATTCTAAAGATGCAATTGATATGATAAAATTACCTACCCTGTAACTGCCTACGCCATTGACCTTATCACAACCCTTATTGTCACTATTTCAACAAACTGTTCGTCCATTAGATGTCTGATTGCCTGATCCGATGTGTGTTGCTTTATTTTTTTATTTTATTTTTTTTTTGCTATTGTTTTACCTTATTTTATTTTGATTTTTTTTTTTCTGTTGCTTTATAGCATTAACTATTAACATGATCGTGGTTTTTGGCTTTCGTTCGTTTGTTTTTAATGATTTTGTTTTTGTTTTTCGTTTGATTTTTATTTGTTTATTATGTTTCATAAAATGTTATGAGTATATTTATATTTATAGTTCTTTGACCAGTACCGTGATAATGACATACTTGTTCATATTACTTACGTTTGAAGTTGTCCATTTGTGATTTAGTTGTTGATTCATTTAAAGTTAAACCGCCAAAATAAAAGTTATAGTGCTATATAATTTTTGACCCATTCCCACTACATTGGCTGATAATTTAAGAACGATTTTATTTTGTTTTAATTATTTTTCTATCAATACATCCTGCTGCTTGCGTTCCTAGATAGTTTACATCTCAATACTTAACTTTCAGATTTTTATTAAATACATTATTCCGTGTCTAGTCTGGGATCACTCAACACAAATGCAAAGCATTTTAAGTTTGTTTAAACTGAGCATTAAGTTAATATTATTTTTTACGATGTCTTTGAAAAGTGTAGGCTATTGACTTTTTAATGATCAGTACGGCTGATCTAAAGCTAATTGATGTTTGCTTGATTCCTCTGTTTATTTTTCGTTCTGCTTCGACTGAAACTGTTATAAAATAATACAGCGATATTTGTAGTGAAATGGAAATGTGATTTAAGCACCCGAATCCAATTCTGAAATTATGATATACATCTGGAAAACGTCTTTCAACTCGCATATTGAAAAACAATCTTCCCCATCCTTTTATTCACTTTCCCACTTTTCGGGTGTGAGAAAAAACATATCATAAAATTTAATGTATGTAGGTTTTGACAGTATGAAGTTATTAACATTTTTAAACGACATGTAAAATCAATGTGCAGATATTTGCAGGTCTGAGAACCCAATTTATTGTTATTGGCTCATTATTGTCTCATTATTGTATTGGGAATACTCTCAACACAACGAAAAAGATTACAATGTTAAACAAGACCATAATTGCGTTTGGTTATCAGACCTTCACAGATGTGCACGTTGATTCTAGGCATATCACACCTGGCTCCGTTTTTAAATATTGTTGCCTACATTGGCATGTTGTTTAAAACTATCAACAACAACAAAGATAATCGGTCATTGATAGTTTGCCTATTCACTGACTTCAAAGTAAATACAGTAAGTTTTTTAAAAATCAAATTTGGCAATCTATCAATATGCAAAGGCTTCATGTTTAAATGATATTGGTAACATGTTTTAGAAAGTTTGTTGATCGAAAAAAAAAAATTTAAAGACAAGAAAACCCGTTGTTCAAGTGCTTTGTTCCATTCATGTTTTATATTGCACCTACAATCCACAAGATCTTCTGTTTGACGTTGCATAGATGTTTCATCCACAAATAGATAATCCTTGATGAATCTCTATAAAATGAGTTCCTGAGGAAAGCAGACAGTTTTTATCAGCGTTAGACATAAAACATGACCCCCCCCCCCCCCCCACCCCCCAGGGAGATAAGAAGTAATCATTTTTTAAAAGTTATCATGTTCACTTCTACCAGGAACTGGGGCCGTAAAGTTTTAAAAGGCAAATTTAGGTTATCGTTGTCATATTAATCAACTTAATTTTTGGTGACGGCTCTTTCTTCATAAGTAATGTACGTTATTAAAGGCAAATGGCACCGGATGTTATTCAAATTAATTGTGTAGAAAGGTGAAGAAAATTGATAACAATCATCCTACTGTTTAGTGTTTCAAGTCCAATTTCATTAGTTTGAACTTGCGACACCACTTTTAATTTTTTTTTTTAAATATGAAATTAGTCCTGAGCCAACATTGGGTATCTATTCTCATAAACGATATCACGCACCTTCTTCCTTTCCTTTTGATTAGACTACACCGACATGCACTTATTTACTGGTCTGATAACCCAATTCCTTATGGGCTCATTGTTGTAATGGAAATCTCAAAAAGTGACGCAAAATATTGTCCATTCCAACAATGTTAATCTAGGCCCATAAGTGGGTTCAGATGTCAGACCTGCATGTACGTACACGTTGGACTACGCGTTTTATAAGTGATTTCATGAAGTGTAACATAAATGTCACTATTAGTTCATCTGATAAAACTTCATATTCTTGATTATTTAATCAATCGATACAACTTGTGAGATGAGACTTTGTTTTAATGTGTTAATGTTGAAAGGTCATTTTTTTCCTGACATGACATTTGTTTCACTTATACATTCTATATAAACACATTTCATGAACAATAACTGTTTTGTAATAAATTTAAGAAGTCTACCATGTGGAGATTATAACAATAATAGCGCTGAATGGCTGTATTCGGTAGATAACGTGACCATAATCTTTTTCTGTCAGATTTCAACCATATTTCCTCTTGGCATAAATATGACCTGAAAGTATTGCAAGTGGGGTAAAGGTCCCTAAAATCAACCAGAAACCTTATGGGATAAGTCAATTTATCAAATTCTAGATTCACGCGAAGTGAATTCCTTGACTTCAAGCATTATCGATAAGGTGGATAACGCTCTATTACCACTTTCTAGTCTCGAAATTCAAAAATAACTAATTCAGTATTTGAATCCTTCATTATTATATCCTATATTATATATTACTTAATGTCCCAGGTTGTACTGTAGAATTGCGACTTGAGGCAAACGTCTCCAATATCATTGATTTATCGACAACATTATACTTTGAGGATATATATATATATATATATATATATATATATATATATATATATATATATATATATATATATATATATATCCGAATTTGAGATTCCTGATTAATGTTTTAGGAAGCTTTTCATATTTGAAATCGTTAATGTTCTGTTTGTTTGAGGCTCAGCCCAATCTGTACGGAATTACATCATCATGATAATAAAGATGTCAATTACAAATCATCGTCATTTTTATCTTAACTTAACCAAGTTGTCAACACATCAGATCAAACCTGGTTATTATTATATTTTTGTCAGCGTCCATCTCTTGAAAACTCCATTATTATTTTTTTTTAGCCTATCTGGATACCAAAACTTTTCTTTATTATTCATTACTGTTATTCTCATAGATTCTGAAAGTAATAATTGTCTTCGAATTTCTTTGGCTGGCCCATGTCTAACTCTGTCAATTATTGTTATCTATACATTCCAGCCGGTAGTCTGGGTATTTGTCTACAATATAATTCACCTTTCGCATCACACGTTATACGCTGTATCTCGTTAATATCAGATGATTACTTGTTACAGGGTCCCCAGCAAGTCGAGGAAAAAGTAGGGAATTTTTCAGGGAGTCTGAAAGTCGGGAATTCGCTGGTACAAATGTGATAGTGTGTGATGGCCAACTCTGGTTGATTTTTTAACCATTTCTTTATTAGATGTCACTTGTTTAAATGACACCCTTTTTTCACTAATATGTTTCTAATATGTTTTGAGGATTTGCATAAAATTATGCATGTAAGCATGGCATATATCGTATTCATACTTTCACTATTTGTTACAGAGATAGTGTTAAGTAAAAGCAAAATTGAATCAATATCTTTGATAAGGAGACATTCAATCAGAAAGTGAAATGCTTATTAAGATAAACTTTATCAAGGCTATTTCCCTTTACAAATCATTGAAATGTGTCCTCCATTTTATTTTCTGCAATGATCCTGATTTCTACCCATTTTTTTCAACCCAGCTTGCATTAAAAATGCGGCCTCCCATATTTTAGCCACTTCTACCTATTTTTATCCCAAACTCCCTTTTAACTGATATACCAGTTTGGGAGATATGCGAATTTGGGGGAAACAGTCAAAAGTATAGATAAGAGTTTTGGGGGACGATATTTTTGTCTTGTAAATTATCTCTGTTATGCACTGTACATATATTATGATTTGTAAACATTTGAGTATGTTCCTCTTAGTGGGGACATGTGCTTTTGTCAGGATGAGACATTAAGGTGATCTTTAACCAAGTACCTACACTGATGGTGTGCTCTTGGAATCGACAAGTGTTCCCTATTTGCACCAATTCCCCTTTGTCTTACTTGACTGCTTTAATTGTAATTCTAGAACCTTTTGCTATTTCATTTTCTTCCTTTTTACCGGAGCTACCTAAATGCATTGCAAGCGCCGTAAAATCCTTTAAAACAAATAAACAACCTTTATCTTACTTTTTCTTGTTTGCTTTAAATTGTAATTCTAGAATTGTTTTTACTTTTCCATTTTCTTAAGCTAGTGACACAAATAAGTTTTGGAAAACCTTTTTATAATGCGGTATCGTGCGTTTGTCCTTTTAATCTATCTGTGGTATCGCCCACTTGTCCTTTAATCCATCTGGAGCCCACTTGGATCTCCAGTACTGCCTACTTTGAGGTATCGCCTAAGTCCTTTTTAATCGATCATTTTTGAGATACGGTGTAAGACGTGTGGTGTGAAAGTCATCTATTGTCAAGATGTTTTGTCGAAAGACTTTTTGAAAAGAAGAATCTCATACTTGAATATAATTTATATTTAATATGCTTATATAGCAATCTATTCCAACTGCCACTGATCTGGGTGGGGATCCTGACCTCCCATAGTGGGCAGGGAGGTACATACTGTCCTTCTATCCCCTTATATCTGTTTTCCAACATGCTTTCTGTCTTTGTCTTGGAATGAGATTACTTGGTTTTGTCCTGGCACTGGCCGGAATCCTGGCTGGGAGGGAAACAGTCAAATGCATAGTTATTGTTTTGGGAGATGATTTTTTTTTCCTTGTAAATCATCTCTCTGTTATGTATTTTTATATTTGTTATAATTTATATTGTAAGCATTTGAGTGTATTCCTCTTAGTGGGGGCCGTGCTTGTGTTCAGACGAGACTTATTGGTGATCTCAAACTAAGCACATTGATGGTATGGTCTTGGAATCTACATCTGATCCCTATTTTTTCCCAATTCCCCTTTGTCTTACTTTTTCTTGGATGCTTTAATTGTAATTCTAGAACTTATTACTATCCCATTTTCTTCCTTTTTACTGGCGCTGATATAACCTATTGTGTTGCAAGCGCCGTAAAACCCTTAAAAACAAACAAAAACAAACAACTGCCACTGCCTCCAACATAGTTGTGATTTTAGAATGACTGAGTCATTGTTTATCTGTTTGATTTTAGTATATCGTTTTGATAATATTGTTTTATTATATGATATGATGTTATACAACAAATGATGATATGAAAAGAAACGTTATGCATATGTGCATACAAATTTATTGTGATTCTTATAATCTTTAAAAAATATTACAATTACTGTTGCGCTTTTTCATGCTTAGGCTAAGCAGCTGAAATCTTGCTTTTAGTTTTATGAATGATTTATTACCCCTGTTGTATCTTTGATTATTTAATTGTTTACAGACTTTCGTCTAATCGAGTCAAGACTTTGATATCACATTGATCTAGCTTTGTTTCCTTGTTTTAAATATTCACATTGTAACCTGAAATGCAAACATCTTAGGAGGGGGTGGGTACAGAGAGGTCAATTCTTGCTGTCTTTGTCTGTTTATCCTATTTCTGTTGCGCTATTTGAACCAATTTCCCTTTGTCTTACCTTTTCTTTGGTCCTTTGATTGTAATTTCAGAACATTTAACTATCCCATTTTCTTTCTTTTCACTGGCACTGATATGACCTAAGTGCTGCAAGCGCCGTAAAACCCTTAAAAACAAATAATTCCTGTCATTGTCCTGGAGTGAGGTAACTTGTGCTTTGCCTAGACCACCTGGGTGGGGGTTTCCATACCTCGCATAGTGGGCAGGGAGGTACTTACTGTGTCTTCTACCCACCTATATGTTTTCCAACATGCTTTCTATCTTTGTCTTGGAATAAGATTACTTGGTTTTGTCCAGGCCCTGGCCGGAAACCCTGCCTGGGAGGGAAACAGTCAAATGTTTAGTTAGAGTTTTGGGAGATGAAATATTTTTCATTGTAAATTATCTCTCTGTTATGCTAATGCATTATGTTTCTTTATATTATGTATGATTTGTAAAACATTTGAGTGTATTCCTCTTAGCGGGGACCTGTGCTTGTGTCCGGATGAGACTTTTAGTGATCTCAAACTAAGTACTTGAATAGTGTGCTGTTGGAATCTACACCCGTTTCCTACTTGAACAAATTCCCCTTTGTCTTCCCTTTTCTTGGATGCTTTATTGTAATTCTAGAACTTTTTACTATCCCATTTTCTTCCTTTTTACTGGCGCTGATATGACCTTAATGTGTTGCAAGCGCCGTAAAACCCTTAAGAACAAAAACAATTTGCCTAGACCGGGGCTCGAGACCATCCTGTTAGGGGATGTCTCCCCTGTGTTTTTCTTTCAGGGGTATTTTGGTTTCCTTGTTAATGATATCTCGGAGCAATTGTCAATTACTATTAGGAACCGTGTGAATAGCTTTCATTTTCTCTATCTTTTACGACTCATTGCCCAATAATAAACGCATTGGTACGACCATGATGTGCCTTTTGATTTTATTGATGCAAAATGAGATGTTCTCAAATCTCAATGAAAATAAAAGTATAATAAGTTGAAAAATACATGTTTGCGTTATTTTTTTTTAATTTTATTTTAATTTGGCCATAATCCCCCCCCCCCCCCCTTGCTTTTTATTGAACAGCCAAAACAAAGAAAGAGGCTTATAGCATTAACATAAAACACTGATCCACCTTAGTCTTGCCACTCGGCTCCCATAGCGGGCAGCGAGGTACATACTGTGTCTTCTATCCCCTTATATCTGTTATCCAACATGTTTTCTGTCTTTGTCTCGGAATGAGATTACTTGGTTTTGTCCTGGCACTGGCCGGAATCCTAGCTGGGAGGGAAACAGTCAAATGCATAGTTATTGTTTTGGGAGATGATATTTTTTGCCTTGTAAATCATCTCTCTGTTATGTATTATTATTTTTATTTTGAATGTATAATGTAAGCATTTGAGTGTGTTCCTCTTTGTCGGATTTTGTGCTTTTGTCTGGATGAGACTTGTAGGTGATTTCAAACTAAGTACATTGGTGGTATGCTCTTGGAATCTACATCTGATCCCTATTTGTTCTCAATTCCCCTTTGTCTTACTTTTTCTTCGGTGCTTTAATTGTAATTCTAGAACTTTTTACTATCCCATTTTCTTCCTTTTTACTGGCGCTGATACAACCTAAATGTGTTGCAAGCGCCGTAAAACCCTTAAAAACAAAACAAACACTTGCCACTCGGCAAAGGGGTCTTTTGATCTCCCTGGGTGGGGTTCCTGGCCTCCCATAGTGGGCAGGGTGGCACTTACTGTGTCTTTTTTCCCCTTATATCTGTTTTCTAATTTGCTTTCTGTCTTTGTCTTGGAATGAGATTACTTGGTTTTGCCCTGAGCTTGGATGGGAGGGAAACAGTCAAATGCATAGTTATTGTTTTGGGAGATGATATTTTTTTCCTTGCAAATCATCTCTCTGTTATGTATTATTATATTTGTTATTTTGAATGTATAATGTAAGCATTTGAGTGTATTCCTCTTAGTGGGATCTTGCGCTGGTGTCTATGTGAGACATTTAGGTGATCTCAAACTAAGTACATTGATAGTGTGCTCTTGGAATCTACATCTATTCCCCATTTGAACCATTCCCCGCTGTCCTACTTTTTCCTCAAGTCCTTTTAATTGTAAATCTAAAATCTTTTCACTATCCCATTCTCCTCCTTGTTATGGCGCTGATATGACCTAAATGTGTTGCAAGCGCCGTAAAACCCTTAAAAACAAACATTTTGCTCTCCTGTCACTATTTTATTGCTGTTTTTTCAATACTAAATAGGCATGGCGTAAAAGTACCCGGGTAAACTATGGATATAGTCGGTGTTAGGATTGAGTGAGTCTATTTTAACATCCCTATTGGAACGGTACTTTTACCAGTAAACAAACGTACTCTGGAAAGACACGTATTTAAAACCTCGCGAGTTCCCAGGTTCGAGAGTTTTGGCCAAGATGAGTGTCGTTTAAATCGATCGATAGTTGAGGGAAGGACGAGTTTTCTGGCCAAATTTTTTTTACGCGTTTCTTTCCAGAATACGGCAGTTAACTGGTAATGTTTTGTTGTTGTTTTTTTAAGGATTTTACGGCGCTTGCAACACATTGAAGTCATACCAGCGCCAGTAAAAAGGAGGAAAATGGGATAGTAAAAAGTTCCAAAATCAAAATTAAAGTACCCAAGAAAAGGTATCACTAAGGGGAATTGGTTCATATAGGAAACAGATGTATATATATTCCAAGAGCACACTATCAAAGTATTTAGTTTGAGATCACCTAAAAGTCTCATCCAGACACAAGCACAGGCAGGTACCCACCAAGAGGAATACACTCAAATGTTTACAAATCATAATTTATATGTAAACAAAACATAATACAGTGCATAACAGAGAGATGTTTTACAAGGAAAAAAAATATCATCTCCCAAGACTAATTAGTTAACTGGTAAAGTAAAAGAAAATTCAAGCATGATACCTAATTCGATTTCATATTTTGACAAGAGAAGCAGCTTCGACTTACGTTCACAGTGAAGATGCACTGTATGAGTAAGAACTTGGGGCCCACAACACGATCTAAACTAAGTCGAGTACGCAAAATGTGTACAAAGGTGCCTTATAAACGGGTGAACGATCATAATATTATACACCCCGTTATTCATACAGATACGACACAAACGTGCACGCGCGCGCGCACACACACACACACACACACACACACACACACACACACACACACACAAAAGGCACAAATCAAATTCTGTAGAATGGGGTGACAAACGCCCCCTCAGATTGATATTAAACAAATATGGTAACATGTATATCATTTGGTAGATTTCACCCTTCCCCACACTTTAGAAAAAGAACATCGGACAGGTTATTTCAACGTCAAGATATATCATATAAAGATGCCAAATTTTAAACATCTTCATATTATGATACATCTTGACATTGAAAGAACCTGTCCGATGTTCTTTTTCTTAAGTGTGAGGAATGGTGAAATCTATTAAATGATGTACATTTTTCAATCGGGGGAGGGGGGGGGGGGGGGGGCACATTTGGGGACCGGTCTTAATCATCCCAACTAGCCTTAGTCCCCCACCTCCATTCCACGGTACGTAAAAATGTTTAAACCGAGTCAGTCATTGAGAAAGAGCATCACCTGTTTATGGTGGCTTCGGTAATAAAATAAAAAAAATGTGGATATGCATCCAACACTTAAAACCACAAATAAAAAGGGGAAAAAAACGCCACTCATAAGATGAATAAAAAAGATTAAGAATCGCATGATTAAAAATTTCCAGAAACCAAAAACCACTGCACCATAGTGGTTAACTCACTCAATCCTAGAGATTTTTGCTACATTTCAAAAGTGGAAAAATGTATTTAAAATGAGCATGTACATAGATAGTTTAACTGTCGTTAACATGTAAAAACTACGAGTAAAAACATTATCATTGATAATACACCTATAATTTGTCTCAGAAAAAATGCAATAAATAGGCACGGGGTAAAAGTAACCCGTTAAGCTATGGATATAGTCGGTGTTAGGGTTGAGTGAGTTAAACTATTAGTATTAGATTTGTAACATAGGTTAAACCGATTCAGATTTCGTGCAGGATTTTTTTTTAATGAAGAGATCAGAGCAAGAATAGGAAAACGAAATCCAGTCTTTGGAAAATGTTACATTTTTTTCCGTCGTCGAACAACATAACATAAAAATCTAAATGAAGATTTACAATACCACAATAGTTCCTATCATACTATACGGAAGTGAAACTTTACAGGTGTACAAAGAGAACACAAATAAACTAAACGCGTTTCACAGGAGCTGTGTGTGCAAGATGATCAATGTAACTTGGAAAGATGAGATCAGAAATGAAGAAACACTAGAAGCTATCGAAATGACAGACTTGGTGCGGGAAAGGAGATTGAGATCTTTTGGCCAAGTAGTGCTTATGAAGGATGGTAGGTTCCCAAAAGATATCATGAGGTAGAAGCATCTGGAATTCGAAAGAGAAGTAGGCTGAAGTTAACTTGGAAGCAGACCGTAGAGCATGATTTGAGGAAAGGAGGACTGTCGTGGGAGGAAGCCGAAGAGATGGCGCATTCCAGAAATACGTGGAGATTTGTGACAGCCCAACGTACCAGTCGTCACGGGTAGGACTAAGGTACTAAGAGAGGGTCTATTCCTAATCGTATGTACCTTGGTTGACTCTCTCTCTCTCTCTCTCTCTCTCTCTCTCTCTCTCTCTCTCTCTCTCTCTCTCTCTCTCTCTCTCTCTCTCTCTCTCTCTCTCTCTCTTTCTTTCTCTGCGAACATTTTAAGCCAGTGCCTAAAAAATGATGGTCAAAGTAGACTTTTAGCTGAGCACTTGCATCACTCTTTGGCCATTGCTCATGCATGCTTTAGAAAAAGTGAGTCATGGGGTATATGAGTAGTTCACAAAAGAAGACCCATCGACAATCTATACCTCTCGCCGGCCTGAAACCATCAGAAAGTCACAACAGACAAGATCCCAGCAGGAGACACTCAAGATGGTTTCTATAGTTTTTGGTCTATTTCTGGCACAGAGTCACTAAGAGTAAGAGAGGCGATTTACAGGGGAGTAAAAACTGAAAGAAAATCGCGCACATTTACGCTCACATCACATGACCCATGCAACAAAAAAAGGACTCCAGCCAGGGTCTATGCAAAACAAAGTAACATTCCATGAAAATGGCAGAAAGTCATAACATGCAACTGAATGAAGACCCTACTAGTCAGTGTAGGGTGTTTATAAACCAATATATAACCCAAAAAATGTAACAGTACAGACAGAGATGATTTGCAAGGGAAAGAAATATCATCTCCCAAAAATATAACTGTACATTTGACTGTTTCCCTCCCAGTCAAGGACTCCGGTTAAGGCTAGGACAAAGCAGAAAGTAACTCGGAAAACAGATATAAGGGAAAAGAAGACACATCGTGAAAACGTAAAAAAAATGGGAATTAGTTCGAATAGGGAACAGATTCCAAGAGCATACCGTCAATGTGCTTAGTTTGAGATCGCATACAAGTCTCATCTTACACCAGCACAGGATCCCACTGTTTATGTTTTTAAAGGTTTTACGGCGCTTACAACACATTAAGGTCATATCAGCGTCAGTAAAAATGAAAAAAATGGGATAGTAAAATGTTCTAGAATTACATTTAAAGCGCCCAAGAATTGGGAAGACATAAAGGGGAATTAGTTCAAATAGGAAACAGATGTAGATTCCAAGAGCACACTATCAAAGTACTTAGTTTGAGATCACATAAAAGTCTCATCCAGACACAAGCACAGGTCCCAACGAAGAGGAACACACTCAAATGTTTACAAATCACATATGTGTACAAAACATGTTACGGTGTTTAACAGAGAGATGATTTACAAGGAAAAAAATGTCATCTCCCGACACTAACTATACATTTGACTGTTTCCCTCTCAGCCAGGGTATCCGGCCAGGGCCAGGAGAAAACCAAGTAATCTCATTCCAAGACAAAGACAGAAAGCAAGTTGGAAAAGAGATAAAGGGGGATAGAAGACACAGTAAGTACCTCTCTGCCCACTATGGGAGGACAGGAACCCCACCCTGGATCCCACTAAGAGAAATACACTCAATTGTTTACAGAATATACCCAAAACATAAAAAAAACAATTAACATAACAGCGAGATGATTTGCAAGGGAAAAAATCATCTCCCAAAACTAATACTAACCATTTGACTGTTTCTCTCTCAGCCAAAGACCCCAGTAAGGGCCAGGACAAAACCAAGCAATCCCATTGGCTGACAAGACAGGAAGCCATTCGGAAAATAGATATAATCGGAGAGAAGACACAGCGGGTGACCTCCTACCCAACATGGGAGGTCAAATGACCCCACCCAGGGGGTTAGAAAGAATGGGAGGAAGAGTACGACAAGTGAAAAACGGCAATGATGGCATATATTTTAGTTTAATTCAACATCGTGAAATGTCTGCCCATCCAACGCAATGCACATTTCATTAAATCACAATTTTACACATTAAACCAATCCAATCACAGTCACAAACACGTAAGCTGTTTTATCTCTCATTAACTGTAAGTGTACGTCGTGTTTCATCAGCTGCTGATATACATCATATGCACAGACAGACACACACACACAGAGTAGATAGAGACACGTTTGCATTGAATGAATACAATAAACTTGGAATGTTACTCCTGGTGCTTGTATTATAATACCAAAAAAACACCATTTAGAAAATAAATCATGGAAATGACGGTATCGAAAAAATAAGGATTAGAATAACTTACAAGATTTTATAAATGTATAAATAACAAGCTGGGAGTGATCATGCTATAAAAAATATAGTACGTAATGATAAAACTTTAAAAAACTGGCTGTTAATCATAAAAAGTAACTCGTCATAAACCCCACTTTTCACAAATATTTATGATCAAATAAAATGATATTTGAGTTCTACAGACTTAAAATATGCGCCTTTTATTATTTAAGGACACTTAAATCATTTATCATTTATTTTGATTCCTTTTCAACATTTTGTTTGTTTTCAAGTGTTTTACGGCGCTTGTGACACATTCAGGTCATATTAGCGCCAGTAAAAAGGAAGAAAAGGGGATAGGAAAAAGTTATAGAATTACAATTAAATCACCCAAGAAAAGGGAAGACAAAGAAGAATTGTTTCAAATAGGAAACATGTATTTTCCAAGAGCACACAATCAAAGTACTTAGTTTGAGATCACCTAAAAGTCTCATCCAGACACAAGCACAGGCCCCCACTAAGAGGAATACACTCAAATGTTTACAAATCATATATAATATGTAAACAAAACATAATGCAGTGCATAACAGAGAGGTGATTAACAAATAAAATAATATATCTCCAAAAACTAACTATACATTTGACTGTTTTCCTCTCAGCCAGGGCCAGGACAGAACCAAGTAATCTCATTCCAAGACAAAGACAGAAAGCATGTTGGAAAACATATATTATAGGGCGATAGAAGACACAGTCAGTACCTGCCTGCCCACTATGGGAGGTCAGGAACCCCACCCATTTTCAACATTTCAACAAGATATATCTATCCTAAAATGTTTATAAAATATAAAATGTGTGTTAGTCACAATATTATTATGTTCAGTTCATGGAATTTAATATATTGGTCTTTACTACATGGAACCATTTCAGGAATAAATGGATGATTAATTTAATTTAATTAATTTTTTAAGGGTTTTACGGCGCTTGCAACACATTTAGGTCATATCAGCGCCAGTAAAAAGGGGGAAAATGGATAGTAAAAACATTCTAGATGTACAATTAAAAGGACTTGAAGAAAAAGTAAGACATAGTGGAAAGGTTCAAATAGGGAACAGATGCAGATTCCAAGAGCACACTATCAGTGTACTTAGTTTGAGATTACCCAAAAGTCTCACCCAGACACCAGCACAAGATCCCACTAAGAGGAACACGCTCAAATGTTTACAAATCACATGTTGAAAATAAATAAAAATAGCAGTACATAACAAAGATATGATTTACAAGGAAAAAATATCATCTCCCAAAACTATAACCATACATTCAACTGTTTCCCTCCCAGCCAGGACTCAGGACAGGGTCAGGACAAACCTAAGTTATCTCATTCCAAGACAAAGATAGAAAGCAATTGGAAAACAGATATAGGGGATAGAAGACACAGTCCGTACCTCCCTGCCCACTATGGGAGGTCAAGAACCCCACCCATTTTCAACATTTCAACAAGATATATCTATCCTGAAATGTTTATAAAATATAAAATGTGTGTTAGTCACTATATTATTATGTTCAGTTCATGGAATTTAATATATTGGTCTTTACTACATGGAACCATTTCAGGAATAAATGGATGATGTGATCAAGGAATGGACAATTCAATCGTGGATTTATCAGCAGTTGTTGGATACACCATCAGTCTCCATGGCAACCTACATTTCATTACGAGAATAAAAACAAAAAAAAAACAACAAAAAAAAAAAAAACATTAATCCTAATAATGATCAAGTTTTATTTTTTAACTATCTATCTTTTGGAAAAAAAAAGTAATTGCCGTAGTGGGGTTTCATTTGCTTAATAGAATTATATCAAAACTTTGCAACTCCTTTTTTATTGGTTCCCTAAGTATCTAGAAAAAGTAAATCGAGAATATTGGTTGGAAATAAAAATGACTAGAGGATAGGGTAGCAGTTTATCAAACCAACTGAGAAGCTCTTAGGAATTCCATGGCCCCAATCCAGGAAAACCTTTCATAATCATCTTTAAATCTTTTATCTTTAAAATACCACAGCTTTTCCCTTTAATTAAAAATGTTATTTGTGAATAAGACACACACTTTTTAACTCTTACTGATTTGGTTCATATCCCCTGTGTGTTGAGAAAAACACCGAGATATGATTTTCTTTGTGTATAAAGCAAGGGTAAGTTTTGAACTAGTTAATCAAATCTAAGAGATCTTTAATTGCCTCTCTTACTCTTATGTAAACTATACTATAAGCTTTAATTCTTGCACCCTTTTAAAATACACTACCTTTCCTATACACTAAACAATATTATGAGCATTGATGAACCATAAGCTACAAATATGTACTGTATTTATAAGACGGATATATAAAAATTAGTTGTGAGCTCTTTTCATCATGGTTACAATGGAACTATAAAACCAAAACAAAATATTTTCCATAATAGCGAATGTTGATCTAACTGAAAGAATGAGCCTGTATTTGTACAAAAGATAAGAGGGAGCAATTGTTAAGTGCTGTCTCGAGCGAGAAAGACCCTGGAGTAAATCCCCAACTCCACAAGCTTGTGGGTATTTCAATACCACTCAAGTCGTCATTATATTAATATTCATAATCATCATTACAAATTTTGCTTGGCTGTTTCTTATAGAATCAAATACGCTCCTATACTAATAGATAACAACAAGATATGAAGTGAGTAGAAAAGTGCCAGAAGACAATAGAGAATAAAAAATTTTTTCGCGGCGGTGGTGGGGTTTGAACCTGCGACCTTATTGGTACGACAACTCCGCCTGGCAGGTGAGAGCGTGGCTCTACCGTGTGAGCTATCCACGAACACAAAAATATTCGTTTCAAACCCAAAGTCATTTCTAGATCCCTCTCTCACCCACTTCTTGAGATCGCCGATTCGTTCACCACCATCGCGAAGTAATTTTGACCAGCAGTTAAGCTTAATAGCCAATATTCTCATCACAAACATATAACATAGAAACGATTGAGACATTGAGTATGCTCAGGTGTATGGGGTGAATTTTTAATTCAGAAAAGTGAGTGGAGCAGGCACTTATGTTGGTAACAACAAGATATGAAGTGAGTAGAAAAGTGCCAGAAGACAATAGAGAATAAAAAATTTTTTCGCGGCGGTGGTGGGGTTTGAACCTGCGACTTTATTGGTACGACAACTCCGCCTGGCAGGTGAGAGCGTGGCTCTACCGTGTGAGCTATCCACGAACACAAAAATATTCGTTTCAAACCCAAAGTCATTTCTAGATCCCTCTCTCACCCACTTCTTGAGATCGCCGATTCGTTCACCACCATCGCGAAGTAATTTTGACCAGCAGTTAAGCTTAATAGCCAATATTCTCATCACAAACATATAAGATAGAAACGATTGAGACATTGAGTATGCTCCGGTGTATGGGGTGAATTTTTAATTCAGAAAAGTGAGTGGAGCAGGCACTTATGTTGGTAACAACAAGATATGAAGTGAGTAGAAAAGTGCCAGAAGACAATAGAGAATAAAAATTTTTTTCGCGGCGGTGGTGGGGTTTGAACCTGCGACCTTATTGGTACGACAACTCCGCCTGGCAGGTGAGAGCGTGGCTCTACCGTGTGGGCTATCCACGAACACAAAAATATTCGTTTCAAACCCAAAGTCATTTCTAGATCCCTCTCTCACCCACTTCTTGAGATCGCCGATTCGTTCACCACCATCGCGAAGTAATTTTGACCAGCAGTTAAGCTTAATAGCCAATATTCTCATCACAAACATATAACATAGAAACGATTGAGACATTGAGTATGCTCCGGTGTATGGGGTGAATTTTTAATTCAGAAAAGTGAGTGGAGCAGGCACTTATGTTGGTAACAACAAGATATGAAGTGAGTAGAAAAGTGCCAGAAGACAATAGAGAATAAAAAATTTTTTCGCGGCGGTGGTGGGGTTTGAACCTGTGACCTTATTGGTACGACAACTCCGCCTGGCAGGTGAGAGCGTGGCTCTACCGTGTGAGCTATCCACGAACCAAAAATATTCGTTTCAAACCCAAAGTCATTTCTAGATCCCTCTCTCACCCACTTCTTGAGATCGCCGATTCGTTCACCACCATCGCGAAGTAATTTTGACCAGCAGTTAAGCTTAATAGCCAATATTCTCATCACAAACATATAACATAGAAACGATTGAGACATTGAGTATGCTCCGGTGTATGGGGTGAAAAATTTAAATTTTTATTCTCTATTGTCTTCTGGCACTTTTCTACTCACTTCATATCTTGTTGTTACCAACATAAGTGCCTGCTCCACTCACTTTTCTGAATTAAAAATTCACCCCATACACCGGAGCATACTCAATGTCTCAATCGTTTCTATCTTATATGTTTGTGATGAGAATATTGGCTATTAAGCTTAACTGCTGGTCAAAATTACTTCGCGATGGTGGTGAACGAATCGGCGATCTCAAGAAGTGGGTGAGAGAGGGATCTAGAAATGACTTTGGGTTTGAAACGAATATTTTTGTGTTCGTGGATAGCTCACAAGGTAGAGCCACGCTCTCACCTGCCAGGCGGAGTTGTCGTACCAATAAGGTCGCAGGTTCAAACCCCACCACCGCCGCGAAAAAAATTTTTATTCTCTATTGTCTTCTGGCACTTTTCTACTCACTTCATATCTTGTTGTTACCAACATAAGTGCCTGCTCCACTCACTTTTCTGAATTAAAAATTCACCCCATACACCGGAGCATACTCAATGTCTCAATCGTTTCTATCTTATATGTTTGTGATGAGAATATTGGCTATTAAGCTTAACTGCTGGTCAAAATTACTTCGCGATGGTGGTGAACGAATCGGCGATCTCAAGAAGTGGGTGAGAGAGGGATCTAGAAATGACTTTGGGTTTGAAACGAATATTTTTGTGTTCGTGGATAGCTCACACGGTAGAGCCACGCTCTCACCTGCCAGGCGGAGTTGTCGTACCAATAAGGTCGCAGGTTCAAACCCCACCACCGCCGCGAAAAAAATTTTTATTCTCTATTGTCTTCTGGCACTTTTCTACTCACTTCATATCTTGTTGTTACCAACATAAGTGCCTGCTCCACTCACTTTTCTGAATTAAAAATTCACCCATACACCGGAGCATACTCAATGTCTCAATCGTTTCTATCTTATATGTTTGTAATGAGAATATTGGCTATTAAGCTTAACTGCTGGTCAAAATTACTTCGCGATGGTGGTGAACGAATCGGCGATCTCAAGAAGTGGGTGAGAGAGGGATCTAGAAATGACTTTGGGTTTGAAACGAATATTTTTGTGTTCGTGGATAGCTCACACGGTAGAGCCACGCTCTCACCTGCCAGGCGGAGTTGTCGTACCAATAAGGTCGCAGGTTCAAACCCCACCACCGCCGCGAAAAAAATTTTTATTCTCTATTGTCTTCTGGCACTTTTCTACTCACTTCATATCTTGTTGTTACCAACATAAGTGCCTGCTCCACTCACTTTTCTATACTAATAGATGCAATTACAGGTAATATATTTTTTCCAAGACAAAAATTACAAATTTATTGAAAGACGAATTTACACGAAATTCATTATTCATTTTCTTTTTTAAGTGTGAAATTCGCAAAAGCTTTATTAGTGAAAATCCACACCCAGTGTTTTTTTTTTTTTTTTTTTTTTTAAATAGATTTTTTACTTTCAGAAGTCAATCCTTTTCACCTGTCAAATAAATTTTAACCATAAATTGACTTAAATAATTAACTTATATTAAAGATCTGAACGAGTGTGTAAGAAAGGTGCCAGACAAAGCAAGAAAATAAAATACAAGAGAAAAAAAAGATCCCAAAAAATCTGATTTCTTTCTTGCTTTGTCTGGCACCTTTCATACACACTTGTTCAGATCTTTATCTTTCATCGGTGCCTGCTCCCTAGTTTCTTAATTTGATATACTTATACTATGTATTTTTAATCTGTACACGAGTGACCTCTGAATTTGAATATATGTAAGATAATAATAATAATAATATTAATATAATAATAATAATAATAATAATAATAATAATAATAATAGTAATAATAAAAATGATAATAATAATAATCATCATCATCATCATAATAATAATAATAATAATAATAATAATAATAATAATACCACTAACACATCGATGCAATAGATAAAAGTGAGCATTCCATCATGCTTCATCTCATTCATATCTCTACCGTCAATATATATGTATATATATATAAATATATACAAAAGGACTTGAGGTGATCAGCAATAGGTTTATGGATTCATAAATATATAACTTACATAAACGGAATAAAAAGTAACTTACAAAAACTTGGTAAATGATTTCATAAATGTGTTACTTACAAAAAAAAACCCAAAAACTTTAAAATTCATATGAACATTAATATCATGATTTTAGTGTAAGTGATAAAATGATAAAACATTGGTGTGCAAATAAATATGAGCAGATTCCAAAGTAAAATCTTTATGTTGGTTGGTTGAAGACATGGATTGCCCATAGAATAAATCCGAACATGTGTAAATTTAACAGCCGTGTGTGATGGTGTACAAATTACAACAAGGTTTATACCAAAAAAAATTGTGATCCACAGGTTCAAATGGTATTAACTCTCTTGAGTTCAAACTCATTGAAAATCAAACAAATTTGTTCGATAATCCATGTATTAGGAACTCGAGAGTTAAGTAAGGGTGGCCTAGCTACTGAAAATTGACTTCATACTAGTAAAAACACAAAACTTAGATTAAGTTCTTTTTATTTGCATGAGTCCAAGTTGTTTTTGTTTTTTTTCAAGGGCCAAAAATAAACATTTTCTATTTCTGATCATTTGAAATATAAATCCCTTACAGTAAGTGATTTTTTTTTTTACCCCAAAATATTAATACCGATTTGAGGCTATGGGTCACAATTTTACCGACAATAAGCAGAACTATTTTGTTTGTCTTTGGAAAACAAACAATCAAAAAAATTGAACAGCAAGAAATGCACCAGGGTTTCATTTTCTTTTCTTTAAAAACTACGTTTCACATTCAATACTACATAATATATTTTTTGCATAAAATGCCTATCATCTGTCTCTCTTTCTTTCATTCACTGTAATCATATATTTCAATTTCACATTCAAAATTTTTCTTTTAAATCTTTGCAGCACACAATTGCTGTATAATGCAAGAAAGAACAAGGGGATATTAGGAACTTAAGCATTTCATTTTCGCATAATTTTATTAATGTCAATGATTATTTTTTTTACATCTGGTATGTAAAGTGAGTAAAAGGATTTCAAACGTTTCAGTCCTGATTCACAAGTGAAATAACAACACCATAATCAGTGTTCAATCTCCATATTCTGAAACAATATCTCCCCACATATTGATTTAAATTGCGATCATGATTGATATTGATTTTTTTAAAATTTATTATCATTATATTTGTGTGGGTTGTTTTTGTTGTTTTTTGTTTTTTTGCAAGTTTTTTTTTTTTTTTTTTTTTTTTTTATGTTGTTTTTTTGTTCTTATTTCATATCTTTGGTGGAACAAAGCAGAAAATAGATAATCAACATATTGTTTTAATAGATTGCAGAAAATTTAAATGCAGTGGCATACTGTAAAAATTTACTCGAGGAGGAAAACAATACAAGCCAGCTATGTACTATTTGAACCAGCGTAATCCATCCGGCAAAAATTTCATCTATGTGCCCAGAAAAAAGAACAGATAAACCGAACTATTCTGTAAAATATAATAGGATTGAGAAAAGAGTCTTTGTTTATATTAACAAGTCATCCTGACTATGATAACCAATTAGAAATATCCCGACCAACAAATGATATTAAAGCTCTGATATTACCTAAGAAGAACACAAGACACAAATTAATGTATCTTTGATTTTTAATTCATAATTTAGAAAGCGAGTGAAACACATAGTCTGAGTTTAAAAATTGGAAGTTCTGGTATTACAAATGTAACTACAAAACCTATCCTGATTAGATCTATTCCTCTCTTGTGTAACCAGGTAACAACTTCGACAGAAGAGTCATAATGATTGGATATACCGTCCCTCAATGATCGAAGTAAAAGACTGAAAACATTGATAAATAAACCATCTCATAACCTCATTACCTATTTTTTACCAAAAAAAAAAAGAGCTTACTATCTTTTTTAATCTTACATTTTGCACATGATTCTTAGTTTTAAAATCCAAAACAAATATAGTCAAATATTAAAATTACATCTAAACAAAAATCCATTTTACAAGCTGTATGTCGTGCGTGTCAAATATCCTGCTGGATAAGAGAACAAGAACTATTCACAGTCACACACAGTAAAAATACTTTTTTTGTTTTTCCAAGGTTATAAACGTGAATCGAAATGAAATTTATACAGAATGTGTCTTTGCAATAATATACATATCACAAGTGATGTGTTTTATATCTTCATGTTAAGAATTTGAGAAGAAGAAAAAATATAAACGAACACTTGAAAAACAAAGACCATTTTAGTTTCAGAATCACCTAATCTTTCCTCGGAGCCAGTGAGTCCCAGACAAAGAATTCAATCATACATTTTCAAAAGACTTGGTCATTTAACAAATAATAATATCAATATGAACACAAAAACAAAACAAAAATATATATATAAATATATATATATGTGAACTTGGTTCATTGAAAAATGACATGCAAAATTCATGTTAGATTGACGATTTGTTTGTTTTTGTTTTTGTTTTTAAGGGTTTTACGGTGCTTGCAACACATTAAGGTCATATCAGCGCCAGTAAAAAGGAAAAATAGGATAGTAAAAAGTTCTAGAATTACAATTAAAGCACCAAAGAAAAGGTAAGACAAAGGGGAATTGGTTCAAATAAATAGGAAACAGAAGTAGATTCCAAGAGCACACCATCAAAGTACTTAGTTTGAGATCACCTATAAGTCTCATCCAGACACAAGCACAGGTCCCCAATAAGAGGAATACATTCAAATGTTTACAAATATGTTAAAAATAAAAAAATAACAATGCATAAGAGAAAGATGATTTACAAGGAAAAAAATATCATGTCCTGAAATTATAACTATACATTCAACTGTTTTCCTCCCAGTCAAGGACTTCGGTCAGGGTCAGGACAAAACCAAGTAATCTCACTCCAAGACAACGACAGGAAACATTGGAAAACGGGTATAGGTGTATAGAAGACACAGCATGTACCTCCCTGCCCACTATGGGAGGTCAGGATCCCCACCCAGTGACAATTTGTAAACTGGTCGTTATATGAAATAATACGTTATTAAATTCGAAAGTTTTGGTGGTTTTGTTTGATGGGCTAGCCTTGTTAGCTTTACCCAAAAAAAAAGTGATCATAAGATTATAATTTTTTCACATACCTCGAAGAGGCTGTTAAAAGCCAATGTGAAAATTACTAAACATAACATGTATGTAAAGGTGGCCCTACCTCTACCAGTTTAGATCTTTTCAGGAGAGTGGTGCATATTTCAAATGGCAATGAAGAATCAGAACCCAATGGACCAATAAAAATTTGTAATTCTTCTAAAGCTTAAACGGGGTGCCCACTAGCTCGGTAAAGCACTTGCTTCACCCGTAAAGGTGCACTCAGCATTGACTGTGTACCTAGATTTGTTAGAACTGGCGGGAAGTATTTTGCGATAGACTAGTATCTTGTCCAAAGGGTAGCAAGCAATTGCAATTGTCCATTTAACATACACGTAAGATCCAAAATAAACTCTGGCTCCATGGGCCTTATGGCTCTGAAGGACTACTTTTTTAAAGTTAAAACATCAATCTCTGTACCCTCATCATTTGTAATTGTGATCAACATTTTTTTAAAGAAGCAATTCAATTTAATATGTATTCTTTACAGGTCTTCAATCACAAAAAAAGGCATTCATATATCCATCAAAAATTTTGAACAGTATTAAAAAGTTTAGCAACCAATGTAAACATTTAAAGTTTCAATAGAGCAAATAACAAATAATTGTTTATCGGCTGAATCTTGGAACATTATGACAAATGAGTGATTCAAAAAAGACATAAATAGTGTTTTATGGAAATATAACATTTTGGTAAAAATCTGTTTACTCATCGTAGGGAATGAGAAAGGCAACGCTTTAGGGATTGGAATGTGTGTGAATTAATATTATTTCATCAACAGGGTTTGTGTGTATAGGACTCTGTGTGTGTGTGTGTGTGTGTGTGTGTGCGTGTGTGAGGTTGCAATATATGGCATAAGTGATGAATAACAAGAACATTATTTAGATGTGTGGGTGTGGGAGAGCAGTCTCACGTCAGTCAGTGACACGCAACAGTATCAGCCATAATTGTGATAGTGATGGCAGTGGCATTCTGTCTTCGTAATTTCACGAAAGTATCACTCATCCATGATTAAAGTGCTCATTCTCCCAACTTAGGCAGTTCATTTAACATCACTTGATTATTTTTAGCTGGATGAGTTTCTTACCTTGTAGATGGTAAATTGTATAGATAAATATATTAAAAGTCATTATTCAACAAATGTGTTGAGGCATTTGGTTGTAATAGGTAATCACAATAATAAATGATAACAATGACGGTAACGAACGGGTCATATCACAGTTGTCATGTCACAGTTGTATTTGTGTCTATAGACGAAGACGATTGGCCTCGTTGTCGAATTACAGGTTCACTGAGTGGAAAGTCACCACTATTGGCCGTCGAGTCCCTCTTCCCACCGTCAATGTCCGATGACACGGACATGTCTTTCTGTGATCCCAGACTGCGGGGAAGGGAGCTAGTTTCCACCTGGTGACGTTTTAAGTATAAATGTGGGTTCTGACGTCGATACTCCGTCATATCACTGGTCCTGCCAATGTAGTGAGTGTTGCCGTTGATGGAGTCATAGTTACTGGTGGTCACCTGGCCGTGTCCATCAACGGCATTCTCAGCTGCCTCCTGGACCTCATCTTCCTCCACTTCTAAAAGCTTCTCTCTCTGCATGGCTAAAACGACCTCGTTGGGGAAGACGGTGACCTGGATGGTGCGAGCTACCAGTCTGGGAATGCCAAAAAAATAAAAAATAAGGATGCCATACTTGACTGAGCAAATAAATAAATGATGATGATGGCAGTCATGATGATGGTGATGATGATGGTGATGATGATGATGGTTTTGGCAGTGATGATGATGATGATGATGATGATGATGATGATGATGATAAGGCAGAGATGATGATGATGATGATGATGATGATGATGATGATGATGATGATGGGGGGGGGGAGGAGAACAAACTCACGAGTCACGAAGGATACTCACCTTGGCAGAAGAGCCACAAAACAAGTGATTATAACTACAAAGGAGTGTATGGCAGTGGATATTGTATTCTCCATGACCCAGTAAGGATTGGACGGGTGGTCAAAGGTGAAAAAGATTGCATTGGAGATGAGGAGAAAGCTCCAGAACAGGAAAAAACTGATGACAATGGACATCCACTGAAGCCAAACCTGTGTTGGACAGAGCAAGAAAATGTAATAATAATAAAGATTGTGATCAGAGAGAATGTGTTGGGGGGGGGGGGTTAACAGATAGGCAGTCTCAACTTAAAGTTTTAAATAAACCTTTATGTAAAGTTTTAAATTCAGTCTTGAATGTAAAAGAAAAATAAAATCAAAATAATACTTATTAATTGGTGCTGAGTTCAAGATATCTTTTGTTTTTAAGGGTTTTACGGCGCTTGCGACACATTTAGGTCAGTTCAGCGGCAATAAAATGGAAGTAAATGTTAGATTAACAATTTAAAAAACACAAGAAAAGTAAGACAAAGGGGAATGGTATAAAAAGGGAACAGATTTAGATTCCAAGAGCACACTATCATTTGCATAGACATGAAAGTCTATCCAGCCACAAACACCTTATCCCCCTAAGAGGAACACACTCAAATGCATACATTATTATACATTCAAAGCGGCAAATACATATTACAATACATAACAGAGAGATGTTTTACAAGGAAAAAAATATCATCTCCCAAAACCAGAACTATAAATTTGACCGTTTCCTTATCAGCCAATGACTCCGACAAGGGAAAAGACAAAACCAAGTAATCTCATTCCAAGACAATGTCAAAAAGTAAACTGGAAAACAGATATAGGGGAATAGAAGACACAGTTAGTGACCTCCCTGACCTCTATGATGGGAGGTCAGGAACCCCACCCAGGAGTTCAAAATAGGGAAGGTGTTTTGTAGATCACCTGACGATATTTTCAGAATTGTAAGCCTTACCATATCAAGATATTGTCTACATTATAATATTGTACTAGCTCACTGGTTCATTTTATAATTTTTTCCAATCAGACAATTTCATCTCTTACCCATGAGTTTGTCTCCAGACACATGTGTAGTAAAATGGTGAGAATCATACACACGTCTACTGTGGTACCAAACTCCCAAATACCAACGTGTTCTCTTTCATATGCCTGAAAAAAAAAACAAGTTGTTGAAATAAACAAGGTTAAGGCAATGTGACTTGGACAATACTTGATGGAAAAGATCTTACGAAAAGAAAAAACAAGCGTTTTATTTTTCTTCAAACAAAGTAAAAATAAAAGACAGTTCACATCTTAACCTATGGGCATAGTTATATACTTCATCATAGCGAGCATATGAATGATCCATTCTTAGGGAGCTGAATAACAAGAAGATTTTTATTCAAAATTGAGTTTATCCTTCACTTGTAATTTCCCACTTCCCCACTTCAGACAGCCGCCTAACTCTACACTTCCATATTTTTTAATATGCCTTTGTTGGCACGTCTACAGCTACGCTACAAACATGTTCATTGTAGTCTAAAGTATCATGGAATGGGGTGACTACGGCCAGTTGGGGTGACCAACACCAGCCCCCAAGTGTGCCCCCCCCAGATTGACAATTATTAAACAAATATGGTAAATTGTACATTATTTGATAGATTTCACCCTTCACACACTTTTTATTTCAATGGCCTTAGACGACGTATACATATATGCAGGCTGGACATCCAAACCCGCTTATGGGCCTAGTTTAACATTGCTGTAATGGACAATATTTTGCATCATTTTTTTGTGATTGGCCTTGCTTATTGTAATATAATTATCTTTCTATATCAAGATGACTTCTGTAAACATGAAGATAGGATGGTTGAGGGAGAAATAGGGAAAAGGGGAAGAGAGAGAGAGAGAGAGAGAGAGAGAGAGAGAGAGAGAGAGAGAGAGAGACAGAGATAGGCTACTCTACCAGAGAGAGTTGTGAAATGATTTTTTTTTTGTTTTTTACCAATCCCCTTTCCAACATCTACTCATCCAAGGTCACCACATATCTTGAGTCACTTTTGACACTTGGTCCCACATCATAAAAACGTGAGTGTCACCTTCATTCATGCAACTGAACACAATTGTCATAATTTGACACAAAAAGTGATGGGGATTTTTCCATGGGTCTACAACGACACCACCTGATACTGAGCGCTTTTCATAGAAAATGTTTGACATTGCAAAAACACCAGATAATTTCAAAAAAAATCCCAAAAACCAGGAAATCTGCAGATCCGTGGAATAATATCATCACTGAATAATAGAATAACACACGCATACTCTCAATTTACAAATACAAATAAAACAAATAAAACAGAGATTAAACAGTACAATAAAAAGCTCTATGCAAGATAAGCTTTTTCTTTCTTTTCCTCTTCATTGGGCTAACAGACAATATGTAGTAATTCTTAATGTGATCTTGCATTTGTTCAGAAATTACCCTATAGAATCATCTTCTTTTGGTTAAGCATTCATTGATTATTATTTTTTTTTTTTTTTGACAAAAAGAAAGTCAAACTTCTTATCTTCTTACCAAGTGAGGTATGAAGTAGATGATGAGACTCTGATAGATGGTGTCCACCAGTACGATCAGAAATGTCCAGTGGGTGTAAAACTGGAAATGATAGATTACAAATTTATGAAATCGGTAGGTACCATTTATATCAAAATGGATAGAAAATCATATACACAAAATAATGGCATGGTCATTTCATTACAAATCGACTGAAAAATTAGTTAATGTTGGTAGCACATCTCCCTATTTGTACATATATTTCTTTCTACAGTATTTCTTTCATAGACTTCAATAGATTCTGTAGCGAAGCACCTGCATTATATAATAATAATAATAATAATAATAATAATAATAATATAATAATAATAATAATAATAATAATAATAATAATAATAATAATAATAATAATAATAATAATAAATATAAAGACAACAATTTTTTAAAAAGTAAAAATAAAATTACAGTAATAATAATATTAATAAAATAATAATAATAATAATAATAATAATAATAATAATAATAATATAATAATAATAATAATAATAATAATAATAATAATAATAATAATAATAATAATAATAATAATAATAATAATAATAATTAATAATAATAATAATAATAATAATAATAATAATAATAATAATAATAATAATAATAATAATAATAATAATAATAATAATAATAATAATAATAATAATATAATAATAATAATAATAATAAAGATCATTACCTCTCCTCTCTGTCCTGGCTTGTAAAGTCCAGGGTCTGCTAGCAAGGTGTCAGCAGACAGATCTTTGTCAAAGACTCCATTAATGAGTGGTGGTAGAGATGTAAAAATGACGTGTTGCATTGTCAGGTAGAGACTGTCAATCATCAAAGATCCAGAGAACCCACTGAAGATTTGGAACCAGAATAGCGACAGCACAGATAGCTGGAAGAAAAAAAGAGGGATGAATTGAGTAAAACACTCTCTCTCTCTCTCTCTCTCTCTCTCTCTCTCTCTCTCTCTCTCTCTCTCTCTCTCTCTCTCTCTCTCTCTCTCTCTTTCTCTTCTCTCTCTCTCTCTCGCTCTCCCTCCCTCCCACTCTCTCCCTAATGTATACACATAAACTACTACACAAATATAGACACACACACACATACAGTGCCAGAGATATGCACGCATGATTGCAATCATTTTTAACTTCACACTCTTTTCATTCTTACCTTATTAACACATTTTACACTTTTTTCACTGAAATTCAACCACTTCCCAGTACAAAACAATAATGCTTGTATTCCAAATAAAAAAATAATATTAACTCCCTGATGATTTTACATCAAAATTGTTTTGACAAAAGCCTTTCAGTGAAAATAGCAGTAAATGATTTTTTTTAAAGTCTCTCAAGCCTGCACCCTACATTCGAACAAAGACACGATCCCCTGTTTATACTCACCAGACTTTTATAAAACATGATGGCAGCAAATTTAGCCAATCGGGCATGATTCCAGTGTCCGTGAACCAATAACAACCTCTCCAAGAAGCGGAATCGAGCAATAGCGAAATCAGAGGACATGACGGCTTGCATCCCTTCCTGACCTGAGATACCAATGCCCACATCAGCAGTCTGAATCATGCTCACGTCATTGGCTCCATCACCTGGACAATGTGCTGTTAAATAAAAGACACGATGGATAGATCAATTGTACCAAGCATGAGCGCATTTTGACAGTATACTAATTATTCCATACCTATGAAGGAGGGCGGAGTGAAGCAGTATTATTTGATTTTAAATTGGTAAGAATAGAAAATGACAAAATCTCTCAATTTGTTAAGCTTTGTATATACACATATTTTTAAAATCTATTTATATATTGCCCCTGAAGTGAGATGAAAAAGAAAAATTTCTTTTCAAATAAATCTTAAAAAGCAATTTTCACTTCTTGTGTTACTATTTAGGATTTTTTTCACCCCGAGACCTTAGTCACTCTTATATTTTACCAATGGGTGCCATGTTTTTACTTTAAAAATTTGTTCTTCTTCCAACATAAGGTTTTCAGTGTTCCATCCTTTCATCAGCTCTTGATTATAATAAATCAAAACATGAATCTCACTCTTCTTTTGTCATTGTGTTCTAGCTTTTAATTTTTATATTCTTGTCATTTGTGTCCCTTTATTTGATTTTTTTTTTTAATTGCAAAAAGAAATTAGAAAATTGCACAATGGAGATCATCTTCCCACAACACTACCACAACTCACCTATGGCCAGTGTCATCTTCTTCAGGTTGTCTCTCACCAGCTTTACAACAGTGGACTGGAATAGAAAGATTAAACATAATCAAAATTTTACATATTAACTGCTTATGTTTTATGATCATAGTTCCCTTGGGTTAATATGAAAGACAACGAATCAAGTCATAAGGCTCATCGAGCCAGGGTTAATCTCAGTTTCTGTAGCCTAGGATTACATGCATTCAGGTCACTTACATCGTCTTGATTTGATGAAAGGTTACAGCTTGTCAATTTCATATGCATCCATGTATCTAACCATTTAATTTACAAATAGTGATTAAGCCTGCCATTTTTATTATTATCAAAATTGACAACATAAATAATAAAATTAAAAGACCTCAGATGCACATTCCTCCCACAAAATCTGTGCATCAATAACACACTGTGTAGTCAACTGGAACGAATACAAAAGACAAAATGGCACACGACCTAAGAGCTAGACCTCAGGTGGTCGCTGGTTTGGATAAGCAAGTAAGTAATAAAATTGATATAATACTGATCCACAGTTTATTCATAACATTCTAAGATTTCTTCAATATCTATGCCTCCAGGTGGGTACAGTATACTTATCCTCTTAGTTGATGCCATGGAGTAGAGTGGATCCTTTGACATTCATTGATCATTGTTTTAAAAACTTGAGCTTTTGTACAGCACAATATCTACGAAATGTGCTAAAAGCGCTTTATGCAGGGTTCCTGGCCAACAGCAACATGAAACATGTAGGACGAGACATGACGCCGGTTATATAAGTGATACTTCAATTTCTTTCTGACAGAGACCATGCTATTAAAGACCAGATACTCATTTTATACCCAAGTACGGTGAGAGGATGTGAGTAAAGAGCCTTTTCAACGGACTCTATTATGTGCCACTCAGAGCGGAGCTTGACCACAGGACCTTCCGATCCAAAGGTGAGTGTCATACTACTAGACCACATAGCTGCATTTTAGGTGGGTGTGGGGGGGGGGATTATTCCAAAAGGTTTACTATCCAGTTTCATGACCGAGAAACGAAGTCAAGAACATTGCCAAAAGTTCGAAGCAAGCTGGTCACACCACAACTACACCACAGACAAACTGATGAGAAGAAAAAACAATGTACTCACCTTCTGTATGGGAGTGGCTCTGCACACAACCACAGACTGACAGTGCAAGGAAATGGTCAGAAAATAACGCTCCAAATCGGGATCTGTGGCATAATTTAGGGTTGGGCCGTTGATAACTAAAGCATAGTTCTTCTGTCTGTCACCACCGTAGGAACGAAGAGATATCATGGAGCGAGAGAAGAGGGAAATCTGAGATCCCATAACACTCATTGACTCGTGAGCAGCACCGTCCCTATCCCTCTTCAACATTTCAATGTTTTCTTTCATCTTTGCCAAGGTTTCCTCTTTGCTGTCAGCATTTATAATTATTACTTCTTGGTCGTGAGAAAACAGCTGGCAGGCATTGGCAATTTGGATGGCAGTTTCCTGTGACAAAAATATATTGGAAAGCATTGAATAATTTATTTTTATTTTGACAATTTTGCAAATGGCTAAATTCAAACAGATTACTGATTCACATGGAAACCTTGTAATAGGTTACAAATAGTAACAAATATTATGAGGAACTCTTATTCATCCTCTACATCATTAAGACCTCATTGTGAAAATAGAAAAGTAAAAAAATGTTAAGTCCAATTAGCAATTATACCCAGGAGAAACCAACTCTACACCAATCATTAAAAAGCGTAAACCTATGAATTTCATTGGCCATTTGATTTTTTTTTTTTTTGCAAGGACCAGAGTGCTTTTCATTTTGTTTAATTTTTAACTGTAAAAATTGTGTGCAATGTTCGTTGGTTAATTCCGTGTCAGAATGAAGCCATGGTAATATTAAGAGAGAGTGAAAAATGAACACACAAATTAATCTTAAAAGGTTAATTCTACCTGATGAAGTATCTTATATTGAACTAGTCAGATCCTGAGGCAGTTGGATTGCATGTTAGCTTTGATGCATTGGGGAACGAACTGGTGGAAAATTGAAACAGTAAACAGCAGCATAGAATAGAAAGTAATGTAGAAGTGTAACTGCTAGTCAAACGCACACACCTGCTTATCTCCTGTCAATACCCACACTTTCATGCCAGCTTTTCTCAAGTTGGAAATAGTGTCGGGGACACCTTCTTGGAGTTTATCCTCCACACCCGTTGCACCTGGAAAAAAAAACGGAAGGAAAATGATCCAAGTTCATCTTACTTAAACCTTAAAGTTGCTTAACTGTTAGTTTCTCTGAGACGCTTCTATTTCTTTTGCCAGGCAATTCTTGGTACAAAAAGTTGTTATGTTATCAAATTTTAATTTACTTGGCAACCATGTATTAGTGTATATGTAAAATGGTTGAATTCAGGTGAAATAATGAAAAGAGTCAATAAGTGTAAGAATGAATAAATGAATATTTAAATAAATGAATAATAAATAAACAATTGATTAATTCATTCATTCCTTCATTCATTAATTCATTCATTCATTCATTCATTCAGTCATTCATCATTCATTCATTCATTCATTCATTTTCTTCATCCATAAGGGAATTGGGCTACAAAAATTGAATTTAAAAATGAATAGATATTAATCTAAAATATAATTTAAACTTAATCTATAAAACTAATGTATAAAGCTCACCATATAATTCATAGTCATATATAAAAACTATGATTATATATATGTAAAGCAGATATATTTTACAGATGTTTCAAGTAAAAGTGTAACTTAAAGTAAAAAGAATGAATTTCTTGAAATAATACTTTTATAGATAGAGATTGAAGTCTGAAGTGATTGAATGAAGAGCGTGTATGTGTGCGTGTGTGTGTAATATGAGAGGGAGAGAGAGAGAGAGAGAGAGAGAGAGAGAGAGAGAGAGAGAGAGAGAGAGAGAGAGAGAGAGAGAGAGAGAGAGAGAGAGAGATTGAGATCCAAAGAAAAATTAAATAATGAATAGATACACATTCAAAGATACAAAATCTAAATATTATCTCAATTCTTAATCCTCTCTCTCTCTACCGAATTATGTACATCTCCACCAAATTTCAACATGTCACAATTTAATTGTCATTCATTTCTTCTGCAAACATTGGCCATGATATCCAACTCACCGAGAAGTTCCAAGTCCTTCTCTATCCTCATACAGGAATCAAAAATGAGTTTCTCCCTGTCCTCCATGCTGCTCTCTGCCTTCTTGTGTTCAGCTGCCCATTCCTGATACTCACTCTCATCCAACAACTGGCAAATACAACATAATTAAGAGGTGATTGCAATATGTTGGTTTTTAAGGGTTGTATAGCACTTGTGTTATATTTAGGTCATTTCAGCACCAGTAAAATGGAACAAAATTGGAGAGTCATAACAATTCTAAATTTGCAAGTAAAAGGGCATGAGATAAATTAAGACAAAGGAGACCAGTTTAAATAGTCTAAGGTTCAAAAATGTCCACATATCACCACCCAATTGTGGAATAATACGGAAAAGAAGCCTCAAATAACTAACTTGGCAGAGGGACAAGGGAAACAGAAAACTGTCTCAATCTGAATGTTACTTGAAGTCGAATCAATTCTAAGTATTTCTATTTGATGGCAGAGAGAGTTGAATGAGGAAGCCATTGTTGTTGTTTAGGCTGAACTAGTTTGACAATCTTCGCTTGAAGATGTCTATCTCTGTTGTGTTCACATGATTCGAGAAAAGCATTCCAGTCTCTGATAGTGTGGGGTGCAAATGAATACTTGACGATGTTTAAATTTGCAGATTGGTGTTTTGGTGTTTTTTGAGTGGGTTTTTCTTTAAATGCGTGAATTTCGTTGTACAGTGTGTTTTTGTTTTTTTATTATTGACACATTTCAAGTTTGAATAACTCGAGAGCTATGTAAGATTTCATCAAACAGGTTTTTGTCATATGAGCAGAATTTATTCAAGTTTTAATTGATATAATTTTTAACACTGTGCACACTTTGGTATCTGAGCTATGACGTCATCAGTAGAAAATGGTAATTTTGACATAAATTGTATTTTATTTTGGCTTTGTCCGACATGATTCTCAAAAGTTTATTTCATTTAACATGTCAATGTAAAGATATCAACTTGGAACACTGATTTTTTACGGGGATATGTGAAGAGCAGAGTGTTTAGAACCCCCATGAGAGACATGCGTCACCTGAAGACAAAAATAAGAGAAGCCGTCCGCTCTGTCACATTACTCATGCTACAAATAACGTGGGATGAACTGGAGAGACACTTGCTGCTTGTCATTCAAAATGGTGGTGGTCACGTGAAGCTTTAAATTGAACCATTGCGCAAACACACGATCACAAGTAAGATTTCAGAGTAAATTTTAATAAATTTGGAATAAAATGTTGAAAACCAAATTGATGTCGTTGCAGCTGTTCTTGAGTTATTCAAACCTGGAATGTGTCATGATTAAAAACAAACACACTGTAAATAACGGTATATTTCAAAATTACCCTTTTCTACTCATATCATCATAACTCATCAACCAAAGGGCGTACTGTTATAAATATTATATCAACCAAAAACTTAAATAAATTCTGTACCTATGGCAAAAAAAAATGTTTGATGAAATCTTACATAGTTTTGGAGTTATTCAAACCTGAAATGTGTCAATAATTTTTTTTATAACACACTGTATATCTAGTTGTCCTGGTGATATATACATTGAAATGATACATTAATTACAAAAAGACACTGCTTACCCTCTTTGCCATACAAAGTGTACGAAGACCTTGAATGGCATACAGATCTAAATGTTCCTGTGTTGCCTTCAGCTGTCTTTTGTCCTCTTCATCCTCTGCAAGACAAAAAAAAAATAAACGCAATATATTATTTTCTGTCCCTTACACTTTTTTAATATTTTAAACAGGCAGTGATGAAATTTAAGTTAAGCTACTGTTTAATCACACAGATGATGTGGATATTTCAGATTTACCCTTTATCAACAATATGAACAAGTGATGAATTTGAAATAATATTGAATCATTATTTCATCATTATTTTTTGTCTGCTTCAAGCATTAGCACTTGCCTTTAAAAAACAAAAAAAGTAAAACAATATTGTTTCACAAAATTGTTTCTCCATCAGACTATATATATATATATATATATATATATATATATATATATATATATATATATATATATATATATATATATATATATATATAAAACAATTTACAAAATAGAACAGTAATATAAGAATTTATAAAGATATAAATCAAGGACTGATAAATTATTGTCAAGATAAAAATTTCTGAGAAAATCACCTTCATATCGCGGATGTAGAATATTGAGTATTGATGAATCTGCCCCTTTCACAAACAACGTGATGTTTTTAGAAACAGGATGTCGGATGATTGCCGACATTCTTTTTCTTGTTGTGTCAAAGCTGAGAATATTCAGGACTTCCATCTCAACATCATCAAACTCATCTAGACAGAAATTCAAGGCAGAAAAAAAAGTCAACAATCATCATCAACATCATAATAATAATAATAATAATAATAATAATAATAATAATAATAATAATAACAATAGTCAGTATATATATCAATTATAATCAATCTTCTGAATAGATCGGCTTGATATTTTACACAATATCTCTTACATATCGAGAGAAAAAAAAAAAATTAATAAACATAATACCAAATTGAACTTATCACATATTTTATAACTATGCAAGAGATGACTGAAATGACCGCCACACGAAGGATCATTACCTGGAAGAGTGACCGTAACACTGTCTGGTGACCTCTTGACCAGCTTACAACCGTAAGAACTGGCAGCCTTAACCAGAGCCAGCTCATCAGGACTTTCAGCCTCATAATGCATTTTATTGTGGTATCCGTCAGACAAGAAGGAAGATCCCGCCACGCTGCCCTCAGACATGTAATCCCCATTTTCACTTGCTGAAATTATCAAAAATTGGAGAAAAAAAATCTTTAATAGATCATTCAAAAACATTTCACTTCTTATACGAGTTTAGATTCATTATTCAATCCAATTAAATGATATCTTGAATATGGTGGAATCTTTCTTTTTTTACATCATTTCACAAGAAGTTTTCTTTCAGTTTTCTGTTCATCATTATAAATCTTTCCATAACACTATTATTTACAGTTCAATCATAACCTTTCCCTTTCCCTTTCCAAATAAAACGACATTAAATTTTTCAGTTGTTATAATCTGAGCAATGATAGCACAGACCATCTCACTTACCAGACAAAGACTGCATTGACCTAGACTTGAGAGACGATGGAGTCAATGACACTTTATTATTGAGTTTGGTTAGATTATCCTTTGAAGGTGAGTTAGTTATGCTTGGATTGAACAATGGCCCAGATTTGGGTAAGTCACTATCAGCAATATAGCCGCTGTCATCCATCTGGAAAATAGGAAGATAAAGATTGTGAATAATGAATTGCCTGCTCCTAGATTTGTCACGTAAATGTTATCAAGAAAGGTGGAAACTTCACAACTTTATGACCTCATTGAGACTGTTTTGTGCTTTACCCTTGTGTATACAGGCCATATATTCTGGCATTCATCTCTTCAGCATTCATTTGTGCATTCTAATTTAATGGAGAGGAGGAACAATTTTAAAGGTTCAAAAAACATACTACGGTTTCCGAACTTTCCAATGAAAAAGAACTTGACAACAAAAATGCAATGCAGCACTGGAAAAATTAGATATAAGTGTTCTGTGTCCACAAACTTCCATAATTATTTTATTTTGTCTTTGACGTAATTATGATCAGTAAAACTTGAGTTATGGTCATTCATAAAAATGCATTTTTTAAAAATTGTAATCAAAACTCTACAAATCAAATAAAAAAGGATAAAATATTGGGACTGATAAATTGTACAGGGTGAAAAGCATTTGTCTACCTGAAAAATAACATAATTTCATGATAATGTTACATAGTTTACTTGAAAAATCAAATTATTTATTTCCAAATTTCTTAATATCATGATGATAGTGGGTATTTGAAAGCTAAAATATGAACAACACAAGGAGTAGACGATAAGAATCATCCATTTTGATGTAGTAAAGAAAAGTAAAAAAAAATTTAAGTAATTTCCAACTTTGATTTCTGTCAGACAACGATTATAAAAGAAATAAATGTAATCTCTGGTTGTGATATACTATGTTGATCAGTGGTTATACAATTATCATCATAAAATAAATTTTCTCTTGACAGGTAATAAAAAAAATAAAAGACTCATTTGTGTAAGCCGTCAACAACTTTAAAAAGCAGGAGTTTTATACTCCTTTTAGCAACCATAAGAAAATCATTCTAAGAAAAATTTCATTTGACGCATAAAAATTGAAGATTGCGTTATGCTCTAGTTGTAAGACCTTTACGCTATGCTGTTGAGCTTGTTTTATCCAAATTTAATTATATGTAACATGTACTTATTTTATTAACTTATTACTTTTATGTTTGAGGTTTTTTTTAAAATCATCAATTTTTGTCTTGGGTGAATGTGAATGTTTGGAAAAAAAGTCAAGAAAATAGCAGTTAAAGAGAGAGTTAAAATGAGCAATTTATCATGCTTCTTGGGGTAAAGAGAAAAATAAAAAGCGTGACTCCCAGACTTACAGCATCTTCATGCAAATATGAGACGACTACAGTATTGCAGACAGCCATGAGCAAAAAGAATTCTTGGACTTGTTTAACGTGTCTGGGTATAATTGCTTCAATGCTGTCAAGGCTACGAAGGGACATGATAGATAGCTCTCTCTGGAGGGAATCCTCGAGGGACAGGTTGTCTTGGATCTGGAGACAGAAATGTGTTATAAGGTTATTTCAGTCAAACATAATATTTCTTTCTCTTTATAATCTTGTAATCTTGAGCCAATTTTAAGAATTTTACAAGCTCTTAAATGTAGAGGTCCTTACACAAGAAGACGGTAGCTCTAATTGCATTTTAATGTGAGTCATTTGCTAAGTCTGCACAACAGCCAAATGTCTACTGATTTCACTTCTTTTTTTTATTTTCTTTCTTATACTTTTATTAAACATGACCTAAGACTCCCCATTCCATCCTCTTTGATTTTCCTTGCACTTGGACAAGAAAAAATTCTTGAACATTCTAATAATGCACTCAGGATAATCTTTTAACAGAAAATTGAAAAGCAGCCTTTCTGTAAAATACACAGGCCAGGTCATATCTGCAAAACACAAGAAACCATTATAGTCCTTGGCATGATGATAAAAATCGTTTTCATTTGACAGATGTCTTTTTGTGCATAAACTACCCCTTTGAAACTTAATACAGTAAAGAAAAATCAAGAAAAGAGTAACCCTTTTAAATTCTTTTTATTTGAGCTTTGCATTTTTTTAAATACCTACTAATGACATTATACATGAATCAAATAAGGGAAAACTATCAAATGATGAGAATAGCTCCTCAGTGCTTAAAGCTAAAGATTTTCAGGGCTGTAGGCATCAGAAACAATAAGGATTGGATGGATAACCCATAAAGATTTCAAAGGAATATATGTGGAATTTTAAAATGTTGATATTAAAACACAAAAACGAATCACCCTGTCTTACTGTTAATAGATAAGAGTGATTTGTATGTATATATTCATAATGAGAGCCATAAATAGGACACATACCGAGCTGGTCCTACTGAAGCCAGCAGTTGACAATCGGCTGTCAAGATCACTCTGGCTGTCGATGTCATTACCAGCTGAAATGAAAACAGGTTTTAGAAAAACGAATCTTGATAAAAAATATATGAAATCTTATTTCATTAACTACTTTTATTTAAAGTATGCACTAAAACGTCGTGATTATATGTATATTTATTGACAAGGATCAAATCCTAAATTTTATTCAAAACAATCACCCTGCGTAAAAAATATCAGCTTTTTGGTTTAATCAATAAACAAAAAATGAAAAATACCACTCTAAGATGACTACTCTACATTTTTATATTACTTAACTACAAATGTCTCATCCTTGTGCTATGAGTCTACTTAATGCACTCTGAAAATGTTTAAAGCATGTAGAAAAACTCACAAGGCAGATGTGGATAATTCACCCCTCCTATAGTACAAGACTTGAACTCCATCTTATTCTCTGTCAGAGTACCCGTCTTATCGGAGAAGACATACTCAATCTGTCCAAGATCTTCGGTAATATTCAAGGCCCTGCACTCCATGGGTTTGTCTGAGGCCTCGTCATAAAGTTCTATATCTTGTAGAATGAAGTAGATTTGACCCAACTTGACCAGCTCCATAGAAACGTACAAAGGAAGGGGGATAACCGACTAGAGAAAGAAAAAAAAAATACAGAGATATTTGCACTGTCAAATTAAATGAACAAAAAAAAAACAAGGTACATGAGGGTCATATGTTAAAAAGCTAATGTACATTTGAAAATGGTATTGCTTCTAAGGGACATTTCAAATATAGAGTGCAAACTTTTCTGATTTCAAAGGCTGCATCTCTGTCTTAAAAGCCTCTTGTCTACATGAAGGCTATATCAAAGCAGAGAATTAAAAACGCACATCTAAAAAAAATACAAGAGAGGAGCAAGAGTCCTTAATCTTCAGTCAATCAATGGGATCTGGTGATTTGATTCAAAAAAGTTCCAGTATAACCAGCATGAGCAAATACAGTGGAACCCTCACGAAGCCAACACCACTGGAGCAAAAAGATTGGCTGACATTTAGCAAGGTGGACTTGATCCATTATTGGTGGAACATAATAAAGAATAGAAAACTTGGGATCAACAAGAGGTAGTGACTTCTAATTAAGCAGGAGTTGACTTTATGTAGCATCCACTGTAACATAAAAGAAATGTTTCCAAGGACTCACTAGAATGTCACTGGCTGACATTTTATTTTTTAATTGATCTTCTATGTTGAAGGAATGAAATATACGTTAAATTTCACAAAAATAAAACAAATCATTCCTGACAATTTCCATCACAATTTTATTGAGATGATGAACATTTTAAATGAGTTTACAGGTATGAAGGGATAATGGAAGCGGATTTGGTCTATATCATCGAACACAGAATAAAAGAAAATGTTAATCAACCTGGAAGATGATGATGTATGTCCAGAAAACGATGAATCCCTGGTAGAGGGGACTGTACTGGTCCAGATTACCAAATGGGATGAAAGGTACAAGGTTGGTGTTTTCTTTCAAGTTGTTGTAGTCAGCAAGCCAAATACCACTTCCTGTTAGGATTAGAAAGAAAGATGTTAATGAAAACAATAGGACTGAATTCGAATGAATATCCTGATTTTTTGTCCATCCTTGACCTCAATACATTAAAAGGCAAAATGTCAGTGGTATGTGTAGCTTTTGCTTAGTATCTATAATAAAAACGAATCATATTACTTATAATTAGGAATAAAACAACTACATGTCCACACTTACCTATGGCACAGAAGAAACACAAAAATAAAAGAATGATGACACACCAAATGACATCTCTGTTGATTTTTGCCTCCAGTTTGCTGATTTTGTGCCTTGGCCCTCGATTATTTAACATGGCCTTCGTTTCTTTCCCTAGAAATATGAAGATTCATTTTGTTTTCAACTGAATAATGCAGATATCAAATATGAATAAGGCGTACACATTCTCATTTAATTGATATGACAAATTATGATATTAAGCATACAAGCAGCATTACAATTTACCTAGTAAGAAACTAACAGATAGCAGAGATGTCTATCTAAATGTCACAAAAACATGATATAATTCCTTTTAAAAAAGTCAATATTTTCAAACGAATAAAAAAAACAACAACAACAACAAAAAAATAATATCTAAAGGCAATTATAGTAAACCACTTATTTAAAAAAATGTTTATCATTTATATTTTTAAATCGCAGATTTACCTTTATTTTACATTCAAGTCTTGGGAAGTTTAGCACTTCAAATTAGTCCTGTATCTATCTCCATCATCAAAATTATGAGAGATTACGAATTGAATATATTTGTGATAAAATCCAAAAGAGACATAACATTAAAACAACATTTCAAGACTCAAACTCAAACCAGTCACATTACTTGTGCAAATATCACAGAACTATCAAGGGAGGATTTTAAGACAAAAAAAAAAAAAAAAACAGGATAGCCTAAAGAAAAACAAAAATGGAGCTCGTAGCTCTGAGATGGGGTATCACAATCAAATATTTACACTTGACAATGACACAGAAGGAATTCTAAAAATAGGATGATGATAAATTTTCAATTTCAGTTGCAGACAGAGGCATCACTTTGGTGTTTAACTCCAACATCTTAACTTAAGTCTGATTAAGATTGCTTCCCTCATTGAATTACCATTTAACAATGAGAATAGTATAGAGTTTATAGACTAAAGCATGATATTCAGGTTTGTGTGAAAGGCTTTTCAACAGAAGTAGTAAATAATATGCTATCTATACGGCATGGATAGTAACAGCAAAACGAAAAAAAAAAATTATATTAAGAACAGTATATCTTACCAGCATAAACCACCAAACCCTCGATGAAATCTGTGTTTCTTAACACACAACCTCTGAGTAAGAGATTGCTATTGTTGAGAGATACATCCCCATTTTCTGTGGTTCTGGAAAACAGATGAAAATTTTTTTTTTTTAAATACTTGTTTGTATATTTTTGGTCCTGTTATACACACTTAGTTAACTGTCTTATGGCATCAATGATCACATAGTTGAATAAAAGAAAAATCATGTCCAGATGCACTAATGAGAACTTAAATCAATCTTTTCCTTGGCAGAACGGCCCACCAATAATGCCAGTAAAACAGGACCCATCTTTTGAGAGAAAAATATCTTGAACTTTATAAATCTGAATTTTGTTTTCAAAAGCCAATAACTTTTTTTACAAACTTTTCATAATTTTAAAACTTACTCAACAATTTTTACATTAGAACATGTTGCTATTTTACTTTTATATAAACAACACAATGGGGGTCCTGAAATCAAATCAGTATAAGTAAAAGTTTTGTGATAAAATGGACGGCGAGCTAGCAGTAAACACAAAAATACAAACATTGCTGTTAAGTATAAATGTATCTCATCTAAGAAATCTATGATAAAATAACTTACATGTAACCCTTGAATGAATAAATTTCTGCATTTGGTTGATCGACATTGACAGTGTGGGTGAAAACTGTTGGATCCACAACGTTTGCCTACGGAGATAAAAAAAAAATATTTTAAAAACTGTTCTGAAAAAAAATATGAAGACAACCATATAAAAAACCATATAAAAACCTTGACATTCTTTGTCACTATAATAGCCAATCAAATAAAAACAATACATGACGTTAGAAAAAAAAAATATATTGTATATGTCACCATAGCAGATGACACAAAAACAGTAGCCTTATATTAGCATTAAAACTTTTGCTTTTGTAGCTACATCTATAGGATTCAATGAATAACACTGACATAATGTTGCATCACCGACTGAATTTCTGAATTTCCACTTAGCACCAACAGCAAAGTCATTCACCTATCTTCATTCAATAAAGTGATGGTGAATGTGGTTGTGACTGGTGGTCAAAAATGATTCTGAAATATCCATTGGGCATTTCTTTCCTTATCAAAAACTTTCTATACTTTCTTATCCATGGTTTAGTTAAAGTTCAAATGAATAAAATGTTTCCATGTAAAATGGAACAATTTTTCATTTCATCTTTCAATGTAATTCCTTTCCTTTTTACACTACAGCTTCTGACATTTTATTGTAATTACCGTGGCATCGGAATCTAATCCAACTCCTGAGACCACCTGTCTTTGTTTGAGATTATTCTCCCCATCAATGTTAGAAGTTTCAATATGACATATGCCCTGAGGATCACTAGACCGCAGAAAAAGGATGTCTGCAGGGATTATTTCATTGCAGGACAAATGGACCATGTCTCCAGGATATATGTGAGACCACTCTCTTTTCTTATAGCTGTTTTCTGGCCTGTGAGGAAAAATTAAAGTCAAGAAATTAATAAAATAAAATAAGGTTTATTTTGAAGCACTTTGATGTGAAAGCAAAAACAATTACATTTCAATCTCAAAAGAAAATGTAATGTTCGTTTAACTATTTTTTTAAAATTTATCCTACTTTTCAACTGAAATCAATGGGGTAGTCACCCACAACCCCAAGCACACACATACACACAGAATTTTGCCACCATTCAATCACTTGATAATACAATATCAATAAAGATATATAATAAATGGCATGTTAACATAATGCATGAAATAATAAAGGAGTTAAGTCTCTGCGACTTAAATTTAGTTTTAGAGCAAATTATAAATAAATTACCTACAAAAATAAAAGAAGAAAACCCTTGGAAATTTTCAGAAAAGGCTTTTATCTGATAAAAATGCATTGAAAAACATAGATTGGTCATTTAAGGATGCCTAAGCATTAGTAATTATATTTGTTATGTCTTAATCAACATAAGAATGAGATGGTAATTGGTGAAGGTAACCATGTAGCCTCATAATAGATAAAAATTAACAAGTGACAATTCACTAATTGGATTCGAACACCAATGATTGAAACGCATTAAGGTCATATCAGCGCCAGTAAACAGGAAGAAAATGGGATAATAAAAAGTTCTAGAATTACAATTAAAGCACCAAAGAAAAAGGAAGACAAAAGGGAATTGGTTCAAATTGGGAACAGATGTAGATTCCAAGAGCATATCACCATCAGTGTAGTTAGTTTGAGATCACCTAAATGCTTCATCCTGACACAAGCACAGGTACCCACTAAGAGGAACACACACACATGTTTACAAAACATATATATGTAAAACAAAAAAATAATACAATGCATAACAGAGAGATGATTTACAAGAGAAAAAAAATATCATCTCCCAAGTAAACATTTGACTGCTTCCTTTCCACCCAGGGTATCCAGCCAGGGCCAGGACAAAACCAAGTAATCTCATTCCACGACAAGGATAGAAAGCAAGTCAGAAAACAGATATAGAGGGATAGAAGACACAGTAAGTGCTTCCCTGTCCAGAACCCCAATGTGAGTGTGCAATCACAGGAGGCTGTCAGGGAGGACACAGTGAGGGCAGTGGGAGGATGGAGGAACTAATAGAAGAAGAGTTCAGAAGAAAATCTATTTTGAAGATATCAGTCTTACTCAGCTAATACCCCAACTTCAGAGTGAAGAAAGAGTGTTGCTTGTCTAACACTATCACAATATGTATCATGTTGTAATGAATGCTGTTAGAAAAGCTTTTCCTACCGCTGTTACTTTGACCGACTTTTATTCTCTTTGACCTTTGGAAATGTTTAATTTTTTTCTTTCTAACTGGACTTCCAATTGATCAATAATTTTGTCTTTCTGATCATATAAAGCGGGTTTAAAATAATTGTTAATACGTCCTATTCAGTTATTCATGATTGTTATTTTCTTTGAATCATTTTGTAATGTCAATATAGATAACTTGTTATATATTATATAATATATAATATATATATAATATATTATATATATTATATATATATATATATATTATACATATATACGAAGAAACCCATATCATTCTATATCCAAGAAAACAACCCTATACAACAAAGGAAATGCATGGACTAAGAAATCCAACAACTTTGATGTCACAATGAGGAGTTACGATGGAGCAGGGCCATGTGAGCTCATCGAATTATACCTACTCTCACAACTTCCATACCTTGACATAAAAATTGGACTCTACAGAGATGACAGGCTTCATTATGCAACAAAAAAACTAGACAAACAGAAATGATAAAGAAAGAAAAATGCAAATATATAGGCGATCAAAGAAAGCGAAGAAAGCCATGGTCGAATTGCCGGTCCCCCTCACATCTGGTACACAGGTGATTTAATATGCGCATTGGAGTTTGAGTGTGGAAAGCAAATGAGACTATTCAGACTCTGTGTCTAAATAGCTGCAGCCAAAAATTAACAAATCAATTCAACATGAAATAAAATGAAAATTAAATTCTATACTTACACTGAATAGACTCTTGCCGTTGAATGGTTAACTTTTTTATCAGATCGATAACGTCTGAAATCTTCATATGCATCTTTGAGAGCAGTGACAAGCAAAACGAACAGAACAGGTAAAGCTGCTACCTCCTTCGCAAAGGCTTGAACTTGTGGAATCCAATTTAAGGCAACCACAAATATGAAGTAGATGTTGGCAAACCTATGAAATTGCTCAAAGAGATTCTTGGGTAAAAATGTGAGAATGGTGTATCTTGTAGTCTTTATATAATTGTGACTATAGCCATAATTAGGATGAGCTTTCTTCGTTATGAGAATATCTTCATTGACTGTGTGGTTTGGTACAACTGGCCGAAAAACTGGTTTTATGTGTCGGCCAGGTAAACAGTTCAGAAGGTTTCCCATTCTCTACACAGATGATACTATACAGGTGCCTTATTATTTCACAACACAGACAGCTCAGAATCAGAACAATTTATCAATGGCTAGCGTTTATCAATTGAAGAATTGGGTGCCTTATTAATTAATTATTTCGCAACAGTAACAGACAGCTCAGAATCAGAATCAGAGCAATTTAAACAATATCACAATCACTTGCGGTTGACCCCCTTATTATCCATTTAATCCTCCACTTTGATAAAAGAAATATGTATTAATATCAAGAGCTTCAATCCATTCTTTTCTCTAAATTAGTAACAGGATTTAGAATTAATCTGTGTTTCTTTATCCAACTGACACTTCACAAACTCGGTTATTGAATTGCCCAATGATAAAAAGGCAGTCCAAAAAACATGAAAACTCTCATGTTTAACATTATTTTGTGGCGATTTTCCTTTACAAAAACTCAACCAATTTCCATGTTCAATTTAGTTAATATGATACAACTAAAAATATCCAAATCTAACGAGTTAAAAAAGAAAAATATCTATCACCCATACTGTTGGCAACGGAAAAGTTATGTTGTTTTGTTACGCTGCCATAACTGTCTACGGTGTTACTGATTACGAACGATTCTATTGGTTCTGATAGATATTTTGACCTATCAGAAATGTGCTAACAACCAACGATGATGGAGAAGAATTCTATTTTTAGTAGTTTTCATATTGCAATAGTTAAGTAGTGCACAAATGTGCCAATGATTCTTTTTCTTGAATATCCGTCAATTTCACTCGTGGTCATACACCAATGACCAATGTCAATAATATTGGCAACTTCTTATTTTCCAACATGTCATTTTCTTCTAATGCAAATTATACAAGAAAGATATTACAAAGCTAATTGCGGCTATTAAAAAAATAAACTTTTATGACACAGCTACCTATTAGCAATTGGTATATCATTAATTTGATGCCTATAATATTATGTTTGACTTACCAAAAAAAAATAAAATAATAATAAAATTGATAAATAAATAAATAAATAAATAAATAAATAAATAAAAGAGTGGTTACAATGGTAACTGGAGGTGAGGTCATAGAGCTTTGGTAGGATTATAATGATGATCTGTTCTCTATTCATGGTTCTGTGATTCCCTACTGGTGTATCACATAATTATACTACCTAATGATTTTAAAAAGCCTTTTCACAAACACCTGAGCATATTTATTTATTTTTTGTTTGTTTGTTTGTTTGTTTTGGGGATTTTTGTTTGTTTGTTTGTTTGGGTTTTTTTTTTTTGTTTTTTTGTTTTTTTTTTTTTTTTTTTTTTTTTTTTTTTTTTTGTTTTTTTTTTTTTGTTTTTTTTGTTTTGTTTTGTTTTTTTTTGGGGGGGGGTGTTTGTTTGTTTTTTTGTTTTTTTTTTTTTTGTTGTTTTTTTGTTTGTTTTTTTTTTTGGTTCTTTTATTTTATGGGGGGGGGGGGGGGGGTTCGTCATAAATCTGGATTATTGATTATTCTCTGGTCTCTATCTTCAATTTAAAATTGTACAATCTTCCTCACATAAACCGACACGGGCGTTTCCATCAATATTCAGGAGTCTTGCCAATCATCCATCCATTAATAATGAAAGTAAACGATTATGATATCATATAGATGGAACGACATTGACATCACTCAGCTCTTTGTTATTGTTTTAGATAGTCATTTTAATGATTAGTTCTCATTGAATTATATCAATCAGACTTTAAACGTTCAAGGCTACAGGCATTTTTAGATGAGTTGCTACGTCTTATATGGCTGGTGGGTGTTGTGAGTATTTTACCTGAACGCAAAACACCAATAGCAAATCGTTTAGATAATTCATAACAATGGCGGACATATTCATTTCGGGAAATTTATGAATCTATTTATATTCACTTTCTACCACTTAGGATTTCCCGAGGAATGAGAGTCCAGAGAAATCTGATCATCCGGGAATTTGCACATTTGGCCAGAAAAAAACGCCCTTCAAATATCGATCGTTTTAAATGACCCTCGTCTTAGCAAAATTCTCAAACTTGGGACTTCCCGGAGTCCCAAGTGTGAGATTTTTTTTTCCAAATATATGAGTCATTTTAACTTTCTCGAGTATGGTAGTTAACGGTTAATGTGTTCATTTAAATATGTGTAGGTCAAAGGAACAATTCCGTAATCTTTTTCGTGGTGTTAAAATAATATTCAAAAAATAAAAACAAAACAAACAAAAAACTAGACGTCTACAGCAAAAAAAAAAAAAACAAAAAACAATGCGAGTTCACGCCCAATACTTTCAATTTGATACCAAATTCAAAATAATGATAGAAATTGACAGTGTTACGACTTTCCTCCGAAGGTTAATGAAAATTAATTGAGATGATGCAGTGAATAAATGAGTAAATAAATAAATAGGTAAAGAAGCAAAATGAGTGAATAAATAAAATTTTCTCAACCATGGGGAATTCGGTTTTATTAACGTGGATTTCATTTTTAATGAGCTGATAGGTATAATTGGAATCTAATATTATTTAACCTTTTACATATATATTTTTTTGTTTGTGAGTTGTTTGTTTTTGTTTTGCTTTTGTTTTTTTTTTGTTTGCTTTTTTTTTGGGGGGGGGGGATTTATTTATTTATTTTTTTGGAGGTGGGGGGGGGGGGGTCGGTCGATAAAATAAATAAACTCATGTTAATGTATAAGTTTTACTAGCAAAGAACATATTAATATCATCCACGTGGACGTGACGAAGCGATACTTTACCCAGAATTTAACTAAGAATAAAAGTTAGTAGTGCTGAAAGAAAAAGAAATTGTCCAAGTGATGTGCAAACCGATTTGGTGATGTTGAATAACGTAAAACAACGGTTGATTCCGACGTGCACATATTAGCAGGTCTGAGAACCGAACTCGAATATGGGCTTAAGTTAGCATTGTTGTAATGAGCAATATTTTACGTTGGTTTGAGAGAACGTGTATTTCCATTACAAGGATGAGCCCGTAAACATTTAGGTTAACATAACATGTGGTATAGGGCAAAATAGGATAAGATCCTTTGAATGCCCTTAATATTAATTAGTAATGCCATAAATCTATTGATTAAATATTACAATAACGATACACGTGGTAAAGATAGTATTTCAACTTAAATGTACTCATGTGGTGTACAAACATATATCTTTAACCGTGACATGCAAAGCGCACACACACACACACACACACACACACACACATACACACGCGTATAGAAGATAACCATAATAATATAATAATGCATAATATATACATACAAGATTGAAAGCCATGTCAACAGCAGAGCAAACAAGTATTATTCGTCATATATAAAGCCTGAAAACACGTACGCCGTCGATTCCGTTCCAGATAGGCTAATTATTGATTTATTTATTTATTTATTTATTTATTTATTTATTTATTTATTTATTTATTTATTTATTTATTTATTTATTTATTTATTTATTTATTTTTGTACGATACTTTTGGAATGCCAAAAATTCATCTGATTTTCTTGCATAATATCTCGCGTAATTACTTTTTTTCTTTTTCATCGTGATACAAAAACCTCTCTATTAAATATCTAGACGCTATGCTTACACATGCAAATAAGTGCACATCGAATAGAGGCCAAAGGGAAATTTTGGCCATGAAAATGTCTTATTTTTAGCAGTCATTAGTAATGAGGTTAAGAGATAAGAGTGTGCCAATTTGGAGATTTCAATATATACTGCCGAAACGCCTTTATTTTTTACTGGTTCAGTTCACAACGTAAGTCGTCCGAATCTCGCCTTTCAATCTCGTCACCATGCAGATGTCATCAGGACAACGTGTACTTATTTGCAGGTCCGATAACCCAAATTTTTAAGGGCTCACTGTTGTAATGGAAATACTCTCAATCCGACGCAAAATATTCTCCAATATAATAATAATGTGAAACCAAGCCCATAATTGAGTTCGACTGTCAGACCTGCAAATATGTGCACGTCGTATTATGACCATTGGATTTCTCTAATGAGAGTAAGTGGGGAAACCGATCGGATGTCACCATAGAGTCACGAATTGGATGTCACTGAGATTTCTGTCCTCCGAATGCAAGTAACTATTTTTTTCGACCCCCGAAGATAGATGATGCTTGCGTAGTTTATATTCAAAACAGCATAATTTTAGCTCCAGTGTGGAAAAGTTATTCGAATTAGATTGGATTTATTTTTAAAATTTTGCAGCGGTAGTTAGTTCAAATTTCACCAAAAAAAAAAAAATTATAAACGAAACAATAAACATACAAACAGACAAACCAAAATAAAAAGAAATAAACCAAAAAAAAAAAAAAACAACAAACATGCTTGATTTATCCTTTCCCATCAATAATAACGTGTAATGATATCAAGTTTACATTACTATTTTGTGACGTCAAATGGTCGAGCCTCATATTTTACAGTAATAAGATAACAAGCAGACAACATATTATTACGTCATTCGATAAGAAAATAGGGAGAGGGAAGGGAAATAATGTGGAGAGCCGGGGGTGGGGGCGGGGGTGGAACGAAGATAGAGAGAAAACTAACAAGACAAAGAGGAGGTTGTGTGAGTGTTTGTATGTGTGTCACCTATCGTAAGATGCCCAAATGTCCAAGTGGAAAGAATGAAAGGGTATGTGTGTGGGTTTTGTATGTGTTTATGTGTGTGTGTGTGTGTGAGAGAGAGAGAGAGAGAGAGAGAGAGAGAGAGAGAGAGAGAGAGAGAGCGGTGTAGATCAAAGAGACACACAGAGAGAGGGAGAAAATCAGGAGTGAGTGAAGAGAAAGAGGGGCGGAGGGTGAGAGAAAGAGAGAAAGAAACAAAAAGAAAGAGAGAGAGAGAGAGAGAGAGAGAGAGAGAGAGAGAAAGAGAGAGAGAGAGAGAGAGAGAGAGAGAGAGAGAGAGAGAGAGAGAGAGAGTTGTCTTGCATTCGCGGAGGACGGTAGCAGGTAGTGCCGCGCTGAAGACCGGTCTGGACCGCGGTCCGACGGTCTTTTAGCTGTGAACCGAAGACCGTCCCAGAGGGGAAGACCGGCGGCGGTCCTCACTTCTTATCACCTTTCAACTAGTGCGGGGCGGTCCTTGCAAGGACCACGGTCCTACGGTCTCGCGCCATAGCCTACTACTTCCCCAGCGATTCGTTGCTTCGGTTGCCTATCTTCCACCAATCACCACCCATCCCACTTAATTAATCGCACCCACCCCCCTTTGCCATACACTAAACGACACAGACGACCATACAGGCAGACGACCACCAACCTCCACTCCGCAAACCGCCCTTTCGTGTGTGAGATGGGGGGAACAGGAGGCGCACGCCTTGGACGATTCCATTATACGGGGTAAATTTCAAAATTTACTACACCATAATGATCGCAATGACAATGATCTATGGTTAAGGCATGACCCCTCTTCTCTAATGGGTTATTGTTTGAAATGTATGTGACTACAAAAGATGTGTGTGTTTGTGTGTGTGTGTGTGTGTGTGTGTGTGTGTGTGTGTCGAACCTAGCAAGTAGCAAATCCGATTTTTTGTTTTCTTTTGTCCATCTCTTGTCACCACTCCTTTCTATCGCAGTGTTGTCATTTAAAATAATACAATCATATTAAAATTTCGTTTGGTGTTTTTACTAATCAAATAATATGAGTTTCATTAGTTTCTTCCTTCCAAAAAACCCAGTTATAACGTCTGAATTTTAAAAAAGTCCAATAGAATATTTGGGGACCCTGATAGCTCAGTTGATAGAGCACTCTCTTTATACGCAAAGGGCCAGAGATCGATCCCGGGTGCAGTCGATTTTTTTCTGAATCCCTGTCTACTCAGCAATGAATGGGTAGCTGAGTTTGTTAGATCTGGTGAAAAGTCACCATCGACCCCTCTTATCACCTCATCCACCCCTCTTATTATAACTTCACGTC
>NC_088363.1:20526657-20584157 GCF_034508935.2 Berghia stephanieae
GTTGAGTTTCCTATATTTCTACCAGTAGACTAACTCCTTATTTAACCTATGTATTGCCTTGGATTGTACTAAGTTGTTAAAAACAAATTCCAATGCGTCCAAATTAATTTCATACTGTTTTGAAAGTTCCTGAAATTTAAATATCCTTAGGAAAATGTTTGGCTGTTTGACGTGCACAATATTACCATTGCGTGCACACGTGCACTTAGGTTAAAGGTTGTTGTCGGATTGATATACTGCTCGTTAAAATTACCCAGACAATGATAGCGTGTGAGTTTCTTATGAATAACTAAAAATAAACGACAAGAGAAAAAAAAAACAACAAACCAACAACGGAAAACAGATAACAAAATATCCTAAGGGTGTATTATAAATAAAGAACGGATAGCATAGGTTATCGATCAAGATAATCATCCCGTCAGACTTGTGCTGCCACCTGTTGATTTGTATTTGTTTCTCAGTTGAAAGCTTCTGAGAACCGAGACATTTTAGGCACGTGATTAAAAAGAGGTTTCGATGTTGGCCGATTGCGCATGACCAACCGTTTATTTCTGCATCGAGAAGTAGAAAATCAAGATGGCGCGAATGCTCGGTTGCTGCTAACTCCCCATCATTTTTTTCACGATTTACTCACTGAAATTCAAGTTTTCCCTTCTACAACAGGTGTGACACTTTTTTGAACAAGGTAAATTTTGATTTTGCGAAGCACATTTAGTTGTGGAAATCACCACATTTCCTGATTGTCTATATTTTAATGACCTTCCTCATCCCAGTCAGTCCAGACTGCGCAGTCGTCGGGGTTGCCCAAGCAAATCTTGCATGTGAACGATGAGATTGGAATTCCAGATTTTTGTCTCCATCTATCTCCGATATTGATTTTGCTGCTCTGATATATGCTATTTAAAAAACAAAAAAAAAATATGACAATGCAACTAGGCATGTTTCAAAAGTATCAAAGTCAAGACCGCCCAACGCGTTTCAACTCAACAAAGATGGCGGATAGGGATAAAATATGAAAGTGATGAGCAGACACATCAAAATCAAAGCCACATTATTTTTTTTTTTTTTCAAATATAGATTATTTATCTATGTTATGCATTAAGGGAATACAATTAGGCACTTACATATATTATAACTTTAACTGAATCTGTTTCAGTTCTCCGATCCGCATGGCCATGACGATGCTCATGCCGCTGAAACTGAAATGAAAAACAAAACTGAAACTGAAAGCTAAAATTGAAATCAACGCTGTGATTATTCTCAAGCATTCTCTCATTCTCAGTTCCCAGACACATATTTGAATTTCATTTTTTTAAAATGTCGTAAGATGCAAAGGCAAAGGACCCTGTATTAATTATTATTGGTACTTTGTGGTAAACTTTCATTTGCCACTCACAAACAGTCAGAGTCAGTGCAGTGAACTGACATGATGATTAATGTAGGCACTTAAATGAAAATTCAGTTTTCAAATGACAGTATAAAATCTGGTTTACTATGATGCAGTATACTATCCCGATGATAAAACCGTTTGAATTTTGTCTCTAGGTTATATTAGAGCAGAGACTCTGCCAGAGTTATTCAATTTTTTATGCCTTAAAAACACCCAAAAATTACAATAGGAATTAGCCTGAAATTGGGCACTAGCTGACTGAAAAAACGAAAGGGGATTCCCCTGAAACACTGTGACGTCACAAGGCTAGGAGCCCATGACCGACGCTGACCACAGCAGTCCAAGCTGAAATGGCGTTACTTTGGTAGATTTTGTAATGAGTGTGATTTTATATGGAATGCTCAAAGGGTATCCTGGAAGCAGTTTTGAAAGTCGAAAATGGTATCATTGGAAAGGAAAATGATTGAATTTTATGATTATTTATGTTTTAATTGAATTTTTTCATGAATGATGATAAACGGCTTGCTTTTCCACTAAAATTAAGCTATCTTTTCATTACAATATCTTCTAAATGAATTTAAGGAGGGAAACGGTAATTGTATCAAATGATAGGGCGTTCAATGCCCTTTATTTTGGTATTTAATTTATCCAATTCTGTAAACAAACACCAGAGATATCTCAATTTAACCAAGCCATGGTTTTAGCCTGCAGCTCACAAACGATAACTAACGGTCACACAGGTGAATGGGAGCCCTTCATTTAAGTGCCTAATTAATGGCCCGCCAGTGGCTGGGCCTTAGATGTTTTGTTTAAGGATGGATTTTAATTTTAATGATTTATTTTGTTTAGGAGGAATTACCCTATCATTTGGTGCTGATTAACTCACTGCCAATTTAGTGTCTCTTTTGATTGTTGGTAAATTAAATTAGGGTATAATTTAGCTTTGGAAAATTAAATAATCAGAATTTGGTAAACATTTTAACTTTTTAGTAAAAGGGCCGTTAGTAAAATTAATTTCACGGCAAAGTTTTATCTGGCATCCCCGAACTCATTCAAGAAAAATTCTAACTCAAAATGTCAGCGGCCATGTTAACCCAGTTTTCGGGAGACCTTCCGAAAGCTCCTGGCGTTATGCTGAAAAATGTTTTTCAATGAAAACATGTACATCTTCATAATGTAAAAAAATCAAAATCAAAATCTTGTGTCATTTTTATTTTTAGTTTGTTGCATAGTTATTGACATTAACTTTGATACATTCTTTAACAATTTTTGGGGTGGTTTGTGGCTCGAAGCTCTGAGCTGTTGAGTGTCGATAAAGATGTGAGGAATGAATTAAATTGGTCGCTGCTGGAAAAACAGTTGCTGTTAAGTTAGGTTTAAAGTATGAACATAAGGTTGTGGTATGGTTTTAGGAGTACTTGTTTGGAAAGCCTAAGCCTATCATAATACTATAGCTGGGATTACCTTTAAAGTCATCATATTAATGACTTGCTTATTTGGCATTTCTTTTACCTCCACAAGGGACCCAGTAATAGTAACACATTGTCTATCTCTTTCCTTTATTATACTGCACTCATTTATTTTTAAAATCATGTCTGTGATTTATCAAAAATTTTACAGGTCTATAGATTACATTCGGCATCAAGAAGTTTTGCCAATTTCCAATGTTTGATATCCAAAGCTAACCCTATTTTATCCACACAATTAAAAGTACTAAACATGCACTGATATGATTCACCCACCCCCCCCCCCCCCCCCAAAAAAAAAAAAAAAACAAACAAAAACAAAAAAAAACAAAAGAAAACAAACAGCTTAATCCTGAAATATCTTAAATTTTTGTCCCTTTCAATCATAGCATGGCTTCTGCATCAGAGAATGAATATGCTCCATCAGCAACTGATGAGATGAAACTTAAGGAAGATCTTTCTGGGAGCGGTGGAGCTTTGGAAGATGACTATGCTGTAGATATTTGCCATATTTGTGAAAACAAGTTGAAGACACCTAAACTTTTATCATGTCTTCATGTGTTTTGTGAAGAATGTCTGGATAAACAATTGGAAAATGAGGATTCTGTTGACAGTGTCAGTAGTGCTTCCTTGAATTGCCCAAGTTGCAAACAGAAAACTCAATTGCCATCTCAAGGAGTAATTGGTTTGCAGTCTGATTTGGTTTTGGAAGATATTCTTCAAAATGATTCTGAGGAAATAAAGCAGGTTTGTATGTGTTTTGATTATTCAGCAAATCTAATTATGAAAAGTAGAGGATATTAGTTATTAAAATTTTATTATGGAGGGAAAGAGTGATGTTGAATTTTAAGTTTTCTTGTCTATATTTTTTTCATTTAAATTCAGATTCTCCATGTTGTGACAGCTTTGATATTAACTTGTTTCACTTCCATCTCACTCTCAATATTTATTTATTACTGCAGATTGGCTGTACCAGTTGTAAAGCTGAGGACAAGGCTGTTGCAAGATGCAAGACTTGTGAAAATCTTCTTTGTCCAAATTGTGTTACTGCTCATCAGTTCATGAGATGCTTCGAAGATCATCAGGCAAGTTATATTTTTTGTTTGTTCAATTTCTATCGCTACAAATTTAAGTCCTGACTGCCTTTCACAAGTCAAGAACTGAAAAAAAAAAAAAAAAAAAAAAGCCCCAAATATTTTTGCGCAATATCCACTAAATGTACTCAAAGCACTTTACAGAGGGTCATCTACATCACCAACAGCAACACATAACATGTAGAATGAGTCATGGCGTCTGTAGGCAGTAATTTTTTTTTTCGACAGAGACTCATTTGAGTGAGTAAAGAGCCTTTTCCAAGGACTCATCAATGTACAGAGTGAGGCTCAAACCCAGGACCCTCTGTTCTGAAAGAGTGTCACACAGTGATGCCAAAACTCCGGTATTATCCGGGAGAAAAAAATTCCGGTCTTGAGAAAAAGTTGGGTTACGGGCAACTTCTGTCAAATTCCGGTGAGGTCATATTGCTCCAAAGGTCCCCCCAACACCTCTACCACGACTACTATAGCCACCATCACATCATTACAACTACAGCTACAGTCACCACATCATCACTACCACTGCTACTACAACCACCACCACGTCGTCATCAATACAATGTCTACTACAACCACCACCACTACATCGTCATCACTACCACTACTACTACTACAATAACCACCATCACTACTACTACTACAATCATCACCACCACGTCATTACTAGTAGAATTAGATGAAACTAAACAAACTTAAATTTAATGACAAGACAGAAATGATAATTTTTGGAAATAGGTATCAACTCTCAAAAATATCTACAAATGAGATACTAGTGGGTGAAAATGCTATTAAACCTTGTGTGAGATATCTTGGGGTGTATTTAGATCAAGGGTTATCCATGGAAGATCATGTTAAAAAAATATGTCAATGTTGTAACTATCACATTAGAAACATTGGAAGAATCAGACATTATATTGATGAGGATATTACAAAGATACTTGTTAATTCTTTTATTACTAGCAGATTCGGTTATTGTAATGCCCTTCTCATTGGCTGTCAATTTTAATTAATTGATTAATTCATCAACTACAAAAAATTCAAAATAAAGCGGCTAGACTTATAAAATTAACGAAAAAAAGAGATCATATATCACCAGTTCTCCAGCAATTGCACTGGCTTCCTGTGAAGTTCAGGATAGAATTTAAGATATTGTGCTATGTTTTTAGATGTCTGGATGGATTGGCACCTGAATATTTGCAGGAACTGATTGAAAAACATGAACCCACTCGAAATTTAAGATCATCTCAGTCCCAACTTCTAAAGGTTACCACCTCAAAATCCTTTTTCGGTAAAAAAAAATGCCTTTTCATCCATAGCTCCACGCCTATGGAACGTACTTAGTCCTAGGAGAAAGTCCTGTGAAAATTTATCATCTTTCAGGAAATTTCTGAAGACTGATTTGTTCCGTGAGGCTTATTTTTCATTAAATAGTTGTTGCTTAGGTTTTGTTTTTGTATTCATGCTTATTATGTAGTGTCATGATTTTTAATTTTGTTTTAAAACATTTTTTAATTATGTAAAGTGCTGCAGAGCACGATTAACGTGGATGTTATGCGCTATATACATTCATTATTTACATTACCACCAATACTACTACAAATACTACCACCACATCACTATCAATACTACTACAACCACCACTACATCATCATCACCACTACCAGTACTAGTACAACAACCACCACCACATTAGTACTACTACTACAACCATTACCACCACATCATCACTACAATCACTACCACCATATCATCACTTCCACCACTACTACAACCACCATCATCATCACTACCACTGCTACAACCAGCACCACCACATCATCACTATCATTACTACTACAACAACATCATCACTACCGATACGACAACCACTGCCCATAAATCATTGTCACTACCACTACAACAACCACCACCATTAGGTTTTGGAACTTTACTTCAATTGAAATAAAGGGACTTTGGATAGAATGGTATTTGCAATGTGTTTACTTATCATATAGTTCTAACCAGCTATCAATTTAGAATTATAGGATATATAAACACAATGCCAAATACCATCCAAATTTGTCTATTTGCGGGAATTCCTCTGAGTGGTGTCTGAAATTCCTGTGAACCAAATTTTAAGTTGACGCCTCTGATCATACAGCAATACCACATAGTTGTGCCGAAGTGTTAAATTTTGAGCCGATGGGTAGGGAAGTCCCTCTCACTGTCTACTATCCCCTTATATCCGTTCTCCTTTTCCAGGTTACTTTCTGTCTTTGATGCCAGCTAGACTGTCAATTTTTGAATTTGAAAAACCAGAGAAATGCATAAAATATTTTTTTTTTTTTTTTTAGCAAGTCTTTTTGCATCAAATGTATTTTATATATATTTGTATACAGATAATTCAGAGCACAAATTTGAAAATATTGTCATTTATCACGACCCCACTTAGTGCACCTCACACTCGCATTTGCTTCTATATATGTTGAAACTGACCTCTCATGGTGAGCAGGAGGTCACTTATGTCTTATCAACCTTATCTTTTCTGAGTTGCTCTCTGTATTTATATTGGAATGAGATTACTTGGTTTGCCCTGGTAGGAGTCCTTGGCTGAGAGGGAAACAGTCAAATGTGTAGTATTAGTTTTGATAGATTTTTTTTCCTAGTAATTCATCTCTCTTGTTATTGTTATGTACAGTTATATTTTTTGTTTTGAATTTCATGTTTTGTGAATTTTTGAGTATATGCCTTTTGCTGGGATCCTGTGCTTGTCTGATGGAACTTGAGATGATCTCAAAGCATATTGGAACCAACATATGTTCCCGTGTGAACCAGTCCCATTAGTCTTACCTTTTCTCAAGTGCTTAAGTTGTAAATGTAGATTTTAAAAATTTCATCTCATCTTATTTTTTATTGGCGTGGAAGTGACTTAAAATTGTCGAAAGCATCTTTAAACATGTGTTTAACTCTCTCCTTCCCGACCATTTTCCGGATTTTCCCCAAAATTTCACACCCAACCTATACAAAAATAGATTTCTCTCACTCAAAACACAAAATCTGCTAGTTCTTGCTATACATATTTTATTTTTCTGCTAGACGAGCACTTCAACACAGTGTTAATATACTTTAACTATAGCAAACATTTTTGTTCAAATATGATGTAAAAAAGAAATTTGAATGACAAAAGTGTTGACTGCATCGTAACAGATTTTGATTCATTTTAACATTTCAGCTATTTAAAATTTTCAAAAAGGAATCTAAATGCTTAGTAAAGTGAGAAGCCGTACCTTATTTTTAAGATATATCTTAGTCCCATTAATATATGGTATATCTATATTCTATTATTGTTCCCTTAGCCAGTTCAAATATAAATGTCCATGTTCCTTCCCTTCCTCAGGTTGTGACTTTTGAAGATATGATTAAAAGTGGAGAAGGTATTGAGCATCTTAGAAAGCCAATTTTTTGTTCCTTGCATCCTCTTGAGAGCATAAAGTTTTTTTGCTCAAAATGCTTGGTAAGTTGCTCATGGTCTGATGATAAATGATATGTTTCTTCAAGCTAAAATTTTTGAAAAATTTCTGAAAGTTAAGTGATCTTACAAATTCTATAAAACGCAGTGAGTTAAGTTAAATATTTATTTGTCCCAAAATTTGGAATTTTTGTCCAAATGCAAGATCCTGAATTCTCCATATCACACAGGTCTGGTATCTTGAGGTTACTCATATAGTATACATCAATCACATTGCTGTTATTGCTTGTCCATTTATTGTTGTATATTTTACAATAGTTCCCCCTGCTTCTCAAAGTCCTAAGCTTTTTAATTTTGTATTACAGGTACCAGCTTGTGGTGATTGTGTCTCAAAAGTACACGCACAGCATGAAAACTACATAAGTCAAGTGACAGATGCCGTGTGCAAAAACAAGGACACTTTGATTAAACTTGCTGACGAATGTGGAAAGAAGCTGGAAAATTGTCAGAAGATGAATTCCAACCTCAATTTAGCTTTTGAAGAGCTAGAGATGCAGAAAGATAGTACCAAAGGACTCATCAATGAAACATTTCAAAGTTACAAAGCAATCCTTGAGGAGGCAAGAGTAAGTGTTGAGAATGATCTCAATTATATGATCTCTCAATAGGGTTGTAAGCTTGGAAAATGTCTAGAATTTTTTTTATTATTCATGTTTGAAAGACTTCTTGAAAAAAAATGTTTTGTCTTGAATTTTCAAGCTAGGAAAATTGGGAATATAGCCACGACCACATCATCACTACAGGCACCATAGCAGTAATACTACCTTTACAAAGACAGCCACTGCATAATCATCATTAACATCATCATTATTGTTATCATTTCCACTACTACCACAGCTATAGCTCTTTTCAACGTCTCTGCGTGTACAATTTTCTTCAATTTCAGTTGTCTGATAGATTTCTATAAAACTTGATTGTAACAATAGCAAATTATTTTGTTTGCTCTTTGAATGTGTACAGCTAGTTCAAAAGTCAGCAAATTAGCCATACCTCTAAAACTAAAATTATTCTAATATTATTATTTCTATGTATAATGAATGCAGCCTGTAGTCATGTTCCACCCACTGCCAAGCTTTTACTCTTTCATTACTCCTGATATTGAGTGGCTATAACATGGAAAGGTTTTGTGTATAATGCTCGATCTTTTTTATGAATGTGGACTGAGAGAAAATCAACTGTTTGCAATGCCAAACAGTATATATCCACCTATTTTCACATGAAAATAACCACAGAAGTTATTGTGATGTTGTTGGCAAAAGCCATACATTGATAATCTGATAACAAAATTTATATAATTTTTTTAAAAGAAGAAGAAAAGGAAACATTATTTTTTTTTTTTCTTCTTTGCAGCCTTTACTGTACCGATGCTGTGCCTACATTACCACAATATTTCTTAGCCTTTTATGTGTATTTATTTTAGTTGCTTAATCCATAACCCAGGCAAAGGTTGTGTTTATGAGGATAACACTATTTGACTTATCGGTTAAACATTGTCTAGTTGTCGTTTATCACTCGATTAACTTTGATCTTTTCAGGATGCTTGTTTGAAAGAATTGGATGACTTACATGAGAAACGGGAGATAGGATTAATGGAAGGTATGCACACTCTCTCTAATTATGAGAGCAGACTCAACCAAGCTAAAGCTTTCATTGAACGCACATGTGGCCATGGACATGCTGGTCAGATTGCCCAGTTGCTGCAGATGACATTTATTCAATTGGACACCCTCTTCAAGGGCTTTGACATGCCTCAAGTACCCCCAAATACGGAATTCAAAACAGATACTTCATCTTTCAAGAATGCTGTTAATCTTACCTTTGGATCCTTTTCTAAAGAGAAGGTAAATTGGGTTTTTTTTTTTTTTTTCTTTTCATCTTCTCATGTACAGTCCTACTACTTGAAAAAGATTTAATTGGTATCTTCTTGAATATTCCTTTAATGTCCACTTTCACTCATGAGGTGAAAATTCAGCAGTGATCTAGAAGCTCTGTAAATAAATCTTAAGTGGGTGCATATATAACTTCCTGCGTTAAATTGTCCCAATCTGTGATGATTCTGGCAGTGGTGCCAACCTTACGTAAAAAATGCGTGTTTTTACGCATTTTCTTTCATTGTAGACATTTTTCTGAAGATTGTACCCATAATTAAATTTCTATTATTTAAGCATTTTTAGCAGTCATACTTTTTTGGTGTCCTTAAACACTTAATGTTTCTTGACCAATCAGAATTATATATGGATCTGGAAGTTGATACCATTTATCATCTATAAAATGTAAGCTTATTCATTAATTATATCATTGCTAGTATAGTCTACAAGTTTTATGTGTTATATTATTCCTGATTACTTTCTCTAGAATATGTTTGAATTTTTGCCAAAGTTCTTCAGTGCTAAGTGTTGGCATGTTTAAAAGCTCTTTAGCTGTTTCAGTAATTTCATTTCTCATTGGTTCCTCTATTAGCTGAGTGAGTGCACTGTCTTCTAAGATATTCAAAGAGTCATTGTGTAGCTGTGCAAAAAGGGTATTTACTTTAATGTTTTAGATTTCCAGTCACAGGTTAAAATCTCCTGTTATGAAGATGCCATTGGTGATGATGTTTAATTTCATCATACAATTCTTGAATAGCTCCAAGCTTTCTTCATCACCCACATTAGGCGCATAGAAGCAGCACATGTAAAGTGTCCTGGATATTTTGATTCATATCATTTCACACTTTGCTCCGGTTCTGGTACTAATGAGCTTATATACTCTTGGCTAATGGCAATAAAAACACCCCTGGCCCTTAAGGTTGCGGTATTTGCGATATATGTTGAATTTTGATGGGAAATATTCGTTATCCGGAATATCAATAATCCAATCATGACTCAGTGCCAATGATGTCTAATTTCTTATTGCGTACAATGTTAATAAATAGCCCATGTTTATTTTTAATTGATTCGCAGTTTAAGTCCATTAATTTGAGATTTTTCTTAGCATTTTGTTTATTTTGAACACTTTTTATATTGTTATAACCTAACCAGGAGATTGTTTATTATGTGTGTCCATTGCTTTAATAGAAAGTTCTGGTTTAAAACTCCACTATTACTATATGTTGATTCAGTTATGTGAGCTGTCTTGTCATGTAATTTTTTATAGTGTCAGCAATGTGCTCGAGGTCATTGGTCACAGTGGAATATGTGCTCAATGTGACCCACATAGTGAAAAATGTTCACAGTTTTTGAAATATCTAACATCACGACTGGTCATTTCGTTCAGCTTGACACATGGGTATGTTTACAACTTTCATAAACAAGCAACGGGTTTACATCTCTGAAGAATTATCCAATCGTTGGACAGCAACAAATCATGTGATTGATGACTTGGTTGGACAAAACATGAATATTGATCGCTCCCATTGGCACATCAATCCAGTGTTATTGTCCTTTTTCCTCCTCTGCTTTATCTTGACAAATCATATTTGTAAATAGTTGGGACTCTTTGAGTGGTTTTTACCACATGTGTTATGTAGGGTAGGAGGTGGGGTTTCATGTTTTGATTGTTACAGGTGTGTTGAGTAACTGTGTGGTGTGATTGCAAGGTGAGTTGTTGTCTTGTTTGTTTCAGTGTTAGAGATATTTTGGGAATGGTTGTCAGTGTTTAAGGTGATCTGTGCATGAAGTTTTCTCTGTGGCCTATTGTTTTTGATAGTTTCAATCATCCTGTTTTCTCCTACCTCCTCTTGGTCTAATAACATTTTTGATGGATATTTATGGATGACGATTCCACTTCGACACATAAAGATGTAAACAGCAAAGATGTGTAAAATTTGTTTTAAATGTCTTAATAACTCTGAAAATATTTGATGAATATCTACAATTTACTCCAGGATATCACAAAGTACATAGAATTCCAATGATAAAATGCGTGTACATTATTTAAAAGTCACAAAAATAGCAGAGCTTCTAGAACACCGCTGTGCCTGTTAGACGTGTTAAATTATATATACAGATTTTTTTAAAGGTCAATATTGGGTCAATTTGGATTATTTCCCTCTTGATTCAGTTATTTTAACGAAATTCTAGAGGAAATTTTTTTAGAAGTTTCACTCTTTTTGTGTGTGTACAAACTGAGGGACATAGTACTTTTAAAGTGAGTTTCACTCTTTTTGTGTGTGTACAAACTGAGGGACATAAGTACTTTTAAAGTGACAGAACTATGGGTAAACACCATACATTTTGTTTTCTTAAAAAAAAAAAAATTTCTTATTATTGTAGCTTGTAACAGGTCTTTGTTGATAAATTTTGTAGCTTGTGTAAGGCCTGTGCTGACAGTCTTTTTCTCTGGAATTTTCCCTTGGGTTTAAAATAAAATCCTGTCTCTCCTCCTGATTAATTTCCATGATATATGATGTTAATACTTATTATAATGGACTGTTGATGACATAATTCTGTTGAATTTCATGTTATATATATATCATCATATGGACATGCATTTTTTGGAAAAGGTTTTCCAGGTTTTATGTTCGACCGTCTCTCCATAATGGGCAGGGAGGTACTTGTTCTGTCTTCTATCCTCCTGTATCTATTTTCCAACTGCTTTCTGTCTTTGTCTTGGAATGAGATTACTTGGTTTTGTCCTGACCTTGATACCTCTTCTTCGGGTTGAAGGCTATGCCTGTAATACCCGTTCTGCACTATCTCTGATATATCTACGCGCACCTGCATGGTTGGGGCGGAGCTGGTAACGCTTGTAATGCCAGTGTTTGTCTAACTTGTCTTTGAACTCATTCACTGTCCTCGCTTTAATTACATCTTCTGGAAGGCTGTTCCAGTTATCTGTCACTCTGAGTCCAAAGGAGCATTTTCTTACATTTAATCTGGCCTGTCTTTTTTTTAATTTGTCGCTATGTCCTCTCGTTCTATTAAATGTGCTCTCTGGTAGTATTTGCTCTCTATCTACTCTATCTTTCTCGTTTATTATCTTATATACTTGTATCATGTCTCCTCTTTGTCTTCTTTAGTACAATGATGGTAGTTTGAGATGCCTCAGTCTATCTTCATATGGTAGATGCTTCAAATCTGAACAAAGCTTCGTTGCTCTCCTTTGTACCCTTTCAATTTTATCCATGTCACCGACATGCTGTGATATCCTCGGTGCATTACCATATTCAAGTGATGGTCGTACCAGAGCAGTGTAGAACCGCCTAATAATATCATTATTTCTGCTGGTGAATGTCCTTTTAATAATTCCGAGAGTTCTGTTTGCTTTATTTATTGCACAGTTGACATGATGGTGGAAGGATAGTCTGTTGTCTACATGCACTCCTAAATCCTTTTCTACTTCTGTTTCCCCTAGCTGCTGGTACACTCCGTTATCGTCTCTCATTCTGTATGTGTGCTTCGGATTTTTGTAACCAAGATGCATTACGCTGCATTTGCTTGCATTAAACCTTAACAGCCACTTGTCTGACCAGTCTCTGGGTGGGGATCCTGACCTCCCATAGCGGGCAGGGAGGTATATACTGTGTCTTCTATCCCCGGATATCTGTTTTCCAACCTGCTTTCTGTCTTTGTCTTGGAATGAGGTTACGTGGTTTTGTCCTGGCCCTGATTGGGGTCCTGGCTGGGAGGGAAACAGTCAAATGCATAGTTATTGTTTTGGGAGATGATATTTTTTTTTCCTTGTAAATCATCTCTCTGTTATGTATGATTATATGTTATTTTTAATGTATAGTGTAAGCATTTGAGTGTATTCCTCTTCGTTGGATTATGTGCTTGTGTCCGGATGAGACTTTATAGGTGATCTCAAACTAAGTACATTGGTGGTATGCTCTTGGAATCTACATCTGATCCCTATTTCTTCCTAGTTCCCCTTTGTCTTACTTTTTCTTGGGTGTTTTAATTGTAATTCTAGAACTTTTTACTACCCATTTTCTTCCTTTTTACTGGCGCTGATATAACCTAAATGTGTTGCAAGCGCCGTAAAATCCTTAAAAACAAAAAACAATCTGACCAGTCTGATAATTTGTCGATATCATCTTGTATAGTATGTCGGTCACTTTCTGTTCTTACAGGTCCAAACAACTTTGTATCGTCAGCAAATATTCTGATCACGTTATTTACAACATCAGGTAGATCATTGATGAATACCACGAATAATACTGGACCCAGAACACTCCCCTGTGGAATGCCGCTGGTGACATCCGACCACTGTGATGTGTGCCCGTTCAGTGAGACTCTCTGTTTTCTGTCGTGCAGGAAGTTAGATATCCATTTGTTTATCTTTCCTCTGATGCCATAGCTATGTAGTTTTTGAATGAGCCTTTCATGGGTACAGTGTCAAATGCCTTTTTAAAGTCGAGGTATACCGCATCCATCGGTTCTCCCCTATCCAGGGCGTCTGTCCATTCATCAATGCAGGTAATTAGTTGTGTTATGCATGATCTCCGAGGCACGAAGCCATGCTGCTCATCACAGAACAGATTGTTTGTGACCATATGCTCCATCACATGTTCCTTAATTATTGCCTCCATCACTTTGCACGGAACTGCTGTCAGACTCACAGGTCGATAATTGCCAGGAGTGTTTCTATCACCTTTTTTAAATATTGGAGTAACCTAAGTTTCCATTGTTGTGGCAAGTTCCCGTTGTGTAACGACGTTGTGAATATGATTTGAAGCGGTGTGGCAATTTCATTCGCAATTTACCTTAGCACTCGAGGGTGGAGTCCATCAGGTCCTGCTGATTTGCCTGGGTTAAGCTTCATAATATTTTTCAGTATGTCTTCTTTCTTTATAACTATACTGACAAGTGCCTCGCTGTAATGTCTTGTCTCCAATGCTGGCACATGGTTAGTGTCCTCATGTGTAAATACACCACAGAAGAATTTGTTCATTATTTCTGCTTTTTTTCTGCTTTTTTTGGCTGAGAGTGAAACAGTCAAATTTATAGTAGTTTTGGGAATTTTTTTCCTTGTAAATCATCTCTGTTATGCACTGTATTGTGTTTTGTTTACATATTATTTATGATTTGTAAGCATTTGAGTGGGGACCTGTGCTTGTGTCTGGACGTGACTTTTTTAAAGGTAATCTCAAACTAAGTACTTTGATAGTGTGCTCTTGGAATCTACATCTGTTTCCCATTTGAACCAATTCCTCTTTGTCTTACCTATTCTTGGATGCTTTATTGTAATTCTAGAACTTACTACTATCCCATTTTCTTCCTTTTTACTGGCGCTGATATGACCTTAATGTGTTGCAAAAAAACTTTTTTGTTTAGTTGACCATCTCCCCCATTTATATTCACTCTGCTAACATTAGAAAAAAATTGTATTTTGCAGCAACTTTCTGTAAGCCTGCCAATCTTGGGAAGTGGTTCATTTCCAGGGCAGAATATGGACTCTGCTGTTATTCAGTCTCCAAATAGCATGGAGCTGATGAACCTTGGTCTGGGGGAAATGCCCGTGAATATTGGAGTATCACAGAACATCCCCACCAGCTCTGGATTACCAATCAATGTACTGTCTGGCCTTCACTCCTTGAATATTCAAAATCAAACTGGCCATGCTAGTGGCAATAACAGCCCCCTCTCGGACAGTGGCATCTCTGTTGATAACATCAGTCACGGCAGTGGAGGGAATACAGCCATGTTCAATGCTGCAACTGCTGCAAAGATGCAGCATAATCAAAGTGAGTCATAATTTTCATTTACAATTTGAATTTTAGAGGAATGAACTTGAATATAATCATTTATTGCTGTGAATTTTTCGCATCAAAAGACAAAGCAAATATAAAAGAAGAGCTTTATTTCTCATTGCCTTGGAAAATAATCAAAGCAAAACAAACCCATTAGCAATTAATGCTTCTTCTTTCTTCTTCTTCCTCCTCTTCCTTATCTCTTCTTATTCTCCTTCCTTCTTATTCTTCTTCCTTCTTATTCTTCTTCCTTCTTCCTCTTCTTCTCTTCTTCTTACTTCCTCTTCTTCTTCCTTCTTCCTTCTTCTTCCTTCTTCCTTCTTCTTCCTTCTTCTTTCTTCCTCTTCCTCTTTCCTCTCTCTTCTTCTTCTTCTTCCTCTTCTTCTTCTCTCTCTTCTCTCCTCTCTCTCTCTCTCTCTTCTCTCTCTCTCTCTCTCTTCCCCTCCCCCCTCTCTCTCTCTCTCTCCCCCCCTCTCTCTCTCTCTCTTCCCCCCCCCCCCCTCTCCTCCCTCTCCCCTCCTCTCTCTCTCTCTCTCTCTCCTCCCCTCCCTCTCTCTCTCTCCCCCTCTCCCTCTCTCTCTCTCTCCCCTCTCTCTCTCTCTCCCCCTCTCCCTCTCTCTCTCTCCCTCTCCCTCTCCCTCTCTCTCTCTCTCTCTCTCCCTCCCTCTCCCCTCCCTCTCTCTCTCCCTCTCTCTCTCTCCTCTCTCTCTCTCTCCCTCTCTCTCTCTCTCTCTCTCTCTCTCTCTCTCTCTCCCCCCCCCCCCTCTCTCTCTCTCTCTCTCTCTCTTCTCTCTCCCTCCCTCCCTCCCGCACCACACACCCATAAACATTTTATATACGTACGAATTGCCACAATACTCAATAATTTTATACAGATTCTTAGTGATTTTACTGTAAACAGATACATTAATGACTCTCTGTCTCATTGCAGTGTTATAGTTATATTGGCGTGATATATTGGTTTTGAAGCTGAAATCACAGTTTGATTTGAATTGAAATGGACCAATGGAGAGAATGGATTTAGTTTTCAAAAATTTTTTATAGCCAACATGCAAAGGGACCGTGATCGATCCTGGGTGTATTCGGGATTTTTTTTTGGATCCCCCTGTCCATACAGCAGTGATTGGGTAACTGGATCTGTTAAATCTGGTGGAAAGTACTTTGCTACAGACTAGCATCCTATCCAATGGATAGCGAGTCATTGCTATTGCCCGTTTCACACTATATAAACCAGGGTAAACTCTGGATCCATGGGCCGATCGGCCCTAAAGGACTTCTTCAGGCCCATGTTTTGTTTTTCTGTTGTCAATTTTTCCTTTAAATTCAACTTTGAAAGCTGTTTCATATAAGACTGAAGAGAGGCGGTTGTTCACATTTACAGATATGTATTGATAAATCGAAATCCTAAATTCTTTGAACACCCCATCTATAGCATTTAGTGATCTCAAGCTAAGTACACTGATAGTGTGCTCTTTGAAACTACATCTGTTCCCTATTTGAATTAATTCCCCTTTGTCTTACCTGTTCTTGGCTGCTTTAATTTTATTTCTAGAACTATTTAATATCCCACTTTCTTCCTTTTTACTGGCGCTGGTATGACCTAAATGTGTTGCAAGCACCTTAAAACCCTTAAATACAAAAACAAAATCTCATAAACACCGCTTTTTCCTGGAGGGTGTCGAAATTAGGACCACCTCTTAAAATTTTAGAAATCGCGGCTGTTGAAGCAGATCTCGTGAACTGTAAGTTTATGCATGAAAAAAAAAACCCAACAAAATTTTGCATCCAATTTTAATCGGACAGTAGGTGAAACAGAAAGAAAATTTATCTGCGGTTAATATGACATCACTGTTTTTATGTCCGAAAACATAAATTTAGGTGAAAAATAGGTTTGGCAGCAGGTTATCTAAGAGTGTCGACTTTACAACCAGTGTCGAAATTCGGGCACCCTACCTTATCTTTTTTTTTTATCACAATTTACTTGTGTCCCCAGGTCATGTCAATGACTGAATTTAACGCTTCATCAATCATTTATCTATGTGTGCCTATTTCTAGTTTATCTCTATTGGTTTTTGAGAAAGATAAACCAAATATGTTTACCTTTGGCAGAGGTAAGAATGTTTCTAGCCTTTATGAATTCTATTTTAGTTTTTATATTTTAATTTTGGACCATTTCTGAAATCACTTCTTTTTCTCCATTGTAGGTCCTTTGTTAGGGTCAGGAATGGGTGCTACTGGGCATACGCCCACAAGTTCTGTGTCAGCTCCTATGGATGGTAAATCTGCAATCTTGCCCCGTGATGTCAGCTGTAGGACCACCTCTGTTCAGAATGCAAACATTGAGGAGCTTGCTAATTTGTTGAATCCTTCACCACTTAATGGTGTTTTCAACAATTTTACAGGAACTTTTGTAGATCCATTTCCTCAAGGTAAGCTAAATGGTGTCTTATTTATTATCCATAAACTTATCAGAGGGGGAAGTCATATGAATGGTTCCTTATTTTTGTAAATATTTCATATTAATTGCAAAATCCGTTAACAAAATACTTTGCAGATTTGCCATTTGTACTGATTTAATTTGGCAGGTCTGATTTTTAATCAAAATTTGGCGATGTCCTGATTTTTCTTCATGTACCCGATTTAAAAAAAAAAAAAGTTTAGCGTTCTCTCACAGGCATATAGTTTATTTTAAACAATTTCAAAGCCAGATGGCTATAAAATTTCCATCTTTCACTTTCTTTTCCACTGGTTTGAGGATTTGCTTACAATTATGCATGTAAGCATAGAATATAATTTGAATGTTCTCAGTTCAGGCAAGTGTTGCTTATCTAGTCTGTAGTGCATCTTTAAAGGTCAATATAAAAGCTTGAGACTATTTCTAGGTTGTTTCATATGTGGACTAGAAAGTACTGTGGAAGCTGCTTAATTGGAACAGTGGTGTTCAAGGAAAGCCTTCCGATTAAATGGCATTTCAATGAACTGATTCCGTGGACAGCCTTATTGTTGGAACAATCTATCAATACAATAAACATCTAGCAACTGCAGTAGTATTTGTAGTAATGTGTAACTATATTGAAACTGAAACAGAACTTCAAATTTCAACATAACATGCCTTTTGAAATGACGGGAGTGAAAGGACTGATCACACATTTCTAAGGAATTTCATATCTGGAAAGTACAATTATTTATGATTGCCTTTGGGAAGGCCTGCAGTTTAATCAAAGTACACACAAAATTCAGAAGCTATGTCTAATGGTGAAAAGATTGGGTTAATTTAGGATGCAAATCGCTAATTAAGAGCATAAATGAGTGGTCTTTTTCTTTGTTCGTAGGCGAACAAGCTATTTCATCCCCAGACAGTTTGGGAGGTGAGCCATACCCTCCTTTGTCAAGATCTAAGATGCATCCCATGCAGATCAGGTTAGTTTCAAAGTTTAAAGTTTCGTTGTTTGAAAATTTGAGTTCATAGTTATTGTTTGTTTATAATTTATTACTTAAGATTTTTTTTTTAATTTGAAAATAATTATTCGACAGTGGAGCACCAATGTTTTTGGTTATTTGTTTTAATTTTGAGAATATTATCTGCCTTCTTTGACAATGTTCTGTTTTTGAATTCTTATGTTTTTGTGCATTATGAAAGTAATTGGATTGTTGCGTCCAGTGCAGTTTTGTTATTAGCATTTATTGCAGTTTGGTTATTTGAACATTTTTTTCCAGCAGGTTTCAAGGAAGTGGTGGTGGTGGGCTCGAGGATACTGAGATTGGACACTGGGGGCCAACACGGAGTAAAATATATGAAGTTCCCTTGAGGTCTATATTTTTTTCAAATAATTATTAAGAAACCTTTATATATATATAAAATTATTTTTTAATAGATGTTATATATGTATGTAGATGAATTGTTCTCATAAAATTCTATGAAGATCCCTGATCAATACAAATTTAATTGGGTTTGTTCTGAGATACCACCCATATCGTAGTAAAACAAAGGTTAGACTTAATAGGATATCTTTGAATCAGTGAGACATCAAGAATATCCAATAAAAATAACCATTTAGTTTGTCATTTAACTGTTTCATCATTGTTGAATAGTAAGGAATAGAATCAAGGATTCTTTAACAACCCTTTAAAGTTGCGGTGTTTCTGGGATATAAAATATAAAAATGGGAGTTCGTAGCTCTTAGATGTTTTATTTTGTATTAAGGTTAATTTTGATCTTCACATTGCTCCCAAAAATGATTTTATCATTGTTTGGATTGTTGAATGCTACCTTATTTGAGTGAATGAATCTTACGTTCTGGATTTTTTTTATCGTGACAAATTTTTACTGAGATTAAAATAAAGACAATGAATCTTGATAATTTTAGGATTAATTAGGCAAAGAATTAAAGAAAAATTGATAGGTCATTCCATATCATTATTGGTGAGAATTCCACATCTGAAATATATTCAGTAATCTATCATCATTGGACTCTGGATGGTTAGAGATTGAGTTTTTATACTCTTATAAATTTTGTCCTATTTTATACAAAAATATCAAAATTATCTGACATTCCCCCCCCCCCCCCCCCCCCCCGCGGGCCTGCCTTAAATTCTCCTTACCGACCGTTTTCAAGACATGTCATACTCAACCAATACAGTTTTTCGTACAGCTCAGCATAAGTATATATGAAAGTGAGACAAGTTTTACAAAACGGCATTACGTTCATTGGTCAATGTTTGCCCCCACATGCCAGAAATGCTGGTGAATGAGAATTTCTAGGGCAGTCTTGCCAGTTGATTGATACTTTTGCTCTGGGTCAGGTTCCTGACCTCCCATAGTGAGCAGGGAGACTCTTACTTCGTCTTCCAATATCTGTTTTCCAACATGCATTCTGTCTTTGTCTTGGGATGAGGAGGTTACTTGGATTTATCCTGACCCTGGCCGGATACCTTAACTGGAAGGGAAACAGTCAAAAGTATAGTTAGTTTTGGGAGATATTTTTTTCCTTGTAAATCATCACTCTGTTCTGTTATGTATTGTTAGTTATGTGTTCCGTAAACCTTTGAGTGTTTTCCTCTCAGTGGGATCCTGTGCTGTGTCTGGATGAGACTTTGAGGTGATCTCATAGTACATTGATGGTATTGCTCTTGGTATCAACATCGGTTCCCTATTTGAACCAATTCCTCTTTGTCTTACTTTTTCTTCAGTGGTTTTGATTGTGAATCTAAAATATGTTGACTATTCTATTTTCTTCTTTTTACTGGCGCTGATATGACCTTAATTTGTTGAAGCGCCATAAAAACCTTAGAAACAAAAATAAAAGATACTTTTGGTGGTTAATTGATATTTTTACTGGTGAGGGAGTTGATAATTCACCTGCATTTGCCACCATTACCACATCATTTACTACTGTATCACCACTACTACCACTTTCAAAATTTCATGCGAAGCATCTTATCTTTTTATGTCAGTTATCACATATTTATATTAAGGTCATCTATATTTTTAGACTATCTTTAATATTTGCATTCAGTATAATGTAAAGTACACTTTATAGTGTTGATGGGTTTAAATCATATATTTGGGTTCAGTTTTGATTTCTGGTTTGTAAGTGATAATAATTTTTAAGTGTCATTGATTGTTACTAGGAATTTTTCATGAATATGACATTTACATAGTGATATCCAGGTGAGGTAATCATTTTTGTAGTGCGGGTAAGGGGCAAACTACTCAGATCATTATCCAATTTTTTTTTTAAATGATTAAAACAAAGTCTTGCTTTTAGTTTTAGAGAGTTGTCATTATTTGAAATTGCAATTTACATCAAGGAAAGATATTTTGTATGATTATTTATCATCTCAATTTTCTTTTATTGAAGAAGATTAATAAAACTGTCTTGACCATGGGATAGAAATAGAAGCAATCTACAATATTTTAAAAAAATATTCGGAGTGAAAGGGGGAAAAGGACTGCGAAGCTCAACATCATCATTAACACCATTACTACAACTTCCACCACCCAACACTGCCAATATTATCAAGAACACTGCTACATTAACTATTAAAGTCATTTTTTAGAATTTTGTATTTGCGAAACAAATCTGAATAAGAAAAATGCTTATTTAATCATAACAAATGTGACGGTTTTCCTAGAGTTGGTAAGGAGAGAGTTACTAGATTTTTACCTACCCTCCCCTGTAATATACATAACTTTATAAATTAAAATTTTAACACATTTTTGCTGGTGTTGGCACTTTTTCTAAAGAGTGAACGGGTTGAATTGAATTAAATTGTATAGATTAACTTTTTGTTGTCGGTGAAAATTTGTTTTTCATGAAATATTTTTATGACGGCTTATTCTCATTGTCATTCAATTTTATCTATTATTTGGAATTATAATATGCTTACTTTTTAATCTGTTTCAGGTGTAAATTTGGATCTCTTGGTCCATCCAAGGGCCAATTTAATTCCCCTCATGGCTTTTGTCTTGGGGTTGATGAGGATATTGTTGTTGCTGATACCAACAATCATCGCATTCAAGTGTTTATGAAAACTGGAGAATTCAAATATCAGTTTGGCATACCAGGTACTTTAATTATGGGATTATTCTTGTGACGGGAGGGATGTAACAAAAGAGACAAGACTTCCTGGAAGTCTTGAATAAGATTATTTATTTTATAATAGATGCGTGTCAGTATATTTGATTGGACATATATTTGTTGTTTTTGTCTTTTTATTTTACTCTTAAAAAATGAAGCTAATCTGTGTTTGGTTTTAACTGTCCCCATTTCGCTCTACTACTTGGTATACATAAGATTGGATCTTAACATGAATATTTCAATTATGCAGGCCGTGAAGAAAGCCAGCTTTGGTATCCACGTAAAGTGGCTGTTGTTCGTCAGTCTGGAAAGATCATTATCTGTGACAGAGGCAATGAAAGATCTAGAATGCAAATTTTCAACAGAAATGGGCATTTCCTAAGAAGAATAGCAATCCGTTTCATAGACATTGTGGCAGGCTTGGATATCACCCCAGAAGGTAGGTTAATGGTTTAAAGATTTGGATTTTACTTTTTCTCTTTAGCACTATAATATGATGCATTTCGAGACCTGCCGTTCATACCGATTTATCAGTATCACACTGATTTTTACTGATATACCAATATACAGATTTTACTACTTGCCATGCCGATTTTTAAAAGAGGTTAAAAATTTAAAATATATATATTTTTTAAATATTAAAAAACGAAGTCAGCGAGAAGACCTTTATGTTGAACCCCGAACCTCACTCTTGGCCCAATGTTTTACCATGAGATCTCATATTTCGAGACAAAGACAATTAATCCCTCTGTAGCCATAGAAACCGGGATAAACTCTGCTCCATGGGTTATTGCTCTGAAGGGCTACATACAAATTTTCACTATTTAAAAAAAATCCCTTTATTTATCCCCAAGGGGAAACTTGTCTCTATTCCAGACCTGCCAACCGGTACGATTAATCGTGGATACGATTCCTTTAGTACGATTTTTGTTGTAATATTTTGATTTTTTTCCCTTCTCAATCCTTAATTATGTTGAAAATGACATGTCATACATCAATTGTTGACCATGTTTCTGAATGATACATCACAGTTAGTACTATTATTACCATTTCAGTTAGTTATGTTGCCGGTTTTCACCAATATTTTTCTCATAACTTTTTGAGGATTTGCATAGAATTATGCATTTAAGCTTATTTTATACTTTAAATGACCTCAGGCCACATTTAGCTTTTACCACTTCTTAAACAGAAAATTTTAAGTGAAAATTAAATTCAAACATCTTTGGCAATGAAGCTTTCAATTAAAAACTGTATTGCTGATAAGCTTAAACATAAATGGATTATTTCCCTTTATAACTACTAAAATTACTCTATTTTGTTTTTAAAAATTAAATGATCTTTTTTTAAGATTTATTATTTTGTATGAGTTCCATTACCAACTGGGCAGCTTTAGGAACAAAATGGTTCAAAATGGGTCCTTTAGAAGTATTAGTATGGCAGGTCTGCTATTCTATTTCAGGGGAAGACTGGAAAAGCCCTAACATCTGGCTACCCCATAAGGTGTACTTGTCTCCAGATTCTTAATTCAAATCCTTTTTTATTTTCATTTGAAAACCAGCATCAGTGTTTGCCCAATAACCTAGTCACCTGATAGATGGGTATTAGGGCATTAACCACTGTTTTTGCTATCTTCCTAATCATTGTCTTTGTCATTTTTATTTCTCTTTTTAGGTCATATTGTTGCAGTAGATAGTGTGTCCCCTACTGTATTTCGCTTAACAGAAGCTGGAGAGCTTATCAAATGGTTTGACTGTAGTGATTACATGCGCGAACCATCTGATATTGTTATTGACAAAGGAGACTACTATATCTGTGACTTCAAGGTAATAAAGTCAAAATTAATTGCTATAATTAAGCATGAAGAAAGAGTGAAGCTTGCTTATTCCTGATGTGCATTTTAGCATGAATTCCTTGTTTCTACACAGTCTTTTTGTATGGCGGATTCTACAGAGCACATTTCAGTATTTACTTTTTCAGACCAAATTTTTAAAATGATGATTATCATATTTGGTATCATTTGAAAGAGAATTTTAAGCGCTTTCAGAATATATAAATATCTTAAGCTAAAGCCCAAAGTTACCTGACATACTTCGAATCAACGTGCCATGAGTAACACACTTTGCCACTCGCTGCTTGCCCAGTGTGTGTAATCACGACGAGTGTCCCGATCTGTGGATTTCAATTTCAAACTGTTTCTTGAATGAAAGTCCCAATTTTGTATTAAATGAAGCTCATAACTTACTATGATGGATTTAATCTCCAATTTATTGATATTTATTCGTTTTGCCATTTCAACACAAATTAAACTTTTTGCTCATTACATCCTTAAAACAGCTATCGGCTGTTTTTCAGTTGATGCCTTGTTTCATGGTTCGAAATAGTGTTCAAAATCATCAGGACACACATGAGTTCATATCAAATGCTTTTTAAAAACAAATCAGATCAGAAAAAAGACGTTTTTACATGAAATATTAGAACTTTATACCTTATTATTTTGTGGCCCAGTTATTTCAAAATCCTGTTTTTTTTTCGTTTTCGAAATCATTTGTAATCAGGCCACGTGACAGTCAGTCTCGTGATAAAAAAAACGATAAATGTTTAAAATATCAAAAAAAAAAAGTTTTTGTGCTAAACCTTTTCAACGAAATTTGAAGAAATCTATTTTTTCCTCTACTGATTATGATAATTGATTCTTTCTTTTTTAAAAAAAAAAACACCACATTTTAAGTCATTTTCTACAGAAAGGATCCTGATTTGGAACACAAAATAGCCTTTTTTTTTTCCCCAGGTCATTCAATATCGTGACATAGAAATAGTAAATGACTTAACCAGGATTGATTTCGAACCAACTTAGATTGTCGTGCTAGTACAAATTTTTTTTAGCAAAACACATTTTCTTGCTTATGTAGATTCCTTGTAACAATACAAACAAAAAAATATCACATTGGAAAAATGTTTTAATATTTTTTTTTGCTATTTCGTTATGTTCTGTAGAATCCTCTGTATGTGTTCTGGTGTGTAAATTTGATGAGTGCCTGCCTGACACCTAGATATTGAGAAAAAATATGCCATACAAGCAATCGTGTAACTAGCATAGGAATGCATTTGAAGAAGTCGTATTGGGGGAGGTAAAAGAAGAAGACGAATAATAATAATATGAAGAAGAGTTGTAGCAAGAATTTGGCAGAGAGGAGAAGTGTTAATCCCTCTCTGTAGGTCTGGGCAAACTTTGTTTTGAGAATCACTGAGGCAATCACCCCTTGTGCATCTTTTGGTCAATTTAGTTATAGGCAAATATAAACATTAACTATTTCAAAAGAGCCAGTCTTTTGATCTATTATTTGTGCACGTTTCCATTGTGATCGCTTATGGAATCTGATTCTGCTGCCTATTTGAACCATACCCATTTTTTGCCTTAATTTTTTGGGATGTTACTAGAGATCCACAATTTTTAAATGTAACACCATTTTTACTGGAGCTGAAACGATTTATGATAGTTGCTTGTTCCATAAAACTTTTAAAAAGCAAAAACAATTTTCTATCCTTTTTTCTTCCCTGCCTTTGTACTTTATTTGTATTTAAAGCAGTTTGTAGTAGATTTGTTTCTGCAGTGATGCCAAAACTCCGGTTTCACCGGAAAAAATTCCGGCTCCGGCAACTTCCGTCAAATTCCGGTGAGGTCATTTTGTTCCAAGGATACTCCTTTTTTTTTTCCCCAGGTCATTCAATATCGTGACATAGAAATAGTAAATGACTTAACCAGGATTGATTTCGAACCAACGTAGGTTGTGCAAGTACAAAAAAAAAATAGCAAAACACATTTTCTTGCTTATGTAGATTCCTTGTAACAATACAAACAAAAAAATATCACATTGGAAAAATGTTTTAATATTTTCTTTTTGCTATTTCGTTATGTTCTGTAGAATCCGCTGTTTGTGTTCTGGTGTGTAAATTTGATGAGTGCCTGCCTGACACCTAGATATTGAGAAAAAATATGCCATACAAGCAATCGTGTAACTAGCATAGGAATGCATTTGAAGAAGTAGTAGTGGAGGAGGTAAAAGAACAAGACGATTGATAATAATATGAAGAAGAGTTGTAGAATAATTTGGCTGAGAGGAGGAGGAGAAGTGTTAACCCCTCTCTGTAGGTCTGGGCAAACTTTGTTTTGAGAATCACTGAGGCAATCACCCCTTGTGCATCTTTTGGTCAATTTAGTTATAGGCAAAGATAAACATTATTTCAAAAGAGCCAGTCTTTTAATCTATTATTTGTGCACAAGTTCTTTCCATTGTGATCGCTCATGGAATCTGCTTCTGCTGCCTATTTGAACCATACCCAATTTTTGCCTTAATTTTTGTGGGATGTTAGCACAGATCCACAATTTTTAAATGTAACACCATTTTTACTGGAGCTGAAACGATTTATAATAGTCACTTGTTCCATAAAACTTTTAAAAAGCAAAAACAATTTTCTATCCTTTTTTTCTTCCCTGCCTTTGTACTTTATTTGTTTTTAAAGCAGTTTGTAGTAGATTTATGTTTCTGCAATAAAGTTGGATGTTATCTAACAATCATTTTTGTCATACTATATTTCAGAGGATACGAAAAGTCCTTTCATCGGGTGTAGGTTTTTATCATTTTACCTCAAGAAATATTCAGTTTAATTTACTTTCACAAAATTCTTTTTATTATACTTAATTCACAGGGTCATTGTGTTGTTGCTTATGGCAGTGATGGATCATTTTTACGCAGAATTGGATGTGAAAGCATAACTAATTATCCCAATGGGATTGATATCAGTGGAGATGGAGATGTGCTTGTTGGTGACAGTCATGGCAACCGCTTCCACGTTGGTGTTTTTCAGAAAGATGGCTCACTAGTTGGTGAGTTCCAGTGCCCATACGTGAAGGTCAGTCGTTGCTGTGGGTTAAGACTCACTACAGAAGGGTATATTGTCACTCTGGCTAAGAATAATCATCATGTTTTGGTGCTTAATACATTGTACATACCATAAAACTATTTCAATGATTATTATTGTGCAACTTACACAAAATTACCTTTTCCATCCCTGTATTCTTCTTGCCTTTTTCTTAGGTAAGGTGATGCAAGGTTCATGGAAAAATTGTATTGTTATTTTGTTTCATAATTTCCATGTAAATTTGACCTAATGTTACCCGTTCTAACACAATTATTTTACTTTGTATAAATCCACATTTGGGTAGAGATGTTTTCAACATGCATGTCTGGTTATTTGTTTTGTTGTGAATGGGAATTCATTTATCTGAACATGCGACATAGGGTTTTATTTATATTTTATTGACAAATTCATTATATTATAATATCTATTTTGTGTGTGCTGTTAGGATTCTATTTCTGTTCCCTATTTCATGTGCAATTGAAATGCACCTAATAGCATTTTATTGCCTGTTTCAGGGTTTCATTCTTTTGGAACTCTTGTCTCATTCACTAACGCTGTTGGATAATTTGTCGGTACCATTCATTAAATCATATTTTGTATTCAGATAATTATTTATATTTATATAAAAATAATAATTTTTTTTCTCTCGTATGGTCATAATATATAGTTTTTTTTTTTTGAATGGACATTGCTAAAATGTCCTTAGACAGCTCCTAATCATCCTCACACAGTATTATTGTTTGAAACTTTACAGAATTTGGGTAATTGCTGACCTATTCTGATATGATTTTCCATGTTATTCTCACCTTTAAAAGTATATATATATATATATGTATATTTATATATATTAAAAAGAAACTTTCATGTTTTAAATTTATATGAATGTTTTAGCGTTTAAGGCATTTTGTGAACGTTTTTAAACAAGTGATATTATTTCTTTCTTTTTTTTTTTTCTTTTTTTTTCTTCTTTTGTCTCATACATTTAATTTTTATCTATGCATATATAATAGAAACGGTACAAGGAAAATCGAATGATTTTACACCAAAGATGAGGCTACCAGGGAAACATTCCATGTCGTGATTAGACATTTTTTTTTGAGACACAATCTTATTCAATGTTCGCTTTTAAAATAACAATTTTTTTTATTTTTATATTTTGTCTTTTTTTTTTTTTTTTGTTTTTTTTTTTTTGGTGTTTTTTTTTTTTAATATAAAGAATATATTTTAATATATAGATAAACGGTCCATCTATTGTTTTGAATTAATATTGATTTGGCTGTTTACATATATTGTAAAACTTATCAAAAGTAATTAGTAGCCCCCCCCATTTTATCTAACCAAACAAAAACCAATCAATTTACCCCCGCCTTTCTCGTTTATATAGTTGGAAATGAACCATATCAGTGGCTAGATCAAGGTGCACAGTTTTCAATTTATTTTATTAAATTTATATTTTGAAGGGCTTTTTTTCTATTATAAAAAAGAATTAAAACAGATTTAAAGATTTTTTATGATTATTCTCTCTCCCTCCCCCTTCCTTCTCTTCATCCACGTCACATATTTTTTATTTATATGATTTACGAGTCTATTTTTAGGTGAGAGAAGTGATCTTCTGGTGTAGCTGTTAAACATTTCCCTATATTATGTGCCAATACTTTATATAATATTTATATTAATCTTTATCCTTTCATTATTTTTACATCATTAGTCAGACCTTTTTAGAGGCGGTATTCCTCTTCAAGGGCTCCTGGTTACATACCGTGTTGGTGTTAAGCAGAGATGAGCATATATATTTTACTATGCCTTCCCAAACAAGACTCTTTTGTATTTTTGAAGTATACTAAATCTAATGGTAAGAGACCTGTTTTACTATAGTATTGATATTTAAGCCAGAGATAGTTTAAGTAAGGTACCAAATTCATGTAATGTTCTGAAATTTTGAAGATATTGATAAAATCTCACTTTGTCTTCGTTATGAATTTATATATATAAATTATAATATATATATATATATATATATATTATATATATATATTATATATATATATATATATATACTATAGATTGAAAATAAGCATCATTTGAGCTTATTTTCTAGATTTTTGTCAGTTTCGATTTCTACATAGAAGGGACAGATATTTGATTTATCAAAGAGTCTGTCGGTCTGTAATCCTTATGCAAGTTATGTACCTAATCTAGTCATATATACTCATATCTGGACATGACTTTTTCATTTTGCTGTGCCTTATTAAAAGATTTTTTTTTAAGTTGCGTTTGTTTTGTCATATATTGTGTTCGATGTGTAAAGCTTTACAACATATAATATTTACACTCTTTCAATGTATTGAAATTGAAACAAGAATTTTCTGTTTCCATTATATAATGTTATAAAATAATATTACATAAATTTAAAAAAAAAAAAAAAATAATGTTGGTTTAAAAACAATTCCGTATTTCATTTTTACAATTGTGTGAATTCAATAAGATAAAATGTATGTTTTTTTTTATCTTACTTTTTTGGGTGAGAAGTAACGCTATTCTGCCCACAAAAGATCAAATTTTTTTTTTTCAAGATTTGTATCTGACCCTGGACAGCAAAGAATAATCTTTCATTGTTCCATGATTTTTTTTTATTGCAATGGCAATTTGTTTTAATTTTAGAATATTGTTAATCATGTTTTGGTAATCAAAATCATCTTTCTGCAACTTAGCCTTCTTTTTTTAAGGAGGGCAATGTTTATTCATTGACTGATTTTTAGTCATTAATGTTGTTGTTGCTTTTGTTAATGTTATCAATATTATTATTATTAATTATTATTATTATTAATTATTATTATTAATTATTATTATTATTATTATTATTATTATTATTATTATTATTATTATTATTATCATCATCATTATTATTATTTTAAATTTCTACTGCTAGTATCAATACTACTACTACTACTATTACTACTACCACCATTACTACTACCACTATTACTACTACTACTACTACCACTAATACTACTACTACTTTATGATTTTTATTATTATTATTATTATTATTATTATTATTATTATTATTATTATTATTATTATTATTATTATTATAGTAATGTGAGGAAAAAAAAATTTAAAAATATATAGCAAAGTTTACACGTATATCCAGCCATCCCTCCCCTTCTGCCATGTTGATTATTCATATCGCTTCACTTCATCTTTCAAGTATTCCAGAAATATATTTACCAGCTTTTTTTTTTTTTTTCTCCTCATGGTTTAGAATCATCAGTTATAAGGAAATAAGAAGTTGGAAATGTGGCTTCCTTTTGAGTCCCAATTTCCCCCTTTTGCACATGGTCTCCCATTGTCTGCCTTTGTCACCAGACAATCCCAAAACTTTTTTCTTGTCTTAATCCTATATTATTGTTATTATCATATTATCATTATTGAACCCAGCCACCATGCCATTTACAAAACTGTGTTTGCCCCTTTAAAAATCACAACGACTTATTTGAAATGTTTTTTTTTATATGTATAGATATTTACTAATGCATACAACCCCTAGAAAAGTAATTAAGTTAATAATAGTGTCCGTTGTCAGTTCTCAAAATGAAAGCTCAGATTCCATTACTGCTCTTTTGCTTCATTGTCTAGGCATGAAATAGGTGAAATATTCAACATACAATATTTGTAACGAAGAGTTTACATTTTGAGGACTGGCATTGGATATGAGCAATTTTATGATATAGGAGTGCTAGCTGTACAAATGATGGTTGTTGAATGTTATGTGAGGAAGAATTCCTCAAAGGATTTCTAGATCCACAGGCCTTTATATTAATCACAAATGGGATAGTTATGGGAAGATAAGATTTTTAGATATTGACCATTTGTTATTTTTATTTTTTATTTTATTTTAAAATATTTGATTTGATTTAATTTGATTATAATTTTTGTTTTAAATAAAAAATTGTGGTTGTTACCTTACCCGATGAAATTCTACTCAATACATTGGCCTTTTCCTCCTCCTCCTCCCCCAACATATCTTTTCCTCCCTCCCTTCCATCGCCACTTTCATTCCCATTTGTTTCCTTCCATCTATTTAGTCAAAAGGTCAGTCTTGTATGATGGACAAAAAGACATGTTCTGGTGGGTTGGAATTGTATTCAGTAGTCTATGTCACGCACCCGGCAACGGCGGCCATCTTGGTTCTAAACAAAGAAAATCTTACTTTTTATTCTTCATGCTGGCGAGAACTTTTCATTCCCTTTTCATATGCCTTGTATCAGAATGTGTAAAAGTCAAAACATGATCAAATTGATGGGTTTTTTTCCCTCTGGATACGCTTTTAAGCTCGCCGGAGAAATATTTCATACGGCGTCCGCCATTGTTCCGATAGTTTAGAGCCAGTGTTACTAAGTTACCATGCGTCATTAGGAAGGGACGGTACGACTATTGAATCCTATTGTCACTCTTGCTGTCACTTTATATTCCCCTATATCTGTGGTCTTTCCATCTTTACTCTTACGGATCGGAATTGCCTTTTAAATTCTCTGGCTGTAGGTTTTACTTTAAGGTCACAAATTAAGGGTTTTTTTTGTGTGTGCTGGACTCCATGTAGGCACACTGATTGACTACTGTTGGTATTTGCTTCTGTTCTAAGATCTCTCTCTCTCTCTCTTTTTCTCTCTCTCTCTCTCTCTCTCTCTCTCTCTCTCTCTCTCTCTCTCCTCTCTCTCTCTCTCTCTCTCTCTCTCTCTCTCTCTCTCCTCTCTCTCTCTCTCTCTCTCTCTCTCTCTCTCTCTCTCTCTCTCTCTCTCTCTCTCTCTCTCTCTCTCTCTCTCTCTCTCTCTGTGTGTGTGTGTGTGTGTTCTTTTTCTTGGTTAGATCTATTATCGATCTCATAATTTTCCCTTTTCCTGGATCTAAAATGAACTATTGAGAGTCGTCTGGGCCGCAAAGATTCTAAAATAATTTAATCAAAATTTATTCCTTTTGTCTTAATGTAAGGTGCCATTTAGCCATTGACCTGGGAGTATTACCAACATTTTCTACAGTATAGGGAGGAATGCAAATGCTTTTCATTTTTCATGTCATCCCTACAATTCAGTAATATGTCAGAATGGTTCAATCAACAGTTAGTTTGGTTATATCAAAATTGTCAACTAGATAACTAGTTTCTTGGATCAATAGTATTTTAATATGATAGTTATTAACCATTTGAGTGTATCTATTTTGCTGGGTGGGGTTCCCAACCTCCCATAATGGGCAAGGAGGTACTTGCTGTGTCTTCTATCCCCCTGTATCTGTTTTCTAATTGCTTTCTGTCTTTGTCTTGGAATGAGATTACTAAGTTTTGTCCTGGCCGGAGTCCTTGGCTGGTTGGGAAACATTCGAATGTATAGATATGGTTTTGGGAGATATTTTTTTCCCTTGTAAATCATCTCTCTTATGTAGTTATTTTTAACATATGATTTTTAAACCTTTGAGTGTATTCCTCTTAGTGTGGAATCTTGTGCTGGTGTCCGGTGAGACTTTTTGGTGATCTCAAACTAAGTACTCTGATATTGTGCTCTTGGAATCTATGTCTGTTCCCTATTTGAACCATTCCCCTTTGTCTTACCTATTCTTGGGTGCTTTAATTGTAATTTTAGAACCTTTTACCATCCCATGTTCTTCATTTTAACTGGTGCTGATAAGACCTTATTGTGTTGCAACACTGTAAAACACTTAAAAACAAAGTATCTATTTTGGTAGAGATTTGATAGCAGTAAACACAAGGATTTAATGTTCTTGAATATACTTAACTCTTTTGAACTTCTTTCCTTCACTGAGCCTCTCTTGCGGATTCCACGCCCTGGGTGGGGCTCCTGACCTCTGTGGTCTTTCCCTGGGAGGGAAACAGTCAAATGTATAGTTAGTTTGGGAGATATATTTTTCATTGTAAATCACCTCTCTGTAATGCACTGTATTATGTCTTATTTCCATATTATTGATGATTTGTAAACATTTGAGTGTCTTCTTCTTAGTGGGGATCTTGCTTGTGTCTGAATGAGACTTAGGTGATTTCAAACTGAGTGCTTTGAGTGTGTGCTCTTGGAACTACATCTGTTTCTTATTTGAACCAATTCTCCTTTGTCTTACCTTTTCTTTCGGTGCTTTAATTGTAATTCTAGAACATTTTACCAACTCATTTTCTTCCTTTTTATTGGCGATGATATGACCTTAATGTGTTGTAAGCACCATAAAACCCTTAAACAAAACAACAAACTATTCCTCACAGATCCACCATATTGCTACCTTTTCTAGCCCCCTCCCCACCCTCAAATATCATTTACCCTTTTCATGCAGCTTTGTGTCATCGTTCCAGTTTTGCTTGGGTATCTGCTGAGAAGGAAAAGGTGGAATTAATAATAGACTGTATCTTTTACCTTGTGAATCATCCTTCCATTTACATTTGTCATTAAGTTCTTTGTGTTATCTTTATTTTTCTTAGATGCTTTTTGGCTTTATTTAAATCTTTTTTTTTGATACTGAAATGACCTAAAGGAACTGCAGATGTTGTTAAATCCCTTTAAAAAATATTGTTGCTGATTAGTAAATTAAATCTTTTTGATTATTCATAATCTTTCTTCCTTATTGGAACTGTACTGTAAAACCTATAAAAACCAAAAACATATGATTTGCCTCGGGGATTGATGGGATCTATTTTGCTTTCGTCTTTTACTCCCCTGTTTCATTTGTCCTATACGTCTTTGTTCTTGAATGAGACCATTATGTCTTGTCTGGGCCCCCCCACCTGGATTGTTTTGCCTAAAAAAAATCACATGGATTTGTCTTGTTTTTCCCTTTCAAACCATTGCTTGTGTGCTGCTTTTATATTTTGTGTACATTTTGACTTTTTACTTCTTTGGCAAAGGTTATTCTCAACTCAGCCCAACTCAGCCGGGCATTACTGTCAATATTGCATATCCAAAGGAAAACCATGTCACTTTCCTGGTGGTATTGGTGTATCTTCAGAATTTCTCAAAAACAAGGTGCCAGCAGGTTGGTTGTTCCACAAGCAGGACCTATTTGGGGAAATAGCAAAGATAACTTACAAAAACTGGATGGAGGAATATTAAGTTTGAAATTATGACAGTCTAGCACAGATAGTATTTAATTTAATTTCATAGGTATTGATTTATTGATATCTTTAAGACTATTTACTCTGTACAAAGTTATTTTGACACTAGCCTGCTTTTCATGGTGAGGTAACCTTCCATACATGTTATACCACTAGGTTCTATGCCTTTCGATGCACAGATGGATGGCGGGTGGTTGGATGGGAGCATCACCCTTGAATCGTATACCTATGATGTTCGCATGGGTGTACGATCCGATAGTGATGTCGTTTCTTCTTCTCTTTACTAGCCTATCCTGCTTCTTTGGTTTGTGATTGTATTTTTGACAGGGATATTTTTTTCCTGTAAATCCTCTGCCTGTTTGTTCTTGGTTATTTATAATTTAGCTTATGATATCTTTAGGTTATGATTTTAATTGACATTTGTACTATTTTTGTTGGATTGCTTGTTTTTTTGTTTCAGCGGTCTCTCATATAACCTCAATTGTGTTGGAAGAGACCTAAAGCAACAAACAAACAAAAAAAAAAACAGATGGATGGCCACAGGATCTACTTCTATTATAACTAGTTGCCTTGTCTTTTTTCTTTGGTGCTTTTTAGTGCATCTTTAACTCTGTAACGTACTGGCTGTACTTTTTTTTACTACAGTTAAATGGATACATTTTATGCTTGAACTTGTTCTCATAACCAATCTGGCTTTCCCGGGATTTTAAGTTTTAACGTAATAGAAGATTGGTGCTGATTGTTTTTCAACTGATTACTCTTTTAATCCCGTCCTCTATCACCTATTATATTTATTGGAATTTCTTTTCTTAGCACAAATGTTGAGAGATTGTGTAGAACAGTGATGCCAGATCGAATTGGATTTGTGTCCACAAATGCATTGTCCTGGAATGACACACTGACCCTGGCTCAGATCATTTACCTTTTATAAGGGAGGTATTTGTTTTCTTACAACTCATCTCCTGTTATATAATTTTTTTTTTTTTTTTAGAAAATTGGTACATAGTAATAGTATGTTTTCTCAAATGGGGTTCTGTGTCCTGATCTTGATGGAACTTTTGAATGATTGCCTCTGGATCTTTTCCTGTTAATATAGTCAAACCAAGTCTTTATTGGTGCTACTATGAGCATAACGTCTTGTAAGCACCGTATTTCTCTAACAATCAAACTTACACCTTTTGTCATAATGTTTAATTCTTGGGTTTGGACATTGTTCATTTGCTTATGATTAATTGATATTATCATTAGTTTGTAAAACTGCATTTCTGTCATTAGGATATTGTCATTTTTAGGGTCTTTCACTTTTTCTTTAACTCAAACTGTCATCATAACCATACATTTTTGTGTGTACGTGCGCAATGGAGCTCAGAATTAAAACTCATCTTTAATACTCTGTTGCAATTATTGCAAGTTACAGGAAACTTCCTGCTAGTTATGACAACTGGATCCACAGGAAATGATGCAGGGCCTGTTTGTTTTCACAACTGCAATTGTTCAATTTCGCAAGTCCCTCAGGAAAAGTTCTAATTTAAAAAAAAATATAACCATAGATTTTAAAAGTTACTGGCATTATGGGTTGGCAGCTCTGGTTCAGGGCTTGCTTAGTAAATTGTACTCAAACAAACCATCTGATTTGCCTATAAGGAACTTAATATCTGTTGTAAAATAAAATGGACTTCTTCAAATAGAAAATGCTAAAGTGGAATTTTGGGGGATCAAAACTTTTCCAAGTCATGACTTTTATACAATGCCATGGTTTACATGATCTTTCAAGGTCACTTATATAAGTGAAAGATTAGCTGTCATGCTAGGGGTCTAAAATACTCAAACCCGATAAAGATTTAAGCACAGAATCCATGTTAAGAAGTATATTATAATTTAAAGGAATTTGCGTCTGAGAATTTAATGACTTGATACCCATACCATATTTATTCAGGATTATGATAAATTTGTGTTGTGTAATGTGTTTTTATTGTAGTTTGGAATTTTACAATTATGTCAATTGCTGGTTGTGATTTTGACTTGCCAAGAAGTATGAAAGATTACATTCTTATAAGGTTTCTTGCCATCTCTGATCTTTTCATGAATAATCCTGCTTCGATGTGTGATGTGTATTTTTGTGTAGGTGTGCGGGTATGTGTGTGTATGTATGCGTCCGTTTGTTGGCGTGTTGAAAATGAGAAAAAAAAATAATTTGTATATTCATGTAACATGTCTTTAACCATCCATTTAAATAATGTCCAGGTTCATTAGCTGCTGTGCTGAGTTATGCTCATTATTTTCAGTCAAATTATATTTTTTCAATCGCCATTTTTAGTTTTAAAAAAAGGCTCCTCTGGAAAGCTTATTAAGAAATATCCCTCTCTTTAAGTCTACTAGTCTTATTTATAGTTATTATTGGCTTATGAATGTACAGGGCCATTTTATCTTGATTTGTGTTTCATTAATCAAATCTCAAATCCTGGTCCTGAGGGTTTAAATTGATGGTTTCAGTGATATATATAAAAACATTGATTCACCTTTTAAAACAACCAAAGAGTTAAAATGCTTAAGAATGTTGTAGAGTGATTTACTTGTGGGATGAATAATTTATGCTGAAAGAAATGGTTTTTTTTTTGTTTTTGTATATACGACACATTTTATCTTATACACATATATTTCAAAATTATTAAGTACTTTTAGGAATCGTCATATTGTAAGAGGGTTTTGAAATCTATCACTCTCTCTCTCTCTTTCTCTCTCTCTTTCTCTCTCTCTCTCTTACCGTGTCTTCTATCCCCGTATACCTGTTTTCCAACATGCTTTCTGTCTTTGTCTTGGTGTGAGATTGCTCGGTTTTGTCCCGACCCTGGCCGGAGTCCTTGACTGGGAGGGAAACAGTCAAATGCATAGTTATTGTTTTGGGAGATGATATTTTTTTCCTTGTAAATCATCTCTCTGTTATGTATTATTATGTTTGTTATTTTTAATGTATAATGCAAGCATTTGAGTGTATTCCTCTTTGTTGGATTTTGTGCGTGTGTCCGGATGAGACTTATAGGTGATCTCAAACTAAGTACATTGGTGGTATGCTCTTGGAATCTACATCTGATCCCTATTTGTTCTCAGTTCCCCTTTGTCTTACTTTTTCTTGGGTGCTTTAATTGTAATTCTAGAACTTTTTACTATCCCATTTTCTTCCTTTTTACTGGCGCTGATATAACCTAAATGTGTTGCAAGCGCCGTAAAACCCTTAAAAACAAACAAAACAAACATTTCTCTCTCTCTCTCTCTCTCTCTCTCTCTCTCTCTCTCTCTCTCTCTCTCTCTCTTCTCTCTCTCTCTCTCTCTCTCTCTCTCTCCCCCTCCCCGTTGGTGGGTGGGGTTTCCTGCCTCCCATAGGTGGCAGGGAGGTACTTGCTGAGTCTTCTATCCCCCTGTTTTCCAATTGCTTTCCGTCTTTGTCTTGGAATGAGATTACTTAGTATTATCCTGATCCTGGTTGGAGTCCTTAGCAGGGAGGGAAACAGATATTTTTTCCTTGTAAATCATGTCTCTTATATACTGTTCTCAAAATATGATTTATAAATATTTGAGTGTATTAGTGTGGACTTGTATCTGGTTGAGACTTTGAGGTGATATCAAAGTACACCGATAGTGTGCTCTTGGAACCTACATCGGTTCCAGTTTTGAACCATTTTCCATTGTCTTTTTCCTTTTAAGAAGTCCTTTTAATTGTACATATAGAATGTTTTTACTTTCCAATTTTCTTTTTATTTTGCGCTAGTAATTTCCTGAGGAAAGGGGAATATTGGATGTCTTGATCTGGTGAATTTTTCACCAGTCCACAGCCTCTTCTATCTCTTTATATCATAATTTGCCAGTGTTGAATATCAGCTATCTCAGCTTTCTTTTTATTAAAGTGGTATCAAAAACTAAATTCCCTAGAAAAATAAACTTTTTTGTCTTACCTTTTCTTAGCTGCTTGTCTGACATCTTCCTTCTCCCTATGCTTAAAAGGGTCCCAAAATGCTGTCATAAGATCAAATCCTTAATTCCCATTTTTTACTCGTTAGAATTGATTAAGACTGGCTTTGGAAATGGGTGGAGTATTTTGACCTTCCATGGTGGGGAGGTGTCTACTATCCCCCTTTACCTGTTTTGTGATTTGCTCTCTTGTCTGTTTTGGAGTGTGATTACTTGATTTTGTCCTGGCCCTTGCTGGAAGGGGGAAACAGTCGAACTAACACCTGTGCTTGTGTCTGGATGAGACTTTTAGGTGATCTCAAGCTAAGTACCTTGATAGATGCTTTTGGAATCAACACCTATTCCCTATTTCAACCAATTCCCCTTTGTCTTACCTTTTCTTGTGTGTACTTTAATTTTAATTCTAGAACTTTTTACTATCCCATTTTCTCCCTTTTTACTGGCGCTGATATGACCTAAGTGTGTTGCAAGCGCCGTAAAAACCCCTAAAAACAAAACAAACATTGGATTCAGTTTCTTATGGGGGAAAAAAAAAAGTAGATTTAGTATACAATCAGAATATTGTCTTAAGTGTGACCGGGTGGTGATTAAAAAAAGCAAAAAAAAAAACTTTTTTTTCTTCCAAATGGATGACTCTATTTATATATCTTATACATAATTTTTGAAGGTCACACTATATTCCTGTTTACATGTGTATTATTTTAAGAATAAAAACACCCCAGTAATTTCAGAAGGCAGAATGTCCTTTAGTTCAAGGGTTTGTTATCCGCCTCGCTGATTGATTTTTCAGTTCACAGTGGTCCATAGCCTTGCTTTAACTTCTATCCCCCTATATCTTTTCCATGTGGATTTTTGTTATTGTTCTAGAATGAGACGCGTTTGGTTTCTGTTTGGAGTAATTTGCTGAGAGTAAGAACAGTAAATGGAATTTATCTTTTTTAAAAATGTGAGATGATATTTTCCCCCCATGTAAATCACCTGTTCATTACCTATTAGTTGTGTCAATGTTAGGTCTTTGATATGATGCTTGTTTTAATATTTGAGTTCGTCCCTGAGATCTCCTAGCATGGCAGTGGGAAACTGGTGGTTTCAGGCTACAGTATCTTACTCATGGATCTACTTCTGATGTTTGTTAAATTAAACCTTATTTTCTTTTATTCTAACGTTAATTTTCCATATCGAAATATTTTGTCATTTTTACTGAATCTGATGAATCAAATGATTGTTCATGATTAATATAGGGTGAGCGTTGTGTGTGTATGGGTGTGCGTGTGGGCTTATGTGTATGAACGTTTTACATGCGTTTGTGTGTGCAATTAATCCCATTATGTCAGGTTGAATATGCTTATAACATCCTAATAGAGTGGTAAAGTGGCAAGACAGGCAGATATTGTGTGGCTGTTCATTAGTATATTTTACATAAAACCATTGCTTTTATGATGATGGAATAAAAAGGCCCCCACTTACTAATGATTTAAAGGGAAATTCATCGTAATGTTTAGTGGTTGGAATACTACTGGAAGTGTTGCCAAATTTATTATTTTCTGAAATTACAAGTATTCCTTTACTAACTTATAGATATTTCAGAAGTTGACACCACATATGAGTGCTTTTCGTTATATTTATTTTTTTATTTTATTTTAAAGAATGATTATTATAGATACGTTGAGGCTTCGCCTCTACTACTCGTGTAGCAGATCTCACAAATTTGGTTCAGTTTATCATTTTCATATGCAATTTTTTTTGGTCTGCATTTAACATGAAGATAATTTTGAAACAACGATTTCAGTTGTGAAAAAACTGTCTTGTCAACATACTGACGGTGATGTGCTCTATATCAATATCGTGATTTAATCTTTATTCGTGCTACTGCTGTTATGGCCTTTTTTTGTTCAGGAGACAAAACATAAAAGCAGCGGTTTTTCCTTATTTTTAAATGTCAAATGTATTTTTTTCTCTTAAACTGTTTAATGATAAGGTCTAAAGTGGTTATTTGTTTTTTTACATGAAATAAGTTTTCTGAAATAAAATATTCGTTTAAACAGATTTACGGTTAGAGCTTAGAGCACAACGCCATCGATATGTAACCTTAATTGCCAGATGACAACGCCATCTCATAACTTCAAACTTAAAATTATATGAGTTTGGAATAAAATGAATGGGATTTACTCAAGTTTTAATCCGAAGATCTTTTTTTTAGCCCTTTAAAAGATATATACATTATAGTTATTTTTTTCATTTGAAGACAAGCCTCTTTTGGCTCTGATAGGTTGTATATAGAATAAATTTACTTTGAGCATTTTTCTCCCCCAACCCTCTTTTAAAAAATAAAAATGAACAAATGTTTTGGTCAGCTTAAAATAAGTAACCACAGTGATAATGCTCCTCATTCCTTTAGGAATTTTATCAGGGAGTCAGTCAGATCGGTGGTCTATAGTTTTGGTTTTGTTCTTTCTTAGAATGCAATATTTTCATATTTACAAACTTGCTCAATTTTATTGTCTAGTTTCTTCCCTTAACCTTAATTAGATTTAAAAGAAATTTATATATATATACATATATACACATTATTTTTTAAACTATTAACATGTACAGTACTTATGGTTTTTGTTTTTATTTTTTTTTTCTCCAACTGCATTTTTGCATTTTGACCATTGTTAATTTTTTGTCTTATAGTATGATAGTGTGTACTGAAGATAATCATTTCCATTTGAAAATAATTGATTTAACATCGTTGCATGTAAAAGTAGTTATTATTAGTAAAGCAAGAAAATGAAATTCTCCCACCAAGGTACTCTGCCTATTTATCTAGTTTTAGCTGGGGTTACGATTGGACCTGACGAGATTTTATCGTTTGTTATTTATTTTGATCTATCGGTATCTTGGAATATTTTCAATTTGATATTTATTTGTCGTTTCCTTTTTTTCTTGGGTGGAACACCCTTATTCTCACGATTTTTCCCCACGAATTTTGTGTTAATTTTTATTCCGGAGATTTTTGCTGATTTTTGTTTGCAGAAAACGTGGTATGTATAATGTTAAAGAATGACATTAAAAGCTTAGTATAGATTCAATATGATTAATCCTATACTAGCTCGCAGGTTCATCATTCCATGCGGTATTTTTAAAGAATAGCCTAAATCCCACCCAGCATTATTCTTCCACCAAGAGCTGCATAGGTTTCTTCTTGTGGGGTACTATACACAAGTATTCATATTTTATTATATTGTATATTTTTTTCCAGATAATTGGCCATTTCTTTAAAAAAAAATTATCTTTATGTTACAGTTGTATGCAAAGGAAAAGAATAAAGGCGTTCTTTCAAGAAATTGTCTTGTTATGCTATTGCATTATTTCTACCGTTTAAAAATATAGTGTGGATGGAATTCACCATTTTGGGGTGGAGTCTTTAGCCTCCCATGGTGGGTATGAAGGTCAGCTTGCTGTGACTTCTATCCCCCTATGTTCGATTTACTTTTCCATGTTGTGTTCCTTTAATGACTCCCATAGTGAGCCAGGAGGTACTTCCCCGTCTTCTATCCCCTTCTATCCCTATACTATATCTGTTTTCCAACATGCTGTCTGGCTTTGTCTTGGAATGAGATTAATTGGTTTTGTCCAGGCCCTGGACGGATACTCTAGCTGGGAGGGAGACAGTCAAATGTATAGTTAGTTTTGGGAGATATTTTTTCCTTGTAAATTATCTGTTATGTCATGTATTATGTTTTGTTTACGTATTATATATTTGTAAACATTTGAGTGTATTCCTCTAAGTGGAGACCTCCTGTTTCCTATTTGAACCCATTCCCCTTTGTCTTAGTTTCTTGGGTGCTTTAATTGTAATTCTAGAACTTTTTACAATCTCATTTTCTTCCTTTTTACTGGCCTGATATGACCTTAATGTGTTGCAACTGGGTGGGGTTCCTGACCTCCCATAGTGGGCAGGGAGGTACATACTGTGTCTTCTATCCCCCTATGTCTGTTTTCCAACTTGCTTTCTGTCTTTGTCTTGGAATGAGGTTACTTTGTTTTGCCCTGGCCACAGTGCTTGGCTGGAGGGAACGGCAATGCATAGTTCTTGTTGGGAGATATTTTCCTTGTAATCATCTCTCTTATGCGGGTGGTTGGATGGAGCATCACCTGAATCATATACTATGATGTTCGCATGGTGTACGATCCGATAGTGATGTCGTTTCTTCTTCTCTTTACTAGCCTATCTGCATCTTTGTTTGTGATTGTATTTTGACAGGGTATTTTTTTTCTGTAATCTTCTGCCTGTTTGTTCTTGGTTATTTAATTTAGCTTATGATATCTTAGGTTATGATTTTGATTTACATTTGTACTATTTTGTTAGATTGCTTGTTTTTTTTGTTTCAGCGGTCTCTCATATAACCTCAATTGTGTTGGAAGAGACCTAAAGCAACAAACAAACATCTCTCTTATGTATTATTATGTTTGTTGTTTTGAATGTATAATGTAAGCATTTGAGTGTATTCCTCTTAGTGGGATCTTGTTCTGTGTATGGGTGAGACTTTTAGGTGATCTCAAACTTAGTACACTGATGTGTGCTCTTGGAATCTACATCTGTTTCCTATTTGAACCAATTCCCCTTTGTCTTACCCTTTTCTTGGGTGCTTTAATTGTAATTCTAGAACTTTTTACTTTCCAATTTTCTTCCTTTTTACTGGCGCTGATATGACCTTAATGTGTTCCAAGCGCCGTAAAACCCTTAAAACCAAAACCTTGTCTTGGAGTGAGATTACTTGGTTTTGTCCTGGTCCTGGCCGGAAACCCTAGCTGAGAGGGAATCAGTCAAAGGTATAGTATAGTTTTTGGAGATGATATTTTTTTGTCTTGTAAATAATCTCTCTGTTATGCAGTGCTGGGTGGGGTTCCTGACCTCCCCTTATATCTGTTTTCCAACATGCTTTCTGTCTTTGTCTTGGAATGAGATTACTTGGTTTTGTCCTGGTCCTGGCTGAGAGGGAAACAGTCGAATGTATAGTTTTAAGAGATGATATTTTTTTCATTGTAAATCATCTCTCTGTTATGCACTGTATTATGCTTTCTTTATATTATATGATTTGTAAAACATTTGAGTGTGTTCCTCTTAGCGGGGACCTGTGCTTGTGTCTGGATGAGACTTTTAGTGATCTCAAACTAAGTACTTTGATAGTGCTTTGGAATCTACACTGTTTCTTATTTGAATCATTCCCTTTTGTTTCCTTTTTTGGATGCTTTATTGTAATTCTAGAACTTTTTACTATCCCATTTTCTTCCTTTTTACTGGCGCTGATATGACCTTAATGTGTTGCAAGCGCCGTAAAACCCTTAAAAACATAAAAACATAAAAACATTCCCCTATGTATGTTTTCCAACATGCTTCCTGTCTTTGAATGAGATTTCTTGGTTTTGTCCGGATACCCTGGCTGAGAGGGAAACAGTCAAATGTATAGTTAGTTTTGGGAGATGCTATTTTTTTCCTTGTAAATTATCTCTCTGTTGTGTACTGTATATTTTGTTTACATATTATATTGATTGTCGGGTGGGATCTGACTCATAGGGGCAGGAGGTACATACTGTGTCTTCTATCCCCTATATCTGCTTCTGTCTTTGTCTTGGAATGAGATTACTTGGTTTTGTCCTGCCTGCTGGAGGAAACAGTCAAATCATAGTTATTGTTTTGGGAGATGATATTTTTTTCCTGTAAATCATCCTGTTTATGTTATTTTTTGTTGTTTTTAATGTATAATGCAAGCATTTGAGTGTATTCCTCTTTGTTGATTTTGTGCTTGTGTCTGGATGAGACTTATAGGTGATCTCAAACTAAGTGCATTGGTGGTATGCTCTTGGAATCTACATCTGATCCCTATTTGTTCCCAGTTCCCTATGTCTTACTTTTCTTGGGGCTTTATTGTAATTCTAGAACTTTTTACTATCCATTTTTTTTCCTTTTTACTGGCGCTGATATGACCTTAATGTGTTGCAAGCGCCGTAAAACCCTTAAAAACAAACAAAACATATATGATTTGTAAACATTTGAGTGTATTGCTCTTAGTGGGGACCTGTGCTTGTGTCTAGATGAGACTTTTAGGTGATCTCAAACTAAATACACATAGTGGGAAGGGAGATACACACATACTGGTTCTTCTATCCCCCCTGTATATGTTTTCCAACTTGCTTTCTGTCTTGGAATGAGGTTACTAGGTTTTGTCTGGGTGGGGATCCTGTTCTCCCACAGTGGGCAGGGAGGTACTTGCTGTGTCTTCTACCCCCCTGTGTCTGTTTTCCAATTGCTTTCTGTATTTGTCTTGGAATGAGATTACTTGGTTTTGTCCTGTCCTTGGCTGGGAGGGAAACAGTCAAATCTGTAGTTAAAGTTTTGGGAGATAATTTTTTCCTTGTAAATCATCTATCTGTTATGTACTGTACTGTTTTTGTTTTTTTTTTAAACATATGATTTGTAAACATTTTGAGTGTATTCCTATTAGTGGGGACCTGTGCTGGTGTCTGGTTGAGACTTTTAGGTGATCTCGAACTAAGTACACTAGTAGTAGTGTCGTATGGTCTTCACACCTCCAAGTGCGACTCATTCAGCCATTTGATGTAGTCGTCATCAGCTTTGTGGATAGCAGGATAGCCACCCTCTATGGATGTTGATGGACAGTGAAGTACCACATGTCCTGATTTGGAGCGTTACAGGCTTGGCATGTTGGTGTTGTTATATAGCCCCATTTGTGGAGATTAGATGCTGTTCAACCGTGTTTAGATCGTAGTCTGTTACAGGAGGACCACTGTTTTCTGTTTAGTGTGTAGAAACCTGGGAGTGGTGTTGCTGTAGGGTCTTCGATTAGATCACTGTTTTTTTTGGTTTGTTTTTCTCCCATTCAGTTTTCCAGCTATCAGAGAGGTCGAAATGTTCTTTTTTGGATTTGTAGAACGGTTTGCGAGATTTTAGGCGTGATGTTGTGGGGGGCTGATTGGGTGATTATTCTGAGTGGAGTATTTGATGTTGTTTTCTCCAGTCGGTGATCTTGTTTTTGTGTCGCCTCTTCTCTTCCGAGATGGGGAGGGGCAATTGCGCTCATTATTGGTAACCACGAGGTGGGAGTTGATTTCAATGTGCCAGAAATTGTACTCATGGTGTTATTGAGAGCGGAGTCTACTATTTTGGTGTGAGTGGACCTTGCCCAGACAGGGGCACAGTATTCTGCTACACTGTAACAGAGTGCTATAGAGGATGTTCTGAGGACTGATGTGGAGGCACCCCAGGAACTTCCAGCAAGTTTTCTAACGATACCGTTCCTTTTCTGGAGTTTATGTGCAGTATTTTCTAGGTGTTTCCTATATGTGAGGGACCGGTCCAGGATTACGCCGAGATATTTTGGGTTTTGGTCGTATGGTAACGTAGAGTTATTAGTTGTGACATGTATTTGTTGGTCAGCTTGATGGTTATCTAGATGGAACAGAGTACTGAAGTTTTTGTGGTATTCATTCGAAGGTACCATTTATTGAAGAGTGATGGCAGAATGTTGGTGTCGTCTGTAAGCGTTTTTTCAATTTGTTTAAGGTCGTTTGATTGCCATGCAATTGCGATGTCGTCAGCATAACCAAATTTGAAAGCTTTAGTTTCGGGAATGTCGCTTATGTAGACGTTGAATAGAGTTGGTGCTAGAACAGAGCCCTGAGGTACTCCATTTATTATTGTTCTTTTCCTGCTGGTCTTGTCTCCTAGGCAAACATGATATGTTCTTTTTCCTGACATTTTGATAAGGAGTGTTAATGTTTTTTTGCAGTTGATATGTTTTGCTAGTTTATACATCAAACCGTCATGCCAAACTGTATCATAGGTCGATGGACACTGCCCCAGTTTTAACTTTTCGTTCATATCCGCTTTCGATAAATGATGTGAGCGCTAGTACCTGTTCAGTTGTGTCACGTCCAGGCCTGAAACCTGCTTGTTCAGGTGTTATATATACTAAGTACACTGATAGTGTTCTCTTGGAATCTAAATCTATTCCCTATTTGAACCGATTCCCCTTTGTCTTACTTTTTCTTCAAGACCTTTTAATTGTACATCAAGAATGTCTTTCCTATCCAATTTTCTTCATTATTACTGGCGCTGATATGACCTAAATGTGTTGCAAGCGCCGCAAAACCCTTAAAAACAAACAAAAGAAACACACTAGGTTTTGTCCTTGGATTGGAGGGAAACAGTCGAATGTATAGTTAACTTTGGGAGATGATATTTTTCCCCCTTGTAAATCATCTCTCTGTTATGCACTATATTATGTTCTGTTTAGGTATTAGTATTATATATGATTTGTATACATTTGAGTGTATTCCTCTAAGTCGGGACCTGTGCTTGTGTCTGGATGAGACTTTCAGGTGATCTCAAACTAAGTACTTTGATAGTGTGTTCTTGGAATCTATATGTTTCTTATTTGAACCAATTCCCCTTTGTCTTCCCTTCCTCTGCCTTAAATGTAATTCTAGAACGGTTTTTAAAAAAATCTATTTTTAGAATCGCGTTCCTCGATGGGAACCTCCATCAAAAGTCTAACATAATTGTTGCAATTCCAAAATATCTTCATATTTTCGTTGAAAATACGAGTGTAGCACACAAGCAGTGTAATTAACTTTTTTTTTTTAAAATTTAAAACATTCATCATCATTTTTGGACAGGTAAAAAACAGGATTTTGAAATAACTGGGCCTCAAAATAATAAGGTAAGTCATTTATTATAGATATAAAGTTCTAATATTTTATGTAAAAACGTCTTTCTTTCCGATCCGATTTGTTTTTAAAAGGCATTTGATATAAACTCACGCGTGTACTGATGATTTCGAACACTGTATTTCAAACCATGAAACGAGGCGACAACCGAAATGAGCAAAAAGCTTTTAAGTTTGGGTTGAAATGATTAAATAAGAAATTGAATATTAAATCCATCCCAGTAAGTTATGAGCTTTATTTAATACAAATTAGGGATTTCCATTCAAGAAACAGTTCTAAGTCCACAGATCGGGACACCCGTCGTGCTTATGGCACGTTGCTTTGATGTATGTCAGATCGGGGTTACGCATGGATACTATTTGGTGTTTTTATTGTTAGTAAACAAATTATTTTACATTTTTCGAGACGAGACTTTTAAGTGATCTCAAACTAAGAAAACTGATAGTTTGCTTTTGGAATCTAAATCTGTATCCTATTTGAACCCTTCCTCTTTGTTTTACTTTTTCTCGTGTGCTTTCAATTGTAAATCTATGATTTTTTTGACTATCCTATTTTCTTCCTTTTTACTGGCGATGAAATGACCTAAATGTGTCGCACTGGGTGGGATTCCTGACTCCCCATTGTGGGCAGGGAGGCACTTATTGTGTATTCTATCCCCCTATATATGTGTTTTCCAACATGCTGTCTGAGACTGTCTGTCTTTGTCTTGGATTGAGATTACTTTGTTTTGTCCAGACTCTGACCTGACACCTTGGCTGAGAGGGAAATAGTCAAATGTCTAGTCAGTTTTGTGGAGATGATATTTGTTTCCTCAATCATATCTCTGTTATGCACTGTATTATTTTTTGTTTACATATTATATTTTATGATTTGTAAACATTTGAGTATATCCCTCTTAGTGGGGACCTTTGCTTGTGTCTGAATGAGACTTTTAGGTGATCTCAAACTAAGTAATTTGATAGTGTGCTCTTGGAATCTACATCTGTTCCCGATTTGAACCAATTACCCTTTGTCTTACCTTTTCTCGGGTTCTTTAATTGTAATTCTAGAACTTTTTACTATCCCATTTTATTCCTTTTTATTGGCACTGATATAACCTAAATGTGTTGCAAGCGCCGTAAAACCATTAAATACAAAAAAGTCAAACAAACAAACAAAAAAAAACTGTGTCGCGAGCGCCGTGTAGCTCTTAAAAAAGACAAAAACGATCTCAAACCAAGTTTATTGACTGTGCGCTGAAATGACCTAAAAGTGTCTCAAGCGCCGTTTAAAAGACAAAGCAGCAAGCGCCGTAAAACCTTTAAAAACAAAACATGTTTCACACGGAGTGAGAGGGAAACGGATGGCTGCCGCTGGGTGGGGTTTTCTGACCTCCCAAGGTGGGCAGATATGTCATTTGCCGTGTCTTCCATCCCCTATATCTGTTTCCATTGCTCTGGATTGAGATTGCTTGGTTTCCCTCATGCTTCTGGCGGGGATCCTTAGCTGAGAGGGGGACAGTCAAATGTACTGTCTGTGTTGGATTCTTGACTTCCCATAATGGGCAGGGGGTCACTTACTGTGTCTTCTATCCCCCTGTATCTGTTTTCCAACATGCTTTCTGTCTTTGTTTTAGAATGAGATTACTTTGCTTTTTCCAATCTATACATGTTCTCTTATTGAACCGGTTCCCCTTTGTCTTACTTTTTCTTTGGTGCTTTAATGTATTTCTATAACTTTTTTTACAATCCTCCCATTCATTTCCGTCCACTTTACTGGCGCTGATACTGATATGACCTAAATGTGTTGCAAGATCCGTAAAACCCTTAAAAAAAAACATTAACAAAAAACAACAAACAATGTTTCCAGACCAGACACTGGCCTAGATGTTCTAGAACCAGTTTGTGGCCGGTAAAGTGAATGACTATTTTGGGCAACAAGTATCTGACACCCCATTCTCGAGACTTGATCATGAGTTTCTTTGACTCCTGCCATCATGTGAGCTTGCTTAGAGTCTAGCTAAACTACGATTAATTGTATGAAAGCATTTTAGTATAATGATTGAAATAGAGACTTCAGTCACGGTCATAAAAAAAGTAAAACATTTAAAATCGTCCCCATATTTTTATTTTGAGACGTAGCATATGGCTATGTAGTATTGGATGTTACGAACTGAACTGTGTCATCTTCAATATTTTTGTTTTTATCTCACATTTAGTCCTCTATGATATGCACCCCACTATCTAATCGATCCTTGGGGAATTGACAAACATTTGACTTGTCACTTACAATTTTTTACGTTCTCTTTTTCTGACCTCTTATTAGACAAAGACGTGTTGAAAAGAAAGTTTAAAATTACAATCTACGACTCTTTTCTCGTTCCCACCACCTGCACGTTTGAATCAATAAATATGGAGGAAATTATTATCCGCTATTTCATGGTTTTGTGCTATTGGTGAAAAGTGATTCATCACAAAGAAGCCACACAGTGAGGGGTTCTTAAATATAACTTTAGAAAATTATTTTCAAAATAGTTTGATTTGTAACACGATTACCTATCTTTATTTTTTTTTAAACAAACAAATATATTCAGCATCTATTGAGCGACAGACGCTGTACTACACAGCCAGATATCCAAGTTATTTCATGTATCGGATCTCATTCATACTTGACAACAAAATGATCTCTTCGTCTGCGCTCTATGCGATCGATTTGGCCACTCAGAATCCTCTTACTATTCTTATTCCCGCAGCTAATTGTGTAACATTGTACTGATCCTTTCACGACTTGAGCATGCAGGTGAGAGGAAAATCTTAGGACGGGATATGCTCAGTAAACCTGTCAACTGTCGTACTCTGGAAAGTCACGTATTTAAAATTTTGGCCAGAAAACTCGTTCTTGCGAGGTTCCAGGTTTGAGAGTTTTTGCGAAGACGAGGATCATTTAAATCATGGACATTTAAGGACGAGTTTTCTTGTCACATGTATAAATAAGTGTATTTCAAGAGTACGAAAGTAAATTGGTTAAAATTAAAAGGGAGACGTTAGAGTAGTTTAAGGGCATAGGTGCTGTTCGTCATTGATCATCTATTTAGAATATATATATAGGAAATGCTTTGTGACCATAGCATGTCGTGCTCTATCTTAGTGACGCTGGTTCACGTCGAAAATAAATCCCCCAAAACAAAAACAACAAACTAACAAACAAAACAAAACAAAATCTACAAAAAAAAAAAAAAAAAAAAAAAAAAACCAAAAAAAAAAACAAAAAACAAAAACAACAACAAACAAACAAACCGCGAGCTTTTATATAGCCACTTTATATCGAATAAGCGTACTCAAAGGGCTTTACAACGGGTCATAGCCAACAGCAACATTTAACATTTAAGACAAGACGTGCCTGTGAGGCAAATCCCCATTTTTTCTTCCGACAGAGACAACGCTGTTTTCATTTTACATCTGAGAGAATGTGAATAAATAGCCGTTCCAATCCAAGGACTCAACTACTAAGCGCCGCTCAGAGCGGGACTCGAACTCAGGACCCTCTGATCTGAGGGCGAGTGCCATACCACAAGACACATAGCCGCAAAGGATGCATCTATTTAATACACTATTGTGCGATACTCAATATGAGATAAGGCTTATGGTGTTTGTTAATAATAATAATAATAATAATAATAATAATAATAATAATAATAATAATAATAATAATAATAATAATAATAATAATAATAATAATAATAATAGACTCTTATAGATCGCACGGTATCCTCAACAACGAGGCGCTTGGCGCTTTAAGTTACATCAACTAACAAAAAACAATATTTAAAGTACACGACATAAAAAAAGAAATGTTTTCAAGGATTTCTTGTACGAATGCGTGGGATATCCTTACAGGTGGTGTCATTGGAGGAACGCAAAGGTCGGGTTGTCGAATATGTCTTTAGGAACTCTGTGAGGTAGGGAGGGGCAATGTTATCCAGACAACGATAAACTAGGACACATGCTTTGAATTTGACCCCTTTCTCAACAGGCAGCCAGTGTAATCTTCGAAGGAGAGGTGTGGCAAAGTCAAACCTCCGCCTTCGAAAGACCAATCTGGCAGCATTATTTTGGACCGTCTGCAACCTCTTGAGCTTATTTTCCGAGACACCAAACAACAGAGCATTACAGTACTCCAGCTTTGAAAATAAAAGAGAAACGACAAGTTTCCTGGTAACATCCTCAGAAAGGAACTGTCGAATAGATCCACTTTTTTTCAAATGACACATCAATGATGGGATAATTGTCTTAACTTGATGGTCCATCGACAGTTCTGAATCTAAGAATGCTCCAAGATTTTTGACCTTGCGAAATGTGTTGAATTTGATACTTAACCAATTCACTGCCATACTCTGGAAAGACGTATTGAAAAATTTGGCTAGAAAACTCGTTCTCCAAATATCGATCTATTTAAATGATCCTCATCTTTACAAAAACTGTCCAAAAAAAAACAAAAAAAAAAAAAAAAACCAACAAACCTGTGACTTCGCGAAGTCCCAGGTTTAAGAGGGTTTTTTCCCCCGAGATAAGGGTAATTTAAATCGGTCCATATTTCAAGGACAAGTTTCCTGGCCAAATTTTCTAATACCTGTCTTTACAGAGTACGGCAGTTAACTGGTTAATTGATTGGATATGATATTATGCATTGGTTTTTATTGATTTTAATTTAATATACTTAAAACACTGTGTCAATATAATTTGTTTTTATTGGTATATTATTTGAAAACGAGATGTGAATGGTTGCATGCAATGCACGTTTTTACATTGATTTATTCTTATCCTCAATGTCTTGCGTAGTGGCCAAGGCTACCACACACTCAGGCAGCTTCCCTCGCGTATTGTGACTGCGGTATAGGCCATCCGGTATTGCGTGTTCATTACGTGGCTGTATGTGTGTGTGTAGCGCGAGATTCAATATGCTATTCATTCAACAGTTCCATGCTTATCGTGTTGCGTCTGTTTGTTTTAAACAATTAAAGTTTAATTCATGGATTACCATCATAGATGTGGATTATAATATTGTGTTCAAGTACAAGTCTTCAAACCACTTCGGATTATTTCTACATTAATACTTTGTTCGATTTATTTATTAATTGTAAACAGGAATAATGGCATTGTGATTCGTTTGCTTGTTTCACTAGGCCAAGGCATTCTTTATGAACAGTAATGGCGTGGTGCTTGTGATTATGTGTCGGTTCAAGATTTGATTGACCAGTGTGTTGCTTTGTTTTAGTTTTAAATTGGTTCTCTCGTATAAATTATTGGACATACATCGAATTATTTGTTTTTAAAAAGTTAAAAATAATTAATAATAACAAATCTACTTTTCAAGTCATGGCTATTCAGATATATTTCTTTACTTTATCCTCATCTATATCCTTATCCAGACTTGGGGATGATATCTAGTGATAGAAGTAATATAATAGTATAAGATATTACAATATCTTAACAGCTTGCGGATCATTGTTTAATACATTCTTTCATTGAAATGTACTGAGTGCCGGATTCAAGCGCAGATTATACTTAGCTAGTAGTACACGAAGAGAAGGAAGGTGAGAGAGGAAGAGAGATAGAGAGAGAAGGGGGGGGGGGGGGGTGGCATGCTTAGACATATTCAGTGTTGCCAAAACTTCGGTCTGGAGCAAAAAATTCCGGGTTACGGGCAACCCCCTCAAATTCCGGTGAGGTCAATTTGTTCCAAGGATACCCCCCCCCCTCCTTTCCGACCACCTCATCATCATCGCTGCCACTACTACTACAACCACCATCACTACATCATCATCACTACCTCTACTACTACAACCACCAAAACCACATTATTATCACTACCACTACAACTACACCACCACCGCATTATCATCACTACCAGTACTACTACAGCCACCACTACCACCACTATTACAACAACCACCACCACTACTGCAACCACTACCACCACATCATCATCACTACCTCTACTTCTACAACCACCACCACCTCATCATCACAACCACTACTACTAGAGTCACCAACACCACATCATTATCACTACCACAACTACACCACCACCACCATATCATCATCACTACAACTACCACCACCACTACTACTACTACTACTACTACTACTACTACTACTACTACTACTACTACTACTACTACTACTACTACTACTACTACTACTACTAATACTACAACCACCACCACTACATCATCATCACTACTACTACAACCACGAACACCACCACCTTTATCATCGTCACCACTACTACTACAACCACTACATCATCACTACCACCACTACTACAAGCGCCACCACAACCTCCACATCATCATCATTACTACCACTACTAATACAACCACCACCACGACATCATCATTACCACTTCTACTGCAGCCACTACCACCACATCATCATCACTATCACTACTACAACTACAACCACCACCACATCATACCAGCATTACTACTACTACTACTACTACTACTACTACTACTACTACTACTACTACTACTACTACTACTACTACTACTAATACTACCATCGCCACCACATCATCATCACTACCACCACTACTACAACCACCACCACATCATCACCATCGCTACTACTACTACAAGCACCATCATCACCTCATCATCACTACCACTACTACTACCCATCACCACCACATCATCATCACTACCACTGCTACTACAATCACCACCACCACATTATCATAATTATCACAACTTCTACAAACACCGCCAGTACATCATCATCACTACCACTACTACTACAACCACCTTCACATCATCATCACGACCACAACTTCTACAACCACCACCACCACATCATCATCGTTACCACTACTACTATAGCCACCACCATCACATCTTCATCACTACCACTACGACTACAACCACCAACACCACATCATTATCACTACCACAACTACTACACCACCACCATATTATCATCACTACAACTACTACTACTACTACTACTACTACTACTACTACTACTACTACTACTACTACTACTACTACTACTACTACTACTACAACCACCACCACTACATCATCAACACTACTACTACAACCACCAACACCACCACCACATCATCGTCACCACTACTACTACAACCACCACATCATCACTACCACCACAACTACAAGCGCCACCACAACCTCCACATCATCATCATTACTACCACTACTAATACAACCACCACCACGACAGCATCATTACCACTTCTACTGCAGCCACTACCACCACATCATCACCACTATCACTACTACAACTACAACCACCACCACATCATACCAGCACTTCTACTGCGACTACTATTACTATTACTACTACTACTACTACTACTACTACTACTACTACTACTACTACTACTACTACTACTACTACTGCTGCTACTACTACTACTACTACTACTACTACTACTACTACTACTACTACTACTACTACTACTACTACTACTACTACTACTACTACTATCATCGCCACCACATCATCATCACTACCACCACTACTACAACCACCACCACATCATCATCATCATCACTACTACTACTACAAGCACCATCATCACCTCATCATCACTACCACTACTACTACCCATCACCACCACATCATCATCACTACCACTGCTACTACAACCACCACCACCACATCATCATCATGACCACAACTACTACAACCACCACCACATCATCATCGTTACCACTACTACTATAACCACCACCATCACATCTTCATCACTACCACTACTACTACAACCACCAACACCACATCATTATCACTACCACAACTACACCACCACCATGTCATCATCATTACAACTACTACTAATACTACAACCACCACATCATCATTACTACCACTGCCACTACAACCAACAACCACCACATCATCATCGTTACCACTACTACTACAACCGCCACCACCACATCATCATCATTACCACTACTACTACAACCACCACGACATCATCATCATCTCTCTCTCTCTCTTTCTTTGTCTATCTATCTGTGCGCACGTGTGTGTGTGTGTGTGTGTGTGTGTGTGTGTGTGTGTGTGCGTGTCTGTACGTCTGCCTCGATCTCTTTCATCTATCTATATTCCTCACCTCTCTTTTACTTTACTTCTCTTTGAAGACTTGATATTCTTAACATAATACGTTGCGAAAGTAAATACAAAGACATTGTACACTCTCTTATAGACCACCCCCCCCCCCAACCCCAACACACAGACCATAATTAATTAATGCAGTTGCACAATGCCGGGATTACGGTGATCCATGCTTGTAAATTTGATGTGTAGCTGCGTGTGGGCCGTGCAAAGCAATGGCCTACACACTCGGCTGTGGCGAGCGGGTGAATCTGCCCGGTGTGAGTGCCCTGGTAGTGGCACATTTTTAACTGGCGTCTTTGCATAATACAAACAAGTAGAAATAGGTTAGGCAACTCATAAGATCAAGTAAATGTTTTATATTGTCATGCGTAATGTCACATTATGAACTTGTGATTTCAATTTCAATCATTTGTCACAGGTGCTCTTTCCTGTGCTATGTGCATACCCGAAAACTTTGTCGGCAGATCCTCTATCCAGTTCATACATTTTTCAAAATTTCTCCGCTGTTCAAGTTTTTCTTCGGTAAGCTCTTCGTCCTTTTCAATTAAATCGAAATTTTGTGAAATTTGTTTGAGTCTATCCTCACTCAATCGGTCATCTAAAGAATTTCCAGTTTGAACTGATTTTTGTGAGTCATTTGTAGCGGAATCGGACCGCTTGCACGATGAATTTGTCCGATGGGAATAAATGGAAGCTCTGTTGTTCTGACCAAATGATCGATTTTCACTTCTAAGATTCATACGTTCTAGACGTCTTTTTTTGTCGGTGGATGTTGTTGGGGTCGTTGGAGTTGACGAATGAGGCAGACCCAGCCAAGGTCGCTGTCTTCTGCTACTATTTAAGGTATCGTTGGTGCCATTTTGTGATTCGATACCTCTGAGTGGCGGTAATTTGGTATCGTAATAACTCAAAGAGGAAGGTGTTGATTGCTGTCTTTCGTTGGAAGGAGGAGGAGTCACAGTTCCAGGGGGATTGATTAATGTGTATTCGATGACAATACCTTGCCGGTGATCGGGTCTGTTGATCGTCGTGCACCGGCGTAAGGTCAAGGGCGACTGTTGTGATGTGGAGAAAGGCATGACGGAGAGAGATGGCGACATAAGTGGTTCTTGTGTTTGTATTCTCGTCCCTTTGTAGAACACTTAAAGGCAGATGGAAACTCTTTTGTTTTAAATACTCTTCTTTTAGTTCAGATTAATGATTTTCTTGAGAACAAAGGCGAACAAAAACATTGGGATTATATTGATTTGTGAAATTTGTTCAGTTGAAGGCAATTCCACATCCTGTTGCTTCTGACGTTTAAAATCTGCAGAGGACAAAACAAAATAAAAAGACGAGTTAAATAAAGCTATGTATTATTTCTCTCTCACATTTCTATAAAAGCATTTCTTTATTTCTTTTTTTTTTTAATTGGGGGGGGGGGGGTGTTTTGCTTTCAGTAAATTAGCCCTAATTACTTTCCTTGTCGCTGGATTCAAGTACACTATAATACACATATGCAAATAAGGGCTACTATCTTTTGGTCTATGTAATGACTGCATAAAACACAATATTCGCAAGATTTTAAAAATGCATTGCGTTCTTTGTCCACTATACTAAAGTTACACTGTACTCTGTACTAACATAAAGAATAAAAATCTGAAAAGTTAAGTAAAATGCTGTTTGTTACCAGATAAAGCAGACAAAATTGTTATTACAGAATAATGTGTACAATCACGTCAAAATGGCATTTTGTCGGAATGAATTTGATATTTTAAAAAACAACTAGGTTTTAGGTCAAAATAATGAGATAAAGGGGCAGCGTGGCTCAGCGGTACGATCTTTGCTTCGTACCCGGAAGGTACCGAGTTCGATCACCCGCCGCTGCGCCGAGTGGCTTTGAGCAAGTCACATCGTCCTAGCTCAATTTGCTGTGCTGCACTGCGGCTGACGCCTGGGTTATTCCAGTCTTCCCTTGGAATAGAAGAAAAAAAAAATTCCCCTATGGGATGAATAAAGTGAATTTTATTTTATTTTTATATTTTTAAAAAACGGAACGTTTTTAAAGTTGAAGAAACACAACTCACCATTGGCAATGAATGTATTTCTTTTAACATAAGCAAAGCTTAAGAATAAATTTTAGGCATCGGATTGATTCACCCTAGCCTTATACCCGTTTTGAGACGATCGGTCACACATTTCTGTTGCCAATGATCCACTAGGAAACGGAATCGGAATGAATTATATTTAGACAAACATCAGCCCAATACATTGAACTCTGATTGACTGGACTGAGTTCAAAATTCAAAGTGATAAAGGGGTTGGGGGGGGGGGGGGGGGGGTTGGGCGTTGGGGTGGCTGTGAGGGTGTGGAGACTAGATAAATTATGTGCTTATGGAAAGAAGATGGAGGAGGAGAAGGGTGATGAGGAATAGAAGGAAGAGAAGGAGAAGATGAGGAAGAGGGGGAGGAAAAATGAAGAGGAAGAAGAATAATTTACGATAGTTTTTAGCAAACGCCTATAATGATGAGATCTATATTTACTGCCTAGAAAAATGAATCAACTTTTTGATATTCCTAAATACCTTATAAAGGTAAATAATAATAACAATAATTATGATGATGATGAAGACGATAATAATGATAATAATAATAATAATAATAATAATAATAATAATAATAACAACAATGATGATGATAATAATAATAATAATAATAATAATAATAATAATAATAGTAATAATAATAATAATAATAATAATAATAATAATAATAATAATAATAAAAATAATAATAATAATAATTAAAATTATAATAATAATAATAATAATAATAATAATAATAATAATAATAATAATAATAATAATAATAATAATAATAATAGTAATACTTATAATAATAATTATTACTATTATTATAATTATAATGATGATAATAATCATGATAGAATACATGAT
>NC_088363.1:20586657-20591657 GCF_034508935.2 Berghia stephanieae
ATCTCATCGTCACGTCGCCTGACGGTGAATTAACTCCGATTTTTGCTGTCTGGCCTCTCTAGTACTAGGTCGGGCTAATTCAAATGAGCCCACCTTATTAACCAGTGAAAACTAAATAGAGATTTTGGCAAACGAACTTTTTCTTATTTATTGCCTTACTTGTGCTGGTACCATTGATGTAATGACATTTGGAAGGTTCCAGTATTGAATTAAATTAATCAATTTACTAATATTATATCAAGTTAGTATTTCCTTGTGTTGTTTTTATATATTTGTTTATCCATTTAAATTATTTCTTTTTTTTTTCTCGTTTTCTTTAGTGCTTCTCAAAACTCATTTATTTAAATTGTCTTATTTTTTTTATTTTTTTTTATTTTTTTTTGTTTTTTGTTTTTTGTTTTTTTTTTGGAGGGGGGGGGGGGGGTTTAAACAAATTAATTTGTTAGTTCCTTTTTTTTCTTCAAATTATTAAAGTAATTACCGCTGTATTTTTATTGCCAGACTAAATATTTTTGTATTTTCTATTGTATTCCCTCTGATAAAACAAAACACTTTTAATCAAAAGTCACGACTAATTAAATATATAAAATACAGCCACCATTTTGGTTTTCTCAACAATTGAATTAGTTTACGAAAAATACTCTTCTGAGAAAGGAGAGAGTTGAATTCTAAGTTATAGAGGAAATAAAGACGTTTAAAGGAAGGGTGGGCAGATTCCGTACTTGCCCGTCCTGAAGCTAATACATACATAAGATAGTTCGCGATGAAGAGGCGGGAAGCTTGTGGTTGGTTGGGTAAGGAGCAGCGACATCTATATATTATTATGAAGTCCTAGGTAAGGAGTAAAGATAACACGGTTGTTATTGTTATAGTCTAACGAATGCATGAGGAGAGATTGGTATCATTATTTTGTCTTAATTGTATTGTATGAATTATTGGCGAAAGCCTAAGATTAAATAAACTTTGTTTTTGTTTGTCTTTTTTTGACTATGGAACTGATACTTGTCATTGCAGACCTGCCTACTTGAAATAGGAAAATAAAAATCGTAGTTTTCAGGGTTAATAAAATCGTAGATATTTTAACTATCCTTTAAAAATCACCGGAATTTTCGTCTATTATAGGTATCAAATTAAAAAAAAAACGAGAAAAACTGATTGGAAACGTAATAATGATGGTGATGGTGGTGGTGGTAGTGGTGATGGTGGTGGTAGTAATGATGATGGTAATATTATTATTGTTATTATTATTATTATTATTATTATTATTATTATTATTATTATTATTATTATTATTATTATTATTATTATTGTACGTATCGGTGGTATTACGATTGTTGTATTTTTTGTGGTTATTAATGGTATCAGTTTATTGTTTGGTTCCATTTACCATTTTTTTCCACTTTCATGTATGTTGTCATCAAATTGTATGATTTATTGGCGAAAGCCTAAGATTTAATAAACTTTGTAATATCGTATGGTAATCATCATTGTCGACGACATCGTCCTTGCCATCATAATCATCATCATCATTAACAACAACAACAACAATATTAACAACAAGTACTACAATAGCAATAAAAACAATATCAACATCATCATAATATAATTTCCGTCATCGTCTCCACAACTATCATTCTAACCAACAGCATCACCAAAACCACTACCACAATTACATCCTCCCTCACCGTCTCCTCTTCCTCCTCCTCCACCACCACCACCACCGCTACCACTATTCCAACCACTAACACCACCGGCACAATCATTCTAACCACCAAGAGAGCAGTAAAAATGATGCAATTTGAGCTCTGAATGAAACTCGAGTCATATCGCTGTTGTTGCTCCTCGATGAAAACTTTAGTTACTACGTACTTCTGAAAATGTAACAAATATCAATCTCCCCGTTGAGGGATTAAAGCATCTCTTTAATTTTTCGAGTGAACGAAATGGACTTGTATTGTCAAGGTGTTGTCGCATTATGTCTCGTCGCTTTATTTTTTAGTTGTATTCTCTTTCGTGATTCATTTTTGATTACGTTTGGAATAATTAAAATCTACTGGTATTTTCATTTCATTGTAAATGTGATTATTTGTGGTTGAAATCTTTTTTTTTAAGGTGAAAAAAAAATATTTTTAAAAAATAAATTTAAAAAAAAAAATAAAAAAAATAAATAAAAAATATATATATATATAATATATATATATATATATATATAATATATATATATATATATATATATATATATATATATATATATATATATATATATATATGACCGAATCATCTTTGCCCCACCACTGTAAATAGGCTAGAACCGCCACTGTATATATATGACAGTAGCTCGCAAGGTTCTAAGACATACGAACCTCAGCTGTCTTATCTTCACAATTACAATATAAAATCCTAATTCTTTTATATTTTGTATGATAAATCTCAAATTTTAAAGCTTTTTCTAGAACCCATTTATAGTTTCGACATTTCAAGAATTAATTTCTTATTGGCTATTACTCTATCATCTGCATTTTTTTTTGCCAAATTGGGACCTAAGATTTGCCAAGAAATTTGCCAAAAAAATTTACCGCGGAGAACTAAGCGTATCAGTAAAAATTAACACGCGATACAGAAAAAAAATATATATAAAAGACAATTTATTACATTTAAGGAGGCTACATTGATTAATTTACACAATGTAAAGCGATTTATGCGCCCAAACTTTCAGACAATCACACACACACACACACACACACACACACACACACATAAACGTACACTTTCAGTCAGACTCATCAAAGGCCTAGTTTTCTTTTACTACTCAAAAAAAGAAGCATCGATAAACTTATTGTAGTAAAGAAAAACTAGTCCTTTGATGTTGTTTTCTGTGAGTCTATGCCTTTTGGAAGACAAGACAAGATTGTTAAGAGAAAAACTTCGCTCAGCATGACGAGCATGTTGAGAAGGCATACCGGGACGCCAATGCAGCGAGAGCTGGAACATAATCTGCCACAGAGTTCCAAAATAGGGTCAGATCTATAATTCCAGTATCAGACTCTCTCACAGCACTGGGCCCCAGTTTCTCAATATACCTCGTGAACTCATCAAAAATTTTAAAGGATCATTATCCGTAGAGAGTAGCTTCCCTTGGTTTGGGCCCAGGCAAAGCTGCAATAAATTCTCAAGTTTCGCACTTTTTTTCCCCGTTATTTTGTTTTCGCTTCTTTAATTTTTTCCCAAAATTTGCCACGCGAATTGCCAATTTTCCCAAAATTTGCCACGATTTGCCAATTTTGGGAAATTTGCCAAAATTTGCGGCCGCAAAAAATGCAGATGACAGATTACTCCTATGTACTCTGAGTAATATGTGGAATATTTCCAACAATATGAATCGAATGTACATGCATACAGGTCTGACATCCGAACGCAATTATGGGCCTAGTTTAACATTGTTGTAATGGATAATATTTTGCATCCCTTTTTTGAGATTTCTATTACAACAATGAGCCCATATTGAATTGGTTTATCAGATCTGCAAATAAGTTGACGTCGATATGAATTTTTTTGAATTGAACATGTAGAAATTTAATATCCCGACTGCCTGGTTTGTATTTTTTTCGACCAAAGATACTATTTTGTGCGGCTATGTCGTCTTGTGGTATGACACTCGCTTTCGGATTGGAAGGTCTTAGGTTCAAGCCTCGCTCGGCGCATAGTTGAGTCCTTGGAAAAGGCTCTTTACTCACATTCTCTCACCGTACTCAAGTGTAAAATGAGTACCTGGCCGATAACAGCGTTGTCTCTGTCCGAAAAATATGTAATATCGCCTAACAGGCGTCATGTCACGTCCTACATGTTACGTGTTGCTGTTGGCTAGGGACCCCTTGTAAAGCGCTTTGAGCACGTTTAGTGGATATTGCACTATATAAAAACTCAAGATTTTTTTTTATGAATGACTGGCGTGCTAGAAAGTCGGCCAACAACTTGCCAACAAAGGAAAAGAGTAAAAGAGGAAATCGGTTCGTGACCCTGCCATTCCAGTGTCAGATAGGATAGGATTATATTTCGCCACGAACGCTGTGTCGTGCTATTCATAGATCGATGCATGGTGATCAATGGACCTCATGGGGGATAATAATAGGAAACCCTAACCATAACTTTACTGATTAGGTTACATGTTCAGTCGATCTAGGGTAAGAATGGGATGCACGAAATCGTGCCAGAAAAAAACATGAAAATAAGATTGAAGATAATAATAATAATAATAATAATAATAATAATAATAATAATAATAATAATAATAATAATAATAATAATAATAATAATAATAATAATAGATAACAATAAATGAATTAATAAATAAAAACATAAAAGAACAAATAAACAAATAAATAAATGAATGAATGAACGAATTGATAAATATAGGTAATTAAATAGAATCAAATGAATAGCTATATAGCGCATTACCACGGATTAACCATGCTCAATGCGCATCACAATGTTCCATTTATTCCCCCGAGCAGGCCATATATGGAATAATATTTTAATTCCAGACACTACCAGTCGCATGTTAGGCGTTCTTTTTTTTGGTACTAAAACCCTTACAATAACCGTTACCCCTATAGCCAGCTACCCATACTGAGTCGATTGGAGGTAATGTGCGTGCAAATTGGCTTTCCCAAGGACACAACGTAGAGACAAAAAAAATCCACGATCATTGTCACCCATACGGCCGATGATCGGGCTTAACATTGCTTGATTTTTGTGAAAAGACGAGTTTAAACGAGCTACCGAGTCATAAAGATAATAATGATAATAATAATAATAATAATAATAATAATAATAATAATAATAATAATAATAATAATAATAATAATAATAATAATAATAATAATAAGAAGAAGAAGAAGAACAATAATAATAATAATAATAATAATAATAATAATAATAATAATAATAATAATAATAATAATAATAATAATAATAATAATAATAATGAATAATAATAATAA
>NC_088363.1:20596657-20639157 GCF_034508935.2 Berghia stephanieae
TTCCTCATTATTGGTATTAGAGTTACTTATTACTTGTTTGATGTTGCCAAATAGGAAATGTGGATGGGCAAATGAAATAAATATTTATGGCGAACAATGACTTTAATCTCTGACATATTATTATTTTTAGTGATTTAGTGATGTCTCCCCGAATTGAACACTGAGGTTTATAAAAGGAAAATCGGCTTTTTCTAGATTGACTTTGGCTGACGTGTACACATATGCAAGTCTGACATCCGAACCCACTTATGGGCCCAGTTTAATATTGTTGTAATGGACCATATTTTGCGTCATCTTTTGAGATTTCCATTACAAACAATGAGCCCATCAGGAATTGGGTTATCAGACCTGCAAATAAGTGCACGTCGACTTTGGCTTAGAGTACCCCCAACCCTCCCCCTCCCCCCCCCCCCCCACTCAAAAAAAAAAGAAAAAAAAAGAAAGAAAGAAAGCGGAATAGGAAGGAAATTACATAAATAAAATGAAGAAATAAATATGAACACTTATATAGCTCATTTCCACGGATGTACCACGCTCAATACGCTTGACAATGCTTTAAAGCCCCCTCCCCTCCCCCCTCCCCCCCCCACCGCGGCAGGCCATATTGAAACATATTTCCATTTCGTACAGTACCAGTTGCCTGTTAGGCCTCCTCTTGGTACGAATACTCTTATACTATCCGTCACTGTAGGTATTCATTGACACTTGATTCGAGATACGGAGAGCGTTAGAAAATATGAACATATTTCATTATTCAGAATAAATCGGATTCTCGATTGCAATCAGTCCCAGTTTCTAGACCACTCGCCTCACAGGCGAAGGGATCTGGATCGATCTTGGGTTGACTCGAATTCTTTTTCCCTCTTGACCGTCAGTCCACCTCAACAATGAGTTGGATCGCCATAGCCATATCTGTTGGATATGATGGATCGGAAAGTACTCTGCAATAGACAAGCGTCCTATCAAAAGAATAGCAAGCAATTGTTGCGAACCAGTTAAAGATGTACAACGCGACTACCACATTACTAACGAAAGAATGAAAATGGAGATCACCGGCTTCAGGCAGCCCTACCGTTTTAGACTACCACATTATTTCATTCGTCTGTAGTGATTCATTCATCCTGTTTTGTTGATAAAGGGGAACCCCGAAACGTCCACTTTATCTGAATTGAAGCTTACTTTCAATTTCACATTGTTATTTATTTCTTCGAGCTTCGAGCAGCAACATTTACATATGTGTTTGGCAAATTACACGATACCGTTAAAGGGAATTTAGAAGAACAGTACACTTTTAAGCAAGGTATTTCTGACTTATGTCAAATGGAAATAGTTCCTTTATATATTTACAGTCTATGTTGACCCGATGTCTAACCCTATGTTACAAGAAAACTGGAAAATACTGTATGGATCGACGTATATTAATATTATATATATATATATATATATATATATATATATTATATATATATATATATATATATTATATACCGTAATAGTACACACGGTATGGATGATTGTGCCAATTTGTGAAAAGAAATAATCTATGAAATGTTAATCCAATCAATTTGGATATATAAATATATATATATATATATATATATATATATATATATATTTTATATATATATATATATATTTATATAATAAGTACACGCCGGTATGGATGGATTGTGCCAATTTGTGAAAAAGAAATAATCTATGAAATGTTAATCCAATAAATTTGGAGAAAAAAAGAAAGCGGAAAATGCCTACTCTTCTCTATTGACCAAAATCTCTACAGCATGCAGTATTTCACTCACACACACATACCCACACACACACTCACACACACCCATACACACACACTAACATTCCGTCACCCACACACATCTATCACACACACGCATACACACACATACAGTCACCCAAACATATCTACCACCATACACACACAAACACACTCACACACATACATACATACATACATACATACATACATACATACACACTCATACATACATACATACATAAATACATACATACATACATACATACATACATACATACATACACACATACATACATAATACATACATACATACATACATACATCACACATACATACATACATACATACATACATACATACATACATACATACAACATACATACATACATACATACATACAACAATACATACATACATACATCAACATACATACATACATACATACATACATACATACATACATACATACATACATACATACATACATACATACATACATACATACATACATACATACATACAACATACATACATACATACATACATACATACATACATACATACATACACAGCACAGTACATAAATAAACATAATCTTGCCTTGAAAACGCAAGATCTGTCTGTGACATAATTTGGAGTTAAATTTGTTGTGCTCATTATTTCCCTTGCAAATGAAGCTCCCTCTGACGTCAATAAGTCACTGATTACCTTCTCTTGCATTCCATTCCACTCTAATCGAAGGCGATGATATATAGCATTATACTACCCGTACTCTGAAAAATCACGTTTTTATATTTTGGCCAGAAAACTTGTCCTTCAAATATCTATCGATCTATTAAAATTACCCTTATCTTGCCAAAAAAAAAAAACCCTCTCAAGCCAGGGATTTCACTGAAGTCCCAGGTTTGAGTTTCTGACACGATGACGTTCATTTTAATCGATCGATAATTGGAGGACAAGTTTTCTGGCCAAAATTACAAATACGTGATTTTTTTCAGAATCCAGAAAGACTTAAGTGATTCATTGATAACACCGAGTGAGGTGATAAGTCATCCAAGTGTCTATTGAAATGAAAGAAAATGTGAAAGCTTTTTTCCGATTCCGTTCAAAACGATTGAATTCAAAGTCAAAACCAGAATATTTGAAATCATACAAAAGGCAGAAGGTTCATTTTCAATGTCATGTGCGTTATAACTGTTTGGAGGGATTTCTTACCTATGACTAAGCTTTTAAGAACTTATACAATAAATTTACAGTCTCCACCGAAATTCAAACCCACAACTTGCTATCGATCTAAAAGAGACACCAACTAGCGCACCATTAGATCAAAACTTTCTTGGGTAGCGAAAGTAAAGCACGACTTTTAAATCTAGATACCCCAGAGATTGATTGCTTTATTTATTATTAATTTAATCATTTATTTAATTAATTAACCAGTTAACTTCATTACTCTGGAAAAAACTTGTATTTAAAGATTTGGCCAGAAAACTCCGTCCAAGAGTGGTTTTCCAAAACTCCCTAACTCCGATTTTCCAATTTTGAGATATTGAGGATTAGTTCTCCCAAAATGCCTCATTCGGTCTATTATTTTATTACATCTAAACTTCAAATTCACACAAATCTAAGGGAATTCTTGTGCCATTTGGTGCTTAAGTTCCAATTTATCTCATGGACGGAAACTCTCAAAAAGTAGAAAAATCGACTTAACGAGTTTTGGAAAACCAGCCTTAAAATATTGATCGATTTAAATGAACCCCAACTTGGCAAAAACTCGTCGCGAAGTCCCAGGTTTAACATTTTTTTCTCCAAGATGAGGATAATTTAAATCTTTTGTTTGTTTGTTTGTTTATCTATTTATATACTGAGTAAGACGTAAGAACCAAGCGACCTTCAGTCATAGCTATAAATAAATACTTGATTGAACAGTAGACAACAAGTGTGTCAGTTGAACGTTTGAAAATGTCCCTTTATAATACAGAATGAAAATTATAAATTAAAACCATTTTATGATGACGTTTATAGTGCAGCCTTTCTCGTAAAAATGACAGCATGTGACCAAAATACAAACCCAACAAAAACCCCTAAAAGATTAATATTGCAACTGAAGAGGTCACATTTGTGATTAAGATTGATTTCCTTCTAAAATCAAACGTTCGAGGAGGATTGTAAAGAGAGAAATCTATCTACTTGCAACTATCTATCTATCTATCTATCTATCTATCTATCTATCTATCTATCTATCTATCTATCTATCTATCTATCTATCTATCTACTATTTATCTACTATCTATTTATCTATCTATATATCTATCTATCTATCTATCTTTCTATCTACTATCTATCTAATCTATCTATCTATCTATCTATCACTATCTATCTATCTATCTATCTATCTAATCTACAAATCTATATATTATAATATATATATATTATATATCTTTATATCTATTCATCTATCTATAAATATATCTTTCTGTCCGTCTCTATTTATCTCTCTATCTATATCTTAATCAATCAATCAAATAAACAATCAATCTATCTATCTATCTATCTATCTTTCTTTCTATCTATCTATCTATATATATCTACCTATCTATTCACTATCTATCTTTTCTATCTATCTATCTATCTTTCTTTCTATCTATCTATCTATATATATCTACCTATCTATCTTTCTCTAACCCAAGTGTCTATGTGTCAATAAATAAATAAATGAATAATCACTCAATCTATTTATCTATCCATCTATTTATCTATCATGCATTTATCTATCGATCTGTCTTTCCACCTGTCATTCTGTTTACTGCTTGTCTATCTATGTTACACTGACTTCTACCCAATGCCTTTAAAGTGATTTTAATGCCTTAAAATAATTATAGTTTTAATGACTGCCTCCCTAGAATGTCTCCAGTTGAGGTTGATGTCACCCCATTGTTTACCTCTTTGTCTTCTGTTCGAAGGGAATTCTATTGTTAACACATTCTTTTAGATATATAAACGATTAATGTTACATATATGATATATGTGTTAGTGACAAAGTTTGGCTTGTCTGTATTGTGTAGTTCTACGGTTTCACCATGCTCTTGCTTGTGTAGTATGTACTACGTTTTACAGTACTTAATGCGCTTTTTAATACTTAATTTATCCCCCCCCCCTCCCCCAGCAGGTCAAATGGAACTAAATTTCTTTCTCATACAGTGGAAGTTGCATGTTTAACGAGAGTTTTTGTGCAAAGACTCCGTCACTGCTCAGAGCCAGGTATCCATTAACACCTGAGTCGAGTTGAGTAAAGTGTATTAAATGTCTTACCTGAGAACTCATTGCGGGGGGGGGGGGGGGGGGAGGCAGAATTTGGGAAATATTGTCGCCCGTCTGGTCATTTACCATACTCGACATCGCTTGCATTTGTAACAAGATAAGACATTATAGCGCTGAGTCGCAGAAGTCGTTAACTTCCAATGGTTTATTACAATAAATAATTTCGTAAGCCAGGCAATCGAATGATTAACATAACATAAGCACACAATATATAGATACACAATACCTTATTTCAACGTTAAACTGTAATTATACCATTACGTTATAATGTTAGTAACGGTGATCAATAAATGGTAATGACAAAGACCGGTGTTTTGAAACGCCGTCTCAAGTAATGTCATGAATAAAAGCTGATAAACAAATAGTACGTCTTCTTAGACAGACCTTGGAGTTATTGATTGGTCTTTGAACAATATCATTATTTGATTGTCAATGTCGCCTATACTGAACAAAAAACAAAAACAAACACCTTTTAAAATTTTGGCCAGAAAACTCGTCCTTCAAATTAAATATCAATCAATTAAAATAACGCTCATCTTGCTAAAAACTCTCGAATATGGTAATTCCTTGGATACTTTTTGAAGTCCCAGGTTTAGAGAGTTTATGACAAGATGGGCGTCATTTTAATCGATCAATATTTTAAGGCAGAGTTTTCTGGCAAAATTTTTAAATACGTGTTTTTTTGTTATTATCTGAGTGCGACAGAATGATATTTCCTTTGTATTCGATTATCGAGATTAACCTGAACGAGCCTACATTGACTACACTGCTATTTAAAAAAAATAATTAAAAGACAGTTGATATATTTAATCTACCGGACAGTAACAAAAAAAAAAAGCTTTATATATTTTGGTTAACGGACTTTTGCGTAATCGATCGATCAATTAAAATAACCGCCAAATTGTTTTAACAGGAAGATGTCTCGATGTAAAAAAAAAATCTATATTTTGGCGGTCATTTTAATCGATCAGTATATTATAAAGTAAATGCTTTCTGACCATGATTATTTTAAAAAAAAGCATTTTGTTAATACGTGGCATGATTATTGTTCTACTGAGATTACGTGATATAAAGGACTTCTTGAAAACGGCTTTCTTTCTCATCCAGACTGAAGTACCAGAATGAAAATATGCATTCATCGACGGGCGGTCAGGTAGATAAGGATTGATAGATCAATAAATTAAATTTTAAGAGAGAGAGAGAGAGAGAGAGAGAGAGAGAGAGAGAGAGAGAGAGAGAGATGTAATAAGCAATGACTTTCAAGGTATTTATTAAGTTTCAAAGATGAGGGTCCTTTTAATCTATCGATAGGTTTCTGGCCAACATTTTATATACGTGTTATTTCCAGATTACGGCAGTAGACACTACACCGTTTCATCGGTCTTTTTAAAACACGAATGAAGTTTCTTGTTAGTGACCTTACCATAAACCGCAAGGAGAATGAAAACCGAGAATATATGAATATGCACAAAATAGTTCAACAGATGAAACTTTCGCCTCTTTCCATCCAACAGTGATTGGATAAGCGAGGCTGTTGGATCTGGCAGATATAACTTTTATTGTTAAGTTAAACAAGGAATGTTTACCGTCCATTCAACGCTTAATTTTTAAGTGCAAATATTACCACGTGGAAAAAAAAAACTGATTAGATTGAAGTGTATCTCTTTTTGTATGTTGTGGATAAGGTTGTTCAACTCTAACTGAGACAAAAATTGAAAGCCTATGTTTCAAATGAATATCTTAAATTATGTGGACAGTGATCAATGGATGTGGAAACGAAAGCAAATTATCTTTCATCATAAAAATAGCGTTACCGTATATTATACAACTCTATGTCTTAGCGACCGATTTTGTTTAAAGAACATTTCAAACTTACTAGAATTTTAATTTTAAAGTCTACAATTTTTACTCATTGAAATCCACATCAACTTACAGCGTACACTGGAAATACGAATAATATTCAATTTTAGTTTTACTAAATCAAACGGTGTCCTTTTGAAGCTTGTAAAAAGGTAATGGAAACAAAAATAACTGCTATCTGGAGACAGACATTTTTAAATGTCCAATCGCTCACTCAGGAGGTTCTGACATTAATTTCTTTACAGGATTGATACCGTTTGATTTAATGTCCCTCCAGGATGTAAATATATAGTGATGTCCGTGCTATATTGAAGGTTAGTGTGATAAAGCTATTGTGACCTACTATATAACAGTGTTGTAATCCTGTAAATCAGCAAGAGTGGTTGAAATAACTCCAGGTGTAGACACGTAACATCCTGGATCTTATCTCACTGTCCGGAAATGTCTTGGCTGCACTCTAGATTGTTCTTGTATAAGGAAATAGAGCACTACAATGTATCGAACGTTATGACGCGAGCCAATAGATCGAGGGATCGATAATTTAGTCTATCTATCTATCTATCTATCTATCTATCTATCTATCTATCTATCTATCTATCTATCTATCTATCTATTTATCTATCTATCTATCTATCTATCTATCTATCTATCTATCTATCTATCAATCTATCTATCTGCCTATTATATATATATATATATATATATATATATATATATATATATATATATAAATATATAAAAATATACGACGTATATTTTTTAAAAAAGCGCTTTGTACTGGAACTTATGAATTCCATTACCTAATCCTTGTTCAATTGAAAAGGGACGGAAAGTGATGGGGGAGGGTGTGGAGACAGTAAAGAATTCTGCTCGAAATCCAAATCAACGACGCCATATCCACTGAATTATCGTTACTCCCATTAAATCACAAGTGATAATAATAATAATAATAATAATAATAATAATAATAATATAATAATAATAATAATAGTAATAGTAGTAGTAGTAGTAGTAGTAGTAGTAGTAGTAGTAGTAGTAGTAGTAGTAGTATAGTAGTAGTAGTAGCAGCAGCGTTATTTATAGACGTGTGTAGTAGTAGTTTGTAGTAGTAGTAATAGTGTAGTAGTAGTAGTAGTAGTAGTAGTAGTAGTAGTAGTAGTAGTCGTCGTCGTCGTCGTCGTAGTAGTAGAGTAGTAGTAGTAGTAGTAGTAGTAGTAGTAGTAGTAGTAGTAGTATTAGTAGTAGTAGTAGTCGCAGTAGTTGTTGTAGTAAAGGTAGTAGCAGTTGTAGTAGTAGTAGTAGTAGCAGTAGTAGTAGTAGTTGTTGTTGTTGTTGTTGTGTAGCAGTGGTAGTAGTAGCACGCGTTATTTATAGACGTGTAGTAGTAGCTTTGTAGTAGTAGTAAAGTGTGTAGTAGTAGTAGTAGTAGAGTAGTAGTAGTAGTAGTAGTAGTAGTAGTAGTAGTAGTAGTAGTAGTATAGTAGTAGTAGTAGTAGTATAAGTAGTAGTAGTAGTAGTAGTAGTAGTAGTAGTAGTAGTAGTAGTAGTAGCAGTAGTTGTAGTTGTAGTAGTAGTAGTAGTATAGTAGTAGTAGTAGTAGTAGTAGTAGTAGTAATAGTAGTACAGTCTAGTAGTAGTAGTAGTAGTAGTAGTAGTAGTAGTAGTAGTAGTAGTAGTAGTAGTAGTAGTAGTGGCAGTAGGAGTAGTAGTAATAGTAGTAGTAGTGGTAGATATAGTAGTAGTAACAGGGGAATTAGTAGCAGTAGTGTTAGTAATATTATTGGTGGCAGTGGTAAAAGTAGAAATAGCCAAAATAGAAATAACGGTGGACTTGTGGTGTCGTATTTGTAGCAGAATAAGTGGTAGAGGAAATTGTAGCAGTAAAATTAGCAGCAGAATCTGTAATAGATGTAATGATAAGCGTTAAACGAGTGTTATTTTTGTTGCTAGGTTCACAGAATCAGGTTAAATAAATATAACAATTAAAACAGTGTCATATTTTTATTTGAAATGATGAGATCAATTCAAGAATTATAAAAATCAATACATACCTGTGTCCTAATAACAATATCACACCTTTGCCATAATATGTAGCCCGTATGAACACAAATAGCACTGGCTTCCTGTAGCTATTTAAATGGACAACGTATACAAGCACCGCGACAAGGCACTCAACATTTTGCGTCACTCCCTGGCACAATATTGTATCACTCGCGTCCTTTACATGGCATTGGTATGCACTGCGAGTAGTTCCCCCTCAAGCTTTTATTTGGTTTCTCCCCTCTCAGAATTCCTGGTGGTCCCCGTTGTCGATCAGGACCTTGTATCGCCGATCAGCAATACATACCCCAGTAACTTTTCATATAGGTTAAGAAGGCAGCCGATATCACTTGCTCAATCGATTTGGGTGGATCGGTTGTCCACAAAAAAACGTTTTATGTAAAATCGATGTAAATAAAATGTTGTTTTTTTTCTTCCACGGTGCATTATTAAGAGAGACAGGTGATTAAAATTGATTAGCTAGCTACTTTTGAAAATTTTTTCTGGTTCTATTTTTAATCTTGAAGAAATTTTAATGGTTCTTGACGTTGTTCTATTACGTTGATGTCATAACTATAACGTCTTTTTAATAGTTTCACCTTTATTTTTACTTTTTAATGTAGTACTTAATACGGAGAACATAGGGCTTAGTTTTCGGTGTAAAAAAGCAATATGTAACCAATGGAAAATTTTGAAACTTGTCGCTAATTTAATACATAACTTAATGGATTTGACCTTCGGTATGGCAAAAGAGGAAAGATTAAAGTCATTTTCATACAGACAAGGGTGGGGAAAAAAGACAAATAAAATTGTTGAATTAAGAATAATGAATAAAGCAAGAAATAAACTTGAGGGTATATAAATAGCAAAATATAAGAAAATTAATAAAATATATTTTAAAATAGCATCAAAAGATTGCAAAAACAAACAAGCAAAATATTTTTAAAAACCACAACAACCCAAACTTTGTATTAAAAATTGTCATTCGCCATCTGTGGAAAAGAAAAAAAGGTGCTGAAGATAAAAAAAATTAGAAAAATAGAAAGACATAAAGAAAGAAAGAAAGAAAGAAAAGAAAGAAAGAAAGAAAGAAAGAGAGAGAGAGAGAGAGAGAGAGAGAGAGAGAGAGAGAGAGAGAGAGAGAGAGAGAGAGAGCGAGGAATAGAGAGAGAGAGACACACACACACACACACACACAGAGAGAGAGAGAGAGAGAGAGAGAGAGAGAGAGAGAGAGAGAGAGAGAGAGAGAGAGAGGGTGGGAGGGGGGGGGGGGGGCGAAGACCGATATCGAAGGGGATAGTTAGATATAGAGAAAGAACTAGAGAGAGAGAGAGAGAGAGAGAGAGAGAGATAGAGAGAGAGAGAGAGAGGCCGATGTCGATAGGGATAGAGATAAAGAGAGATAGAAAGAGAAAGAAAGAAATAGATAGATAGATAGATAGATAGATAGATAGAGATAGATAGATAGATAGATAGATAGATAGATAGATAGAGAGAGAGAGAGAGAGAGAGAGAGAGAGAGAGAGAGAGAAGCTTTCTGAGGGAAAGAATATGAATAAGCACATTGTAAGACACACGTTCAACCTTTGTAAAGTTAAAGAGTGTTCTTTCACATTTTAAGCATAATACGTTTTATTGACTTAAGTTCAATAGAATAAATTTTCCAACAATTTCAACAAAGCACGTTTTGAAATGCTAATCGAAGTTGTCTCCTTGAACCACTCACTCGACATGTCTCAGTTGATTTTCCTCTAGGTTAGCTAACTGTGTTACCATTCTTATGACAAAATAGAGTTGTGTAAACGCTGAATAACGAATTCAGTTCTGAGTTCTGACCCTGTCGCTGAAAAATGTCTGCTTCGTTAATTAAAAAAAAAATTACTTTTATATTATGCGTGTCGACAGTCTCACCACACTCAATATGCTCTTCACAATGAATTATAATATTGATTCCCCTCAGAGTCCACACGGAGCAAGATTTCCATTCCGTACAGCATAAGTTATTTGGTAGGCGCCTTTATGTACAGTCTTACTTACAGCACAGGGACTCCATACACGTACACATTAACATCCAACTCGAGAGGGATAATTGCAAAATCTCAAATTGAGGAATTTTTTTTGACAAGATGAGGGTCATTCTGATAAATCGCTATTTAAATTATTTCATTTTTTTGGGGGGGGGGGGGGTATTAGTTTTAAAATGTTGCATCTCAGAGCACGACTGTGTGGTTATATGGAGTCACCTTTTTGTGTCCAAAATAAAAAGTTGCCATCGCCCAAATCAATCAACCCAGGATTTTTAAAAAAATATATTTATAAGAATATTTTGACACGCTGATTAGAGAATCGCATTGCGATACTTGACGACGACAATGACTATTTTTTCCAATTACTTATATTATTATGTTAAAATTGTGAGTGATGCTCAGGATCTGTGAAGCTGGTTGCTTCGGGTGCCAAGCAAGTCCTGAAGCTGGCTTATTGCGCTGAAAACAATAATTGTGCCCTTCCTTGTCAATTTGGCGTTTTATCGAAAAGAACGAGGTGAAGAAAATTGAGTTTAAATTCAAAATGACCACCATGATGAAATTTCAGAATTTTGGAATCTTAAGAGCAACTAAGGCCACTCTACTGAATTAAGCCATTTATTTTAACTCTTTCCTTCCCGACCAAGTCTAAGATATTTACTGAAATGTAATTGGATATTTTAAACCAAAATTAAAAAGCAATAAGTGCATTCTATGTTTAATGTTGTTGAGTAAAACAAGCTTTACAAAACAGCATTAAGTTCTTGTAAATACAACAACGATTTTTCTTCAAAATTTGTGGTTTCCAAACCAAACTCCAAACAGGAGTAAGAAAAATGTTGGTATTGTAACGAATGTAACAATTTTCCTACAGTTGGTAAGGAGAGGGTTAACTCAAATTTTATAGGTTGTTTTAACATCAATTTCAAGCATTGCTCACTCAATCCTCTCTGCGCCGTCGGGTGATTGGGGTAACAGCAAGTGATTGTCAATTTTCTCAAGACTTTTACTGCAAAGGTTTCGGTCTGTAGGATGAGATCGGGGGCTTTGAGTTGTCTTTGTACAGTTCTTCTCCAGCTTCCCATGGGCGTACCTCGGTTCCTCATCAGTCATAATACCGTTTTGGGAAGACGAGTCACGATTGCACATTAATGGATATTATCGAAAATACCATCAGGCTTAGTCACCATTTGACATTGTAAAAATGACATGCTCCGCATCGACCAAACTTTCCCGCAATATAAACATCCAACTTGTATCATGTTGTGATTTCATTGACAAAGGTTCAAGATCTTAGACATTTTGCTGCAACCTACTGTCTTCTCCCACTGATCAGGATTTCAGGGTAGTGAATGGAGTCAGTGATCAGATGAATGTGGATGTGAACGAAGTCTAATATTTATAGTGCCTTAGTGCTGAGTCTTAGGATACGGCACTCTAAATATATAATTCCTCTAACACTGGAGTACTGTGAGAGAATGTGAAAATGAGCCTTTACCATGCAGGACTCAACTTTGCACTATACACAATGGGAGTCGAACCAAGGACTTCGAAGTCAGAAGTCGAGTGTCATACCACAAGACCACAAAGCGAAAAGCTTGAATCTAAAAGTGTTTCTCGTAAAGTCGTTTGTTTTGTCATAAAAAAGATGCCATTTATTATTATTATTATTTATTTATTCATAACTTTAAACCTTTTTGAAAACTTCACATATAATATTGGAAAAGGTCAGTGTTGTATTTGAGTCCTTTTGTTGTCGCACGACCCATGGATTGTGGTGATTATCGGAGTTGGACAATTCACGCCGTGTTGTCGTAACTCGTATGGCGATAAGACAGAGCTGCTGCAATGCTGTGCACTGACACAACGCTTTTAAAAAATGTCTAGAAAACTTTTACTCCAAATTTAAATGACGGTCGATTCAAAATTCCCTAAACCTTGTCACAAATTCTTTAACTTTAAGGTCTCAAGTTTCAGAGTTCTTGACATATTGTGTGTCATTATGTTAATCAGTCGATGTATGAAGTAAATATTCTTTGGCCAAATCGTGACAAGACGTTTTGTCTGTGCACTACAGTAGAATTCCCCATTCCTGTATCCATATTGTGTCGTTGTAGAATAGAAAAGACCCATAAAACGGGATGTCTTATAATGGAAGAACTAGTACGAACGATCAAATCAATTTAATGCCTGAACATAGTGACGAGGTCATTTCTGCCAAATTCTGGCTATATTATTATGTCTTGTTTTGAAACGTGGGATGGGGATTTTCCAAGATTTGTCTCTGACCTACATAAGAGGGAACATAATATTTAGGTATAAACTATAAACGCTAGTTTTTATGGTTTACGGTCGAACTGATGAAATCTCTTGCTTAAGGATTGTAAAATCATAGACAAAGACAGTCGGTTTTCTCTTCTTATGGTCTAATAAGCTTTAATATATTATACATCCCATAGTATTGTCTTGCTGCTGAACTTCAAAAGGCGATGTTTTATATATAGTGGAAAGACTGATGAAATTGTGCAACTATGAGGGGAAATAACTTAAGATAAATGTTATAGTTTCATTTATCAAAGACAATTCTTTTCAATAAATATAATACACCGCAATGGTATTGTTTGAAGAAGTAAGACGAGCATTGAAACAAATAAATAAGCGTAAACTAATATATTTCATGACATATTATAAGCGTTCTACTAATAGGGTAACGAGTATTTGCTACAAAGCCGAGATGAATTTTGATCCATGGGTTTCATTGCTTGGTGTGGCTGTGTCGTGGTCTAGTGGTATGACACCCGCTTTCGGATCGGAAGGCCCTGGGTTCGAGCTTCGCTCAGCGCATAGTTGAGTCCTTGGAAAAGGCTCTTTACTCACATTCTCTCACCGTACTCAGGTGTAAAATGAGTACCCTTCCGTTAGCAGCGTTGTTTCTGTCCGAAAAATTGTAATGTCGCCAAACAGGCGTCATGTCTCGTCCTACATGTTAAGTGTTGCTGTTGGCCAGGGACCCACTGTATAATGCTTTCAGCACGTTTAATGGATATTGCGCTTATAAAAGCTCAATTTACAATTTATTGCTTTCAAGCTCAACCTTTTTATACTTATCCTCGTAAATGAGAGACGCGTATTATTGGGAGGGGAATAGTAGCAACATGCATCTCATAATAATATGGCCATTTCAATTATTTGCGGGTGGTGTATACCCTGCATTGTTGTGGTGAAAGTAATGGTGATTGAGTGGCCAGTGGTCAGTGATCGGGAAAGTGTGAAGAGCTTGACCATGGAGATTTCTGGAATTCCAGGTCGTGGGCTGTAACATTTTTTAATGGTGTATTTGATTAGCTCATGCAAAGCTCATCGATCGAACATCTTAATTGAGGAGGAAATAGATTAGAAAGCATATTGCTTTCACATTTTATTTCTCGAGATTCTCTCAAAGCTCTTTACGATATTTATCGTCCTTGGCAAATGTTTGAGAAAAAAAAAGGAAAAAAAAACCCGACAACAAACAAACAAACAAAAACAAAACAAAACAAAACAACAACAAAAAACGAAGTAGTAGTAATAGTAGTCTTAGTAGTAGTAGTCCTTCAGAGCCGTTGGGCCCATAGAGCCGGAGTTTATCCCGGATTCTATAGCGTGAAACGGACAATAGCTATTGCCTGCTATCCTTTCGAGAGGACGCTAATCTATAGCAAAGCACTGCTGGGTGAACATAGTAGTCGCAGTAGGAACAGTATTCGTAGTAATGGTATTCGGCAGTAGTAGTATTTGTAATAGTAGTATTCGTAGATGTAGTAGTAGTAGTAGTAGTAGTAGTAGTAGTAGTAGTAGTAGTAGTAGTAGTAGTAGTAGTAGTAGTAGCAGTAGTAGTAGCAGTGGTAGTAGCAGTAGTAATCGTAGCAGTAGTAGTAGTAGTAGTAGTAGTAGTAGTAGTAGTAGTAGTAGTAGTAGTAGTAGTAGGGAGAACTAGTAGTAGTGTGTAGTAGTAGTAGATAGTAGTAGTAGTAGTAGTAGTAGTAGTAGTAGTTGTTGTTAGTTAGTAGAATTAGTGTGGTAGTAGTAGTAGTAGTAGTAGTAGTAGTAGTAGTAGCAGCAGCAGAGCAGCAGCAGCAGTAGTAGTAGTAGTAGTAGCAGCAGTAGCAGCAGTAGTAGTAGTAGTGGTGGTGGTGGTGGTTGTTATTGTAGTTGTAGTAAGAATAGTAGTGATATCAGGATATAAATTAACAAATTGTATTTTCTGGCACTGCCCAATACTATAAACTCCCAGTGACTGTAAATTATAAATATGACGGAAAGCAACGTTTCAAGGCAGATTTATCTCCTATTCCTAAGGAATGAAAATATTACGACAACTACAAGTACCCTAGATTGAATTTATTGCCACAAGGAGTGAGAAAGTCTGAAATATTGTCTATTTACATCCTGTACCTGATACCTTTTAAGGTATTTACATTTAAAGGTTCACATGCAGACCTCCAACTGGGTGAAATGATTCTTAGTCTTAGCAACTTAGCAACTATACATATATATATATATATATATATATATATATATATATATATATATATATATATATATATATATATAGGGAAGGCAAAAGGAATTAGAAAAGAAAACAATGACAAAACATATTTTAAAAAACCCCCAAACACATAACAAGCCAACAACAACAACAAATAAATAGGAAAACAAAACCAAAAAGGAAACAAACATATAACCAACCAAACAAAAAGACAAAAAACAAAACAAAACAACAACAAAAAAAAAAAAAAAAACAACAAAAAATAAACACGAGAACACACAACAAATGTTCACAACAATCGAACTCTTTCATGGAACGTTGAGACCTTTGTCCCTGATTTCATCAGCACTTCCTCAATCAGAATACCAATATTAGAAGTGGGTGAAAATCGGGTCAAAGTATATTTTGCAATGATATAAATGATTTCGCACACTACAGATAAGCTTTTTTTTTTTAAAAAAAAAAGTAATATTAACATTTTTTCCCACATATTGAGATATTTTTCTTTTTATCCACAACAGATAAAACAACATATAATCAGACGACATGTTACTTCCTGGCTTTTCTATGTGACTCAACGCCACAAATCGGTATTAGGTCAAAAGTCAATTGGAAGTTATCCAGCAAACTGCGGCACTGTGCAAAAATATTAATTAAAACATTTGGCCAGAAAACTCGTCCTTCAAATATCGATCGATTTAAATGACCCTCATCTTGGCAAAAACTCTCAAACTTAGGAATTCGCGCGAAATCCCAGGTATGCGAGTTTTTGCCAAGATGAGGGACATTTAACCCTATCGATATTTGAAGAACGTGTTTTCTGGCCAAATTTTACAATACTTATTTTTCCAAAGTACGGCAGTTAATTGATTAAAGTGATCAGAAATAGGAAATGTCAGTTTTAGCATTTAAATTTACTTGTATACAGCGCAATATCCACTAAACGTGCTCAAAGCGCTTTACAAGGGTCTCTGGCAAACAGCAATATCTAACACGTAAGACGGGACATGACGCCTGTTAGGCGAAATTACAATTTTTTTCGGACAGAGACAACGCTGTTAACGGCCAGGTACTCATTTTACACCTGAGTACGGTGAGAGAATGTGAGTAAAGAGCCTTCTCCAACTATGCGCCGAGCGAAGCTCGAACCCAGGAACTTCCGATCCGAAAGCGAGTGTCATACCACAAGACCACATAGCCGCACTTAAATAAACTATGTCGATTCTTCTCAATAAAACCTGGCAACTGGACGCGGGTCTAAAATTATTAACCGTCATTAATTTAACTTTTAAGGCATTTGAATGATTGCGACATAATCCCCTTTTGAAAGGGTGGGTCATGTATCTTATAAACTGAACCTCCCCGCCACCCTTTTCTTCCTTAAACAATATTGATGCTTTGCGTTTAGTTTTAATACCCACAACATCCACCAGCCGGATATAACGTACCAACGCACAAATTGAATGTTTATAGTCTGATTGATGTAACTTAGTGAGAACTAATCACTAAAATGGCTGTCTAAAAACAAACAAACAAACAAAAAAAGTTGAATGACGTCAATTTCGTTCCTTTTATAAATCATGAAATGAGGAAACTAGCTGAAAGCGCACTGAATTAAAATTTGAGTCAGGTATTTTTGATTTAATCTATCTAGTTCAACTACAAAACTATGATTTTGTTTTAAACTGTCAAATATAGGCATGAATATTTTTTTTTTAGATAATAAAAACCATGACATTAGACCGATGATCCCGATATGGAATTGACAAACTTCTATGGTAGGATTGTTGTTGTCACGGAAAATGCAAAAGTGTAAATAACAGAATCTGACAACTCTTATTCTACAATAAAAATCAACCCATTGGCATGGTCTAAAAAAAAAGTGAGCTTTTATATAGCGCAATATCCACTAAACGTGCTCAAAGCGCTTAACAAGGTTTTCCCTGGTCAACAGCAACATTTAACAAGTAGGACGGGACATAACGCCTGTTAGGCGATATTACAATTTTTCGGACAAAGACAACGTCGTTAACGGCCAGGCACTCATTTTACACCTGAGTACGGTGAGAGAATGTGAGTAAAGAGCCTTTTCCAAGGACTCAACTATGCGCCGAGCGCGAGGCTCGAACCCAGGACCTTCCGATTTGAAAGCGAGTGTCATACCACTTGACCACATACCCGTCAACAGATGGAACGAAATTGACGTCACTCAGCTCTTTGTATTTTTGGACATTTCTTTTCATGATTAGTATTCACTAAATTCAATCAATCAGACTACTATAGATAGTATGCAGATGACGTCACTCAGGCCTTTGTTATTGTTTTTGCCATCCGCGTTTGTGAGTTGTTCTCACTAAACTGTATTAACCAGACTATAAAAGTTCATGGTTACGCAGAGTTTGTGTGTTGGTCCGTTATACTTCCGGATGGCAATGTTGTGAACTCCTTGGCCAAGCGCATTCTATCTATAGATAGTATGCGTTTGGCTAAGAAGCTCATAACATTGCTATCCGTAAGTATAACGGACCAACACACAAAACTGTGTGTATCCATTAACGTTTATAGCCGGGTTAATACAGTTCAGTGAGCATTACTCTTAAACGCGGATGGCAAAAAACAATAACAAAGACCTGAGTGACGTCATCTTCGAACTATCTATACAAGTGTAAGATTACGCATTAGTTTTGTGTGTTATTTCGTTATTTTGGCCGTCGGATGTTGTCAGTATTTTACATAAACGCGTAGCGTCAATAATGGTATGATCCGGGACTCATTAATCAATGCCCTGGTTGACACAAACAAATTTTGTTTCGTAGGACCAAAAAAAAAAATGCCATTACAATAGAAACGTCACTGTTTTATCTGATTTATTATTCTTTATTACTATATTTAAGCACTGGCTTCAAGCACAAGGAATCATGTGATAAGAAAACGTCTGGGCGTAATCTTTATTTCCAAGAATTCATTATCAAATGATCCTTTTGTTTCCGTAATTAGTTTTGATAAACATGATAAATTATGAAGGAGTGATGATAATACTGAAAGTAGTAGCAGCAGCAGTAGCAGCAGCAGCAGCAGCAACAGCAGGAGTAGTAGTAGTAGTAATAGTAGTAGTAGTAGTAGCAGCAGCAGCAGCAGCAGCAGCAGTAGTAGTAGTAGTAGTAGTAGTAGTAGTAGTAGTAGTAGTAGTAGTTGTTGTTGTAGAAGTAGTAGTAGTAGAAGTAATATCGATAATAACATTATTATTGGTTCTACTACTACTACTACTACTACTACTACTACTACTACTACTACTACTACTACTACTAATAATAATAATAATAATACGTGTATAATAATAATAATAATAATAATAATAATAATAATAATAATAATAATAATGATGATAATAATATAATGATGATGATAATAATATAATGATGATGGTGATGATGATGATATTAATAATAATAATAATAATAATAATAATAATAATAATAATAATAATAATAATAATAATAATAATAATAATAATAATAATAATAATAATGATAATTGATAATGATATAAACTTTAAATAGCCAATACTTGATAAATATGTGGTTCGTTGAGCTGGAGTTAACCTAGATTTCTGCAGCGGAAAGGGATGGTAAATTGTTACTTGCTACCGTTTTGTTAGGACACAAAAAACTTTCTACCAAATCGAATAAATTCGGATTTGAATACACGCTGGTTTAGACATAGAAACCATCCCCAGCCCCCCCCCCCCCCACCCCCTTGCGACTTTCTACAGATTCAACCCTGGTCCTTTTCCGGGTATCGGTCGAATATTCTAAATATTATGTTGTTATGATTTCCCTTCACGCCTCTCCCCTCCTGCACAACCCACCCCCCTCCCAACCCCCCCCCCCCCCCAAACCCCCCCCCCCAAAAAAAAAAAAAAAAAAAAAAACAACAAAAAAGACCCCACAAAAAACAAAAACAAACAAATACAAACAAACAAAAACATAAAATAAACAACAAACAATAAAAATAAAATAAAAAACCAAAAATAAAAAACCCAACAAAAATAAATAAATTAAATAAAACAAACAATAAAAAAAACAAAAATAAAATACTTATCAAGATACATTTCCGATTCAAGAAGAGTTTTGTGCCGCGAGACATTCCATGTTAAATATTTTGTTGATTTCTTACCGTAGCTGTTATACCATTCTTGTCCAATTGATGTCATGCGCCCAGGTAAAATACTCACAACATCCACCAGACGGATATGACGTACAACACACAAAACTATGTGTACCCTTAAATAAAATAAATAAAATTAACTTTATTCATCCCATAGGGAAAATTTGTCTTCAGGGTCTATACCGAGGGAAGACTGGAATAACCCAGGCGTCAGCCGCAGTGCAGCGCCGCAAATTGAGCTAGGGCGAGGTGACTTGCTCAATGCCACACAGCGCAGTGGCGGGTGATCGAACTCGGTACCTTTCGGGTACGAAGCAAAGACCGTACCGCTGATCCACGCTGCCCCTATTCTGATTGACACAATTTAGTGAGAAGCACCAACATGGCTGTCAAAAACAACACCAAAGAGTTTAATGACGTCAATATAGTTCCTTCTATAAGGACATGTGTTTTTATTGTTACGGCAGAAGGAGGGGTATTTTTTTACTCCCGGCCTTATTAGATATAATCTCGGGTATTCATAAGGAAAATACAGGATACAAACTAACCGACTTGTAACCGGAACTCACACGTATTTATTTGTAAAAGAAATTAAGTATCCTATGAAATGGGGGACCACAGACAAATCAGTTACTTAAAAGGGTTCTAGGTTTTCGGTTAGTCACGGTCTGCTGGGGGTCACCCGTTTCTTATTTATCCTGTTGTGGTGAATTGGCACAATTTAATATTATGCTAAACAAATTTTTCCACTCCCTGTTAAAATTATTATTGTATATACTGCCGTCCTCTTGAAAAACATATTTAGAAATTTGGCCAGAAAACTCGTCCTTCAAATATCGATCGATTTAAATGACTCAAGTCTTAGCAAAAACTTTCAAACCTGGGACTTCGCAAAGTGCCGGGTTTGAAAGGATTTGCTATGACGAGGGTCATTTAAATCAATCGATAGTTGAAGGACGAGTTTTCTGGCCAAATTTCTAAATATGTGTTTTTTTCCAGAGCACGGCATTTAAAAGAATCACACCACAAGTAAGAAATACTACTGGGTAGAATTCTAAGGAAAACAACAATCCCGTAAATTTTGAGTATTGAAATGTAACAAATCAACCATATTCAAATCCAAAACACAAAGATTGACGAATCTCTGACCGACTTAAAAATAATAAAATAAAATTGAGCTTTATATAGCGCAATATCCACTAAATGTGCTCAAAGCGCTTTACAAGGGATCCCTGGTCAACAGCAACAGTAAACATGTAGGACGGGACATGCCGCCTGTTAGGCGATATTACAATTTTTCGGACAAAGACAGACAAAGACAACGCTGTTAATGTTTTACACCTGAGTACGGTGAGAGAAATTGAGTAAAGAGCCTTTTCCAAGGACTCAAATAAAATATATATATATATAATATATATATATATATATATATATATATATATATATATATAATATATATATATATATAATAATAACATTGTGTATTCCTGTAATCATCGTCTGCTCAAACAAAATAACTAATAAATTAAGAATTCTCGAAATAAATACGTTTTTAAGTTCTTCCTGAAAGCGAGTTCATTAGGGACGTCACGAAGAGATAAGGGGAGATTGTTCCAGAAAGTCGGTGCAAAGTGACTAAAGGATCTGTCAGAGAGTTTTTGACCCTTATTTTGCACTTTAAGCAGATGATGATCACCTGATCTCAATGCACGTATGGTTCGACAAGACCATTGATAGCAAGCAATTGCTATTGTCTGTTTCACGTTATACTCTGGCTCCATGGGCCTACCCTAACGGCTTTGAAGAACTACTTTTTACTGTTTCTTTGTCGTCGCTACAAGAGTTCTATGCATAACAAACATTTCAACTGTTCAATACCTTTAAACTTAAAAAGCTCACTCTACATTCTTCACAAAAAGCATAATATTATAGAGATTTTACGTTTCGTTTATCGTGTGTACAAGAGTTCTTCTATAAACACCATTTCGGTTGTTCAATACCTTTAAACTTAATTAAAGGGCCCACACTTCATTCCTGACAAAAAGCATAATACTATACTCTGGAAAAACTCATATTTAAAAATTTGGCCAGAAAACTCGTCCTTCAAATATCGATCGATTTAAATTACCATTATCTTGGCAAAAACTCTCAAACGAAGTCCCAGGTTTGAGAATTTTTTTGCCAAGATGAGGGTCATTTAAATCAAATCATATTTGAAGGATGAGTTTTCTGGTCAAATTTTTGAATATGGGTTTTTTCAGAATTCGGCACTTATAGAGGTTTTACGTTTTGTACGTGGAAACTGCCTGGGCCCCATAAACACCGTTTCGGCTCATTGGTTGTCACAGTGTTATGATTTCCTTGTCTTCTGACGGTAACGGAGAGCTGGTGACGCGGCAAAAATTGATATTCTTTATTTATTTATTTTTTTTCCCCTCTCTTTTTTTTCTTTTCTTGTTATGATTATGAGATTTAACGACGTATTATCTACTTGTATTGTGAAATGTGCGCAGTGCGCATAGGTAAAATACTCACAACACCCTTCATTCGTATATATAACGTACCAACACACAAAACTATGCTGGTAACCTTGAGCGTTTATAGTCTGATTGATATTATTTAGTGAGAACTAATCACCAAAATGGCTGTCTAAAACAATAACAAAGAGCTGACGATGACCATCATCACATAAACCTTCAAACAAGTCTAGGGTGAAATAGAATTTTATATTCGGTATGATTTTTCTATCAATCGATTTATGGAGATAAATATCTCGAAGAATAAGGTATAATACGTTTTGCCAGTCACTCGAGCCGTAGTTTATCTTGACTGCTACTCTGTGGATGGAACGCTAGTCTATCGAAAAGAACTTTCCACCCTTCTAACAGACCCAGACACCCAACCACTGCTGAATAGATAGCGATGTTAAAAAAATAACTCGACTTCATTCTGTTAGTGCACGGCAGACAATAATGATATTGCCGACACGGGAAGTGATCAGTTGTCCTACTATAGACTGGTTTTTTTCATGACATTAATTGGTTAACAATGTCTAATTCAATCATGTTCGTTTTTTTTTAAAAGTCAACAGAAAGAAGATAACAATAAAACAAAACAAAAAAAAAACAAAAAAACCAACAACAAAAAACAAATAACAAATAACAAAACAAACAAGCAAGAAAAAATTAAAAAACAAAGTAACGAAAAAAAAAGCAACAAACAAACAAACAAATTTTTTTTTAATTGACCCCCCCCCCACCCCAAAAAAACACAACAAAAACAAACAAAACCCCCACCCCAAAAAATCCCAAACAAACAAACAATAACCCTAAATATAGTAGAAAACTGTGCGACTATGTGGTATGATACACGCTTTAGGATCGGACGGTCCTGTCTTCGAGCCTCGCTTGGTGCATAGTTGAGTCCTAGGACAAGGCTCTTTACTCACATTCTCTCACCGTACTCAGGTGTAAAATGGGTGCCTGGTCGCTAACAGTGTTGTCTCTGTCCGAAACAATTGTAATATCGCTTAACAGGCGTCATGTCCCTTCCTACATGTAAGGTGTTGCTGTACTGGCCAGGGAACCCTTGTAAAACTCTTTAAGCAAGTTTTGTGGATATTGCGCTATATAAAAGCTCAATAAAACAAAACAAAACAAAACAAAACACCCCTTCAAATAGGAATTATTCTCACAAATAATATTAACCTTGTTTACTGTTTGTTTGGATGTGCGGGCAGCATCCCCCCAATGTGTTCCAATCCGTTGCCGAAAACATTTATTGGTATCAATATCACCTAAGAGACCCGGCTATTTTTTAAATATTTTTTTTTGGAAACAAACTACCTTGACTGCTACTATTGCTTCGATCCCCAGGTACTCACGAAGAGCAAATAGTAATTTCCGCCACTCACATTTTCCATTCATGAAAACCATCAGTAGTTCCAGCCGATCAATCATTCCTTCTAAGGTCAATAGTGCTTAATGTCCAAGTTTTGTTCTTTTACACATTATGCCTGACACTAACAGAGAATGAATGTAATATCGGTAACTTGTTGCCGCCGTGGATACAAAGATAAATTAGCAATAGTGATGAGGTTGGTGATGGTGGTGGTGGTGGTGGGATGATGATGATGATGATGATGATGATGATGATGATGATGGTGACAATGATGACAATGGCTATGATATTGATTATATTATGATATTGATGACGGTGGTGACAAATCATGCTGATGCTGTTGATGATAAAGATGATGATGATGGTGATGATGATGATGATGATGATGATAATGATGATGATGATGATGATGATGATGATGATAGTGATGATGATGATAGTAATGATGATGATGATGATGATGATGATGATGATATACATATCGCAATAAATTACACCGCTTTATCAGATCGACCCAGTTTTGAAACTCTCCACACAATGACCCCCAGGTGAAGAGTGAGGTTGATTCCCTCTCTCTCTACCTTTTGCTCATTTCAATCTTAGCTTCTCAAGCCCACAAGAACACCTACCCCTCTACTCAATTTAAAATCCTGGTCTGGTCCAGAAATATGACACTCGACTTGTGACCTGCTGTAGGTTCGAGTCTTGCTGTAACTGTAAGTGGTGCAAAGTTGGGTGCTCGTTTGTTGTTGTTTTTTGTTTTTGTTTTTATTTTTAATTTTTTTTTATTTTTACGGCGTTTTCGCTTGCGAACTGATGGGTCGGTCATTTCAGCGCAAGTAAAATGATGATGATGGAAAAGTTATAGACCTGATGCCAAAGAGAGCAACGTGGGAATGGGGATAAAAGATTTAATATTATTATGGTGGGAGGGAGATACCGTGAGAATGATAATCGCTGCCCACAATGGGAAATGACTGGTGATTGATGAATTCCAAAATAATAAGTATATTGTGTAAGCGATAGTAATGGCAATAATAATAATTTTAAAAAAAGAAACACAATATCATCAAGTTGTTGGTGCAATTTTTAATGGCACATGGAATGAAAAATGTAATGGAACTCACTTTTCGAAAAATATAAATATAAATATGCAAATGGCATTCAACAATTCTCTCTCTCTCTCTCTCTCTCTCTCTCTCTCTCTCTCTCTCTCCTCCCTCTCTCCTCCCTCTCTTTCCACACACACGAACACACACACCCACCCCCCCACACACACACCCACACATGCACACGTCACAATCACAAACATTCCCAATTACCTTTCTACATCCTTCCATTCTCGTTTCTTATAAATTAATCCTACAATTATGATAACATTAACATTGTATTTGTATTCAATATAGTCGAGATTAAAACACAAAATAACATGAGACAACTTTTGGGGGCCTAAAGTATTATCTCAAAATTGTACAACCTTCGTTGTCCCTCTTTGAAATACATTTACTCATAAATATTATATCTGTTGTATTTGATTTTTTATTTCTTTAAAAATTATTCAAAAATGTTTTGCATTTTTATAAAGCTACCCCTAACATCTAGTTTAAAACTCTGGCTAAGTTATACCGGGCGTTACACACGAAAAACAAAGTCATTTATCTGCTCCCATCTGATTCAAGGCAAGTAAGAACAAATGGGGGCATCTGAAAATGACCGACGCTCCGTAAGATTACGGCGGTATACCATGAACGATTTGTCCTGCTTTCGTTTTCCTCAAATCAACCAGAATGTTTCTTTTGAATTATTTCAAAATTTATATAATTTGATTGGGCGGTAAAATAAAAATAGAGAAGAGAGCGTCCACGATCATTTTGTGACTGGAGCGTCTTTTGAGACGTCTTCATAAGACCAGACTGAGCAGCGTAGCCATAGTTAACTCATACGCTGACCAACAATTATGTCACAATTCAATGTGCCGACCATACAAAGAAAGTAAAAGAACGACCAATGGGATCATTTGACTCATTGAACTCACTTTTCGACTTTTTTTTTTGGTGATCGTCACCTTGTTTTGCGCTAAATGTTTAGTGGGAATGTCAGGCTATAAGTTAAAGAATGCTACGCTCTGAGTGAATCAACTCTATGAAGTAGTAAAGTATATCCTGTTCTAACAAATCGTTGTGTAGAAAAAGAGTTCAGTTAAGATAACTTTTCTGCAAGTGATTCAATCTTCCTCTATTACCAATTATTGGATATAATACAAAGACGCAGTGGTAATTCATGAAAATTAATCTCTTATCAAATAATCTGTTGGCAACGTATATTTATTGATGAATATTATCTACTAAACGCAACGAATTTATTTATCTTTAAAAGATGAAAACAAAAGCAGAAAAACTAAAATAAACTAACATTACAGAAGCAAAAAAAAATATAAAAAGAACAAAAGGCGAAATAAGTCTAAATATACCCTCCAAAATAACACAAGCCCCCCCCCCCCCCCCCCTTCCCAGACCCGATAATTTGAAATTGCAAGTCAACAACTCAACTTTAGATATAAAATGTAGTGAACATATCAGGGAAAAATGTATCCTCTAAAATATTTTAAAACAGTACTTCAAACCTTTTCAAAATATCCATAGGCTCGTTTTCCAAATCCTATATATTTTGGTTTGTTTTTCATAATACAGCAGTATAAAGTCTCTTAGTGTCTATTTCGCTCATTTTTATGTCATGTATTTCACCATGGATCGATTATTAACAAAGTATTGTTTGTGATTTGCCGTTTAATTACTCGTACTTAAAGCAACATCGATATATTTCTTTTACCTTATTTACAAATCTATTCAACTCATAAGCTAAAAGTGAGAACGTCATTTAACACGACGCTTTTTTAAATTTATTTCTTAATTCCTAACGCCTCGTCAAATAGATATGTCAACTAAATCAAAGTTTTATACATAATAAAACACAATCGAAATTCATTAATTATTTTGAATTATTCAGGGTTTTGACACAAGTCACTAAGACATCAACTTTTTCAACAGAGAACCTTTATTTAACTGTGGAAGAACGATTTCACCAGCTCCTTCTTCCGTTGGTCTTGGCATAGCTGAAAAAAGTGGGTTTATTCCGTCACCATTCGTCTCGGGACCATCCGGTGCATCACCCATATCACTCAAAACAGATTTCAGTCTTTGACTAACACCGTTCACTAGAGACTCCGACTGTGCTGCCCCATTTTGTTGTTGTTGCTGCTGCTGTTGTTGTTGTTGTTGTTGTTGATTTTCTCCAGCCACTGTCGTTTTGGAATTAAGAATAGTAAAACCAGATTTAGGCCTTAATTCCTCCTGTCGTTTATCCATCAGCTTTTTCAGCTTTTTACGGACACGCCCTACTTCCGTTTCCTCTGGGTCCTCATTCCGGTCTCTAGACGCTAATATGGCACGGTTTATTTTTCGTCTGTGTGCCTTCCTCCCCGCAATTAGTTCTCTGGAAATAAATTATGAGTATTGCAATATGTTCTTTATTCATGTCAATTTATGTCTTTAAATAAATAACAATATAGAGGATATTATAATGTGTGCATGGACGGTTTCAAACAGAATTGCTCATTAAAATTCAAATGCTTTAAAAAGATTATTCATATTTACCTGATTTTCTGTTGAAATATTTCACAACTTCATAAAAGACATAATGCCACTCAAGAATAAGAATAAGAATTCAAATTCGACCTTTAAACTATTGATTGTCTTGAGCGCCAAATTTGTCAAGAAAAAATGATGCAGAATATCAATAACATTCAAATGATGATTGCATTTATAAAACTTAATTCATATACTTAATTTGAATAGGCTCGTAATTTATCCTTAATTTGAAAATCTTAATACCCAAAGTTACAAACACAGCTTTCTCAAAATAAAGACAGTAGCACTCAGGACAATCAGATTTTAAAAAGGATGGAATTAAAACCAACGTATTTTCAGGTCTGGTAACCCAATTCCTTATGGGCTCATTGTTGTAATGGAAATCTCAAAATAAAAAAAAATGACGCAAAATATTGTCCATTACAACAGTGTTAAACTAGGGCCATAAGGATGTTCGGATGTCAGACCTGCATGTATGTACATATCGATTAAAACCTTAAAACGCTCACCCATAATCGATTTCCCCGTCTCCATCTTCATCAAGTTTTTGTACCAACGCATCCAGGGCTTTTTCTGACAGTGGAATATTGCATCCCTGGTGATTTATACATTTTACAAATATTATAGTACCAAATCACAAAAATGAGTGGAGCAGGCACTTATGTTTATTGCAACTAGAAACGAAGTGAGTAGAAATGTACCAGAAGACAGAGAATAAAAACTTCGCGGTGATGAGGATTCGAACCCACGACCGTACTGTTACGACAACTTTGCTTGACCAATCGACGTGCAATCGACACCACCCACCACTCCATTGGTTGATGGCGTTGATTACAGATTGTCCCTCTTGTCGCCAGGCAGAGTTGCCGTAATAGTTGGTTAGTGGGCTCGAATCTGTAAATCTGTTTAGTGAAGTGATTAGATATGACTTTCATAAACCTATTAATCGCAATGAAGTTTTGTTTCAATATTGGAAGATCTGAAGCTCTTCCTGAATTATAAAAAAAAACAAACATTTATCAATTAAAAAAACAACTAGCATGAAGGGTAGCATTTCCTACATTTCTTCTTCTTCTTCTTCTTCTTCTTCTTCTTCTTCTTCTTCTTCTTCTTCTTCTTCTTCTTCTTCTTCTTCCTTCTTCTTCTTCTTCTTCTTCTTCTTCTTCTTCTTCTTCTTCTTCTTCTTCTTCTTCTTCTTCTTCTTCTTCATCTTGCTATGATAGGAAAGCTAATATTAATCAAACGTTTTTCTCTCTCCAGATATTAAGGGAATGCATTTATTGCTTTTAAGATTAGTTAAACAAAAATTATATTATGCTTTTTCTTTTTAAACATAATCTTTTCACATAACGTTTTGAAATAAGGTTTTACTGTATTGCGATCCAATACAAATTTTGTGATGGATTCATGCATTTTATCACTTTTCCTCCGAATCGAAATTTAATTAATAAATTGTCTGTTCTGTTTCAATACGATTGACTGCATTTGCGTAAGCAAGGAAGGGACACTACCCATTCTGAAAAACTGTCTTTATTACCACCAGAAAAGTGAGTGGAGCAGGCACTTATGTTGGTAACAACAAGATATGAAGTGAGTAGAAAAGTGCCAGAAGACAATAGAGAATAAAAAATTTTTTTTCGCGGCGGTGGTGGGGTTTGAACCTGCGACCTTATTGGTACGACAACTCCGCCTGGCAGGTGAGAGCGTGGCTCTACCGTGTGAGCTATCCACGAACACAAAAATATTCGTTTCAAACCCAAAGTCATTTCTAGATCCCTCTCTCACCCACTTCTTGAGATCGCCGATTCGTTCGCCACCATCGCGAAGTAATTTTGACCAGCAGTTAAGCTTAATAGCCAATATTCTCATCACAAACATATAACATAGAAACGATTGAGACATTGAGTATGCTCCGGTGTATGGGGTGAATTTTTAATTCAGAAAAGTGAGTGGAGCAGGCACTTATGTTGGTAACAACAAGATATGAAGTGAGTAGAAAAGTGCCAGAAGACAATAGAGAATAAAAAATTTTTTTTCCCGCGGCGGTGGTGGGGTTTGAACCTGCGACCTTATTGGTACGACAACTCCGCCTGGCAGGTGAGAGCGTGGCTCTACCGTGTGAGCTATCCACGAACACAAAAATATTCGTTTCAAACCCAAAGTCATTTCTAGATCCCTCTCTCACCCACTTCTTGAGATCGCCGATTCGTTCGCCACCATCGCGAAGTAATTTTGACCAGCAGTTAAGCTTAATAGCCAATATTCTCATCACAAACATATAACATAGAAACGATTGAGACATTGAGTATGCTCCGGTGTATGGGGTGAATTTTTAATTCAGAAAAGTGAGTGGAGCAGGCACTTATGTTGGTAACAACAAGATATGAAGTGAGTAGAAAAGTGCCAGAAGACAATAGAGAATAAAAAATTTTTTTTCCCGCGGCGGTGGTGGGGTTTGAACCTGCGACCTTATTGGTACGACAACTCCGCCTGGCAGGTGAGAGCGTGGCTCTACCGTGTGAGCTATCCACGAACACAAAAATATTCGTTTCAAACCCAAAGTCATTTCTAGATCCCTCTCTCACCCACTTCTTGAGATCGCCGATTCGTTCGCCACCATCGCGAAGTAATTTTGACCAGCAGTTAAGCTTAATAGCCAATATTCTCATCACAAACATATAACATAGAAACGATTGAGACATTGAGTATGCTCCGGTGTATGGGGTGAATTTTTAATTCAGAAAAGTGAGTGGAGCAGGCACTTATGTTGGTAACAACAAGATATGAAGTGAGTAGAAAAGTGCCAGAAGACAATAGAGAATAAAAAAATTTTTTTCGCGGCGGTGGTGGGGTTTGAACCTGCGACCTTATTGGTACGACAACTCCGCCTGGCAGGTGAGAGCGTGGCTCTACCGTGTGAGCTATCCACGAACACAAAAATATTCGTTTCAAACCCAAAGTCATTTCTAGATCCCTCTCTCACCCACTTCTTGAGATCGCCGATTCGTTCGCCACCATCGCGAAGTAATTTTGACCAGCAGTTAAGCTTAATAGCCAATATTCTCATCACAAACATATAACATAGAAACGATTGAGACATTGAGTATGCTCCGGTGTATGGGGTGAATTTTTAATTCAGAAAAGTGAGTGGAGCAGGCACTTATGTTGGTAACAACAAGATATGAAGTGAGTAGAAAAGTGCCAGAAGACAATAGAGAATAAAAAATTTTTTTTCGCGGCGGTGGTGGGGTTTGAACCTGCGACCTTATTGGTACGACAACTCCGCCTGGCAGGTGAGAGCGTGGCTCTACCGTGTGAGCTATCCACGAACACAAAAATATTCGTTTCAAACCCAAAGTCATTTCTAGATCCCTCTCTCACCCACTTCTTGAGATCGCCGATTCGTTCGCCACCATCGCGAAGTAATTTTGACCAGCAGTTAAGCTTAATAGCCAATATTCTCATCACAAACATATAACATAGAAACGATTGAGACATTGAGTATGCTCCGGTGTATGGGGTGAATTTTTAATTCAGAAAAGTGAGTGGAGCAGGCACTTATGTTGGTAACAACAAGATATGAAGTGAGTAGAAAAGTGCCAGAAGACAATAGAGAATAAAAATTTTTTTTTCCCGCGGCGGTGGTGGGGTTTGAACCTGCGACCTTATTGGTACGACAACTCCGCCTGGCAGGTGAGAGCGTGGCTCTACCGTGTGAGCTATCCACGAACACAAAAATATTCGTTTCAAACCCAAAGTCATTTCTAGATCCCTCTCTCACCCACTTCTTGAGATCGCCGATTCGTTCGCCACCATCGCGAAGTAATTTTGACCAGCAGTTAAGCTTAATAGCCAATATTCTCATCACAAACATATAACATAGAAACGATTGAGACATTGAGTATGCTCCGGTGTATGGGGTGAATTTTTAATTCAGAAAAGTGAGTGGAGCAGGCACTTATGTTGGTAACAACAAGATATGAAGTGAGTAGAAAAGTGCCAGAAGACAATAGAGAATAAAAAATTTTTTTTCGCGGCGGTGGTGGGGTTTGAACCTGCGACCTTATTGGTACGACAACTCCGCCTGGCAGGTGAGAGCGTGGCTCTACCGTGTGAGCTATCCACGAACACAAAAATATTCGTTTCAAACCCAAAGTCATTTCTAGATCCCTCTCTCACCCACTTCTTGAGATCGCCGATTCGTTCGCCACCATCGCGAAGTAATTTTGACCAGCAGTTAAGCTTAATAGCCAATATTCTCATCACAAACATATAACATAGAAACGATTGAGACATTGAGTATGCTCCGGTGTATGGGGTGAATTTTTAATTCAGAAAAGTGAGTGGAGCAGGCACTTATGTTGGTAACAACAAGATATGAAGTGAGTAGAAAAGTGCCAGAAGACAATAGAGAATAAAAAATTTTTTTTCGCGGCGGTGGTGGGGTTTGAACCTGCGACCTTATTGGTACGACAACTCCGCCTGGCAGGTGAGAGCGTGGCTCTACCGTGTGAGCTATCCACGAACACAAAAATATTCGTTTCAAACCCAAAGTCATTCTAGATCCTCTCTCACCCACTTCTGAGATCGCCGATTCGTTCGCCACCATCGCGAAGTAATTTTGACCAGCAGTTAAGCTAATAGCCATATTCTCATCACAAACATATAACATAGAAACGATTGAGACATTGAGTATGCCCGGTGTATGGGGTGAATTTTTAATTCAGAAAAGTGAGTGGAGCAGGCACTTATGTTGGTAACAACAAGATATGAAGTGAGTAGAAAAGTGCCAGAAGACAATAGAGAAAAAAAATTTTTTATTCTCTATTGTCTTCTGGCACTTTTCTACTCACTTCATATCTTGTTGTTACCAACATAAGTGCCTGCTCACTCACTTTTCTGAATTAAAAATTCACCCCATACACCGGAGCATACTCAATGTCTCAATCGTTTCTATGTTATTGTTTGTGTATGCTATAGCTACTGCGGCAAAATATCGCGTGGTGCGACGACGCGACTCAGAAGTGTAGGAGATTAATGACTTGTTTGAAACGAATATTTGTGTTGTACTCACCGTAGCACGCTCTACTGCCGGAGTTGTCTACAATAGCCAGTTCAACCCCACGGCGAAAAAATTTTTCCATTGTTTCTGCCTTTTCTACTCACTTCATATCTTGTTGTTACCAACATAAGTGCCTGCTCCACTCACTTTTCTGAATTAAAAATTCCATCCCCATCCCGGAGCATACTCAATGTCTCAATCGTTTCTATGTTATATGTTTGTGATGAGAATATTGGCTATTAAGCTTAACTGCTGGTCAAAATTACTTCGCGATGGTGGCGAACGAATCGGCGATCTCAAGAAGTGGGTGAGAGAGGGATCTAGAAATGACTTTGGGTTTGAAACGAATATTTTTGTGTTCGTGGATAGCTCACACGGTAGAGCCACGCTCTCACCTGCCAGGCGGAGTTGTCGTACCAATAAGGTCGCAGGTTCAAACCCACCACCGCCGCGGAAAAAAAATTTTTTATTCTCTATTGTCTTCTGGCACTTTTCTACTCACTTCATATCTTGTTGTTACCAACATAAGTGCCTCTCCACTCACTTTCTGAATTAAAATTCACCCATACACCGGAGCAAACTCAATGTCTCAATCGTTTTATGTTATATGTTTGGAGAGATATTGGCTATTAAGCTTAACTGCTGGTCAAAATTACTTCGCGATGGTGGCGAACGAATCGGCGATCTCAAGAAGTGGGTGAGAGAGGGATCTAGAAATGACTTTGGGTTTGAAACGAATATTTTTGTGTTCGTGGATAGCTCACACGGTAGAGCCACGCTCTCACCTGCCAGGCGGAGTTGTCGTACCAATAAGGTCGCAGGTTCAAACCCCACCACCGCCGCGAAAAAAATTTTTTTATTCTCTATTGTCTTCTGGCACTTTTCTACTCACTTCATATCTCTTTATTACCACCGTATTGTCTCCCTTCCAATCTTTGGCTAGAAAACAATTTGCGGTTTTGTGGTCTGACATTCGCTTTCGGACCCAGATTCGAGTCCAGCTCTTGAGTTAAAGTTGAGTCCTTGGAAAAAGGCTCTTTTCTCACAATCTTTCTTCTCATACTCAGGTATAAAATGAGTACCAAACGGTTAAACAACCCCCCCCCCCCCAATGAAACCCCCCCCAAAAAAAAAAAAAAAAAAAAAAACAAACAAAAAAAAAACAACAAACGAACAAGCAAACAAATAAGAAAAGAACACTCCACAATAAACGACACACACACACACACACACACACACACACACACAACAAAGCAAACCCCCCCCCCTCCTCCCCCCAGAAAATTCACATGAAGGCCTATTTGAAGCCAACATAATTATATCTTAAAAGAGAAAGCTTTACGTTAAACCATGGAATTAACAAATAGATACATATTAACACATGGCTTAAAACTTATATTTTCTACACACAGGATTAGACGGATAATTTAAACTGGATTAAATGGTATTGGGTTGTGAAACATACCAGTAAGCCCATCTTGATCTCTTCCCTGGTCAGAGTTTTGCTGTTGTCTTTATCCATCATAGCAAATAAGTCAACCAATCTAAATAGGGATACATTTGAAAACACTAACAAACTTGTATACCAATTTAGAGTATTCCCAAAGTTTTACCACGCTCTATGTGCTTCATAGAGAGCGGTGGAGGCTGCCTGAAACCTGGAATCGTAAAAAAATACTAACGAAAGAGCGATAATGGAGAGGCTTCTTATTGGAACAATACAGACAGTGGGCGTTTCGCGTACATTCACACTCCAACCGCCAATGAGCACAGACGATACGAGTTCTACTGCATTTTATTTTACTTGTTTTCCACGTTTATTTGTTTATTGTTGTATTGACGAAGGGTATGTATTCGAAACGTCCATTTTCTGTATTGTTCCCACCCGAATCCATTCCATTATCACTCTTTCGTTATCAATATTAGGTGCTTCATAATGCTTCGATTACTCGTCCATTCTTCTTTTTCTAGGTTCCATGCCTGGTCCAGGCTTCGGATACTGCATGAATTATCTCTTTCCATTCCTCCCTGCCTCTTGCTTTTTCAAACAGCTCTTGGATTGTTAGGTTGGTGAAGCCCTTCAGTTGGTCTATGAGTGTTTTTCTTTGTCTCCCCCGCGCGCGTTTACCAGGTATTTTTCCACAACTTGCCAGGTATTCATTCTTATCTTTCCTTACTATGTGTCCGAAAAAGGATAGTTGTCGACCCGCTATTAAGGGCATTAGTATGGTATAAATGTTCCATTTTTAGAGAGCACATCCCCTTTTGTTGTATTAAAACTTACATCACCCACCACTGCTTATAATCAGTTACTCATTCACAATTGAATCTAGTGAGGTTTTGTGCTTAAATGCTTTACCCAGGGATTCGACGCGTGGCAAGGGTTTTGTAGAAATTGTCTCCCATTATTGTCACTGACCAGGCTCATGATCCCGTTTTCTTTGCTAGACGAGACATGCTACGCACTAGGCCATAGACGCAAAAAGATGTCATAAGTTATAATAGCAATTATCATGTAAATGTCTTTTTAATCAACTTAATTTTTGGTCAGTCGCAAATCATGAGTACATTGTGGCAACAAAAAACTCATCCTTAAGTTGAAAGATTAAATAGATAAAATTACCAAATTATTGATACAAAACTTAAATCAACTAATAGTCAAAGATTCATGCCAAATTAAAAAAGCCTAACAAAATGGTGGAAAAATACGATAGCTGCACATTTTAACAAAGTGCCTAAATGTGCTTGAAAATTGGACTATAGCTAAGACAGGATGAAATGGAAGGAAAATAGCCAGGCCTTTAGGGCATCCTGGCGCTGAGAGATTTAAACTTAAGGTAAGACGTGGAAATCCTAACAGGGAAGTAATAAACGAGTGGACACATTTCCAGCAGTGTCGAAATTAGGGCACTCTATAGGTTTTGTTATTGGAGACCATTACTTTTTTTTACTCTAACATTTCAATAATGTGATCCCTAAAATTTAGAAAGTTATTGGAAATTTTCAAGCTTTTATTCCCAGGCGGTTCCAACCAGAATAAACAGAGTTAGATAATTGATATCAGTTGGGCAGAGATATTAAGCAAAAACAACACTATTCGTATTCGAACCCGATGTGTAGGTTTGTGAGTGGAGGTCTCCTCTATAAATTGCGCCCCCCTCCCCCACCTCCCCTTATGGTTTACCTGTAACCCAAAAGAAATCCGAACTCCATGAGGATGACTACAGGGTTTTCGTCCATCAGTTCTTGTTCATCATCACGTGACGTACAGTCCTGGCCTAAAACAGCCCCGAATGTTACCTAAAATGATGCAAATTATAACGATGTTTTATTACTGGAAAGTCAAAAAACAAAACAAGGCACTAAAAAATCTGAAGTAATCGTGGTGATGAAGGTGATGTGTGTTGTAGTTGTAGTAGTAGTAGTAGTAGTAGTAGTAGTAGTAGTAGTAGTAGTAGTAGTAGTAGTAGTAGTGGTAGTTGTAGTTGTAGTAGTATTAGTAGTAGTAGTAGTAGTAGTAGTAGTAGTAGTAGTAGTAGTAGTAGTAGTAGTAGTAGTAGTAGTAGTAGTAGTAATAGTAGTAGGAGTAGTAGTAGTAGTAATTTTAGTCGTAGTCGTAGTTTTAGTAGTAGTAGTAGTAGTAGTAGTAGTAGTAGTAGTAGTAGTAGTAGTAGTAGTAGTAGTAGTAGTAGTAGTAGTAGTAGTAGTAGTCGTATTGTTGTTGTTGTTATTATTATTATTATTATTATTATTATTATTATTGTTAATGTTATTAATATATTTGTTTATTTATTTGTTTATTTGAGCATCAAAAACAAAAACAAAACTAAAAATTTGCATTATTTGCAATTATTTCTAATTTTTAATGTGCACGTTTATTTTTCCTCATTTCTTCATTACCTTCAATGACGGTTTCTCCTCCTTGATTTTCTCCAGTAATTCTAAAAAGGACGGCTCAACACTTTGATGCTGATAGACAAAATTAAAATAGGAAAAACAATCAATTTTCAAAGATATAATCCTTTACATTGATATCAATTTATCTATTTTGCTAAAAATGCTTAGTGCTTTACAAATTAACTTTCATATCAATTACTGTGATGAGTTAAGGTGCAGAACATCTATCCTATTTAGAAACATTAATGAATCTAAATTTGCCTTCACTAAAATATCGTAGAATAAGAGGTGGGCTAATTCATATCTAGCTATATATATATAAACTCGTGCATGGTTCTTACAATACGGATTATAGTAATTTTTAAAAAATTATTCGCATGTTTCAAACACCAGGGGAGATAAGTTATTTGTTAAAAGATGTAATTCGTCTATAAAGAAAAATAACCTAATTCAAAGAACTGTGAGAATTTGGAAGAATCTAAAGTTTGAGACAAATAATTCCAATTCAAATAATATATTAAAGATTGTCTTTATAAAGAACTTACCAACATAATATTTGATTTTGATGAATAATGTAACATGACATTGGGATATTATTGTATTTTGTATATCAATTATTTGAAACTCTCGAATGTGCAAGTTGGACATGCCAAATGCTTGTAAATAGAGATAATTACACTACGAATATTGAATACAACTCTTATTTACGTATTAGATATTCAATTCCCAATATTATCAATTGATTAACATTGAAGATTGTTTATATAATTGATAGGTATTGTATCTCTGCATAAAAGGTTACACAGAGCATTTAAAGGTTTTTAGAACCTACTAGCTCTTAAACGATACGATACGATAAAGATTTGAATACTTTACTGAAACAGCATTCAATTAATGCTTTCTTTTTTTTTTTAATGCACATATCAATTAAAACGTTACTCAAATTTGATATTGAAAATGAAAAACATAAATTAGACAGGGCTTTGGAAGATGAAATGACTATTGAGGTCAGTGAAGAGGAAACGAGATTCGTATTTTCGAAACTAAACGAGAGGAAGGCTGCTGGGCCGGATGGATTGAAAGGAAAACTATTAAAAGAATGTGCCCACCAGCTTTCCCCCATTTATACACATATTTTTAACTGGTCCCTCCAATGCGTTTCGATCCCTGAAATTTGGAAAACTTCAAAAATTATTCCTCTTCCAAAAAAAAAGAAAAACTTGAAACTATGAACGATCTCAGACCTGTTGCACTGACTTCAATAGTCATGAAATCTTTAGAAAAACTTGTTCTTGTTAAAATTAGGAATCAGTTTATGCCATTGAGTGATAGTCATCAATTTGCTTACAAACCAGGACGTGGCGTAGAGGATGCCATTTTGCTGTTTACAAACATCATTACAGGCATCTAGATCACGCTAGGAGCTATTGCAGATTGCTTTTTGCAGATTTTTCTTCAGCGTTCAATACAATGCAACCTCAGTTGGTTGTTCAAAAATTGACTAGTCTGAATTTAAACAAGTATATAATTGCTTGGGTGCTCGAATTTCTTACGGAGAGAGCACAATATGTTCAATTAGGACAAAACAAATCTTCCTGTATAACTACAAATACGGGTGCTCCTCAAGGTTGTGTATTGTCCCCTGTATTATTCACAATATACACGAATGACTGTAGAAGTCAAAACCTGAGTGTACCTTTAATAAAGTTTGCAGATGACACCGCTCTTCAAGGCCTCATAACAAATGGCAACGAAGTGGCTTATAGGCAAGAAATTGATAGATTTGTGTCTTGGTGTGATGCCCACCACCTAGAGCTTAACATAAGCAAGACAAAGGAGCTAGTGATTGACTTTAGGAGAGTGAAGGAACCGATAGAACCGTTAAAATTAAAGGACCAATTCGTCCAGCGAGTTCCTTACTACAAATACCTTGGTGTAACGATTGATGACAGGCTCAAGTGGGATGAACACTTGAAAATAATTAGGCATAAGATGTGCAGAAGTACATATTTTTTATCAAAACTCTCTCAGTTTAGAATAGATAAAACCCTCTGCACATTATTTTATAGAGCAGTAATCGAAAGTGTTTTGTCATTTTGTATAACAGCTTGGGGAGGCAATTGCTTAGCAGTGGAAAGGACCAAAATAAATTCAAATATTAAAAAATCCATTAAACGCTATATAAATGATGTTGACGATGTAGATCTTTTATACGAGAAATTTTGTACAAGTAAAATAACTAAAATATTAAATGACCAGTATCATCCACTAAGACCATCAATTATTATGTCAGAAAGAAGTGGTCGCCCTTTCTCTTTTTCAACGAAAACAGAGAGACACCGAAAATCTTTTCTGCCGTCCAGTATTAGGCTTTATAACAACAAGCAATAATCATTTTATATAATTATTTCTCATTTTTACTTTTTAAAAATATAAATATTAATTTATTAATTTATTTGTTTTGCAATCTTTTCAATTTTCAATTTATAGTGACAGTTTAAACTATTTTACAGTGTTGAAATTATTCATATTATAAAGCGCAGCTCTGGTTATAGAGCTTCTCCTTTTTTACATATATACATCCTATTTCCATTGTATTTTTATCTTATGTGGAAATTATAACACGTCTGTACAAAAAATTTCCTTTTTGGGATGCAATAAAGTATTATTATTATTATTATTATTATTATTATTATTATTATTATTATTATTATTATTATTATTATTATTATTATTATTATTATTATTATTATTATTATTATTATTATTAAATATGAATGAAGTCAAGAAAACATTTTGAGTGGGAAAAAATATAGCCAAAGTATGACAATCATCAAATTTGATTGTGAAAGTATTATCCATTTAATGGTGTCATTGTCACGGGGGGTATTTGTTTTTGACCAACATAGAGGTGTCATTTGATTGTTTTACTACAATCATTAGAGTCGTTCAAGGCGGTACAAAACGCTCTCCAGATGACAGTTTTCAGTTATCAAGTGTATACTAAAATTTAGAATACCCTTGAATATCGTTTCCGACGAATGGCATAGAAATTAAAGAATATTAATACAATAAATTCCCTTTATTCATCCCTAAGGGGAAACTTTTCTTTAGGGTCTATTCCAAGGGAAGACTGGAACAACCCAGGCGTCAGCCGCAGTGCAGCGCGCAAAGTGAGCTAAGGCTAGGTGACTTGCTCAAGGCCACACAACGCGGCGGGTAGTCGAACTCGGTACCTTTCGGGTACGAAGCAAAGACCATACTGCTGAGCCACGCTGTCTCATTTGAATATTGATCCTGACGAATGACCTAAAATTTCAGAGTATTAAATATCGAACATAACGAGTCACATTGTTAACCAGTTAAAAGTCGTGTGAGGTCCATGTGTGAGACTTTTTGCCAAGATGAGCATCATTTAAATCGATCGATCTTTGAAGGAAGAGTTTTCTGGCAAAATATTAAAATACGAGTTTTCTACAAAACGACGGTTAACTGGTTAATTTATTTCAGGATCGGATTAGTTTCACTGTGGAAATAATGAAAACAACTCACCCCGAGATCAATTTCTTGAAGACCCGAATTGGGCATTTCTAACATTTGTTTGAGTAGAAAGTAGGCACCTGCTGACGTCATTGGGTTGTCTCCCAGCTGGTGAGGATTACACGTAAAATATAAATTCGTTTACCATATTATTCTCACAACTACCACCACCACCATCAACACTACCTCCACGCCCACCGCCACTACCACCACCGCCATTACCACCACCACCACCACCACCACCAGAACAACACCAACCTCAACCACCATCACCTCCATTCTTATCATCATGATCATCATCATCACCACCACCACCACCACCACCACTAACAACAACAACAACAACAACAACAACAACAACAACAACAACAACAACAACTACTACTACTACTACTACTACTACTACTACTACTACTACTACTACTACTACTACTACTACTACTACTACTACTACTACTACTACTACTACTACTACAATTACTGCCGTCATTACTTACCACAACATCATTACCTACTGCTACTACAACTGCTATTATCATCAAAAGGGGCAATTCGTAAGTCAGTGATTATTCGATAACCAATACTGTAGATCATAATATTATAAACTTACCCTCAAAATCCTGAGTGTAGAATTAGTCTTCAATCCTTTGGCAAGTTGTTCTAGGCATTGTTTGTTGATTCTATTCGATGTGAGGTCCAGATACTAAATGTAACAGTAAATCTTATTATTTTGAAATAGTGTATATATGTACCAACCCCCCCCCCCCCAAAAAAAAAAAAAAAAAAAAATTAAATCAGCCATAAACAGAGCCACCCCAACAAACAGAAAAAAGGAATTCAATAAACAGAGCCAACCAAACGAACAGAAAAAAAGGAATTCAATAAACAGAGCCAACCCAACGAACAGAAAAAAAGGAATTCAATAAACAGAGCCAACCCAACGAACAGAAAAAAAGGAATTCAATAAACAGAGCCAACCCAACAAAAAGAAAAAAAGGAATTCAATAAACAGAGCCAACCCAACGAACAGAAAAAAAGGAATTCAATAAACAGAGCCAACCCAACGAACAGAAAAAAAGGAATTCAATAAACAGAGCCAACCCAACGAACAGAAAAAAAGGAATTCAATAAACAGAGCCAACCCAACGAACAGAAAAAAAAAAGAAAGTAAAAGATAAGCAAACTCTCCCACAAAAACAAATAAAATATTGAGCATTTATTGAGATCAATATCCACTAAACGTGCTCAAAACGGTTTACTCGGGTTCCCTAGCCAACAGCAATACTTAACGTGTAGGACAAGACATGACGCCTGTTAGGCGATATAAACATTTTTTTTCCTTCAAAAACAACGCTGTTTATGGTCATTCCTACTCATTTTACACCTGGATATAGGGAGAGAATATAAATAAAGAGCCTTTTCCAAGGACTCAACTGTGCGCCTCTCGGTTCGGGACTCGAACGCTGGACCTTCCGGTCCGAAGGCACAAAACAAATAGATAAACAAATACCTAAAAACCAAAGATTTTGAACTTGTTATGATAACTGAAAAAAAAAACCCACAATAAAATTCCACAAAACTCTTTCTCGTATATTTTAGCTAACATAAGTCATAAACAAATAAAGAACTTCCTCTCGAGCAGTCAATTTTAGTAATCATTATATCTGTTGATGTTTAAAATGAAACCCGTCTTCAAAAGGACCAAGATCGATCCCGGGTACAGTCGAGATTTTTTTCTCAGTAAATGGGTAGCTGAGTCTCTTAGATTTGGTGGAAAGTACTCTGCGATAGACTAACTGTCCTATCCAAAGGATAGCAAGCAATTGCTATTGTCCATGTCACGCTCCGGCTCCATGGGCCCAATGGCTCTGAAGGACTATTATGGATAAGCGTTAAATAAATACGAAATCAAAAATAACTCACCTCCAACGTTGTGTTTTTCATCAGTGCCTGAGCCATCGCTTTGCACCCATCAAGGTAGAATCCGTTCCAAGACACATCCAGATATTTAATAGATGCGTTACTTGCTAAGGCCCTAGCAATGGCCCGGGCCCCATTACTACGTAAGTGGTTCCAGGAGAGCTCTACTCGTTCTAAAGTCTCATTCCAACCTGGATAGGAATAAAAGATAACATATTCATATTTTTTATATTACACTGGTGCCCTCTCGATCAGTTGTGATTAAAATCTCAAGTGAATCAGTTCCAATAGCAACATACAGTTCAAGTCGGTATTAGGGACGCCGCTTAATTGGGACAGCCGCTTTATTGGGACGATTCCCTGGGAACGGAATTTTTTTTCTATATAAGAAGTCATACCCTTTCCAATTCTCAGCTGCTTAATTGGGACGGCCGCCGCTTAATGGGGACGAAATTTGACAATGACCGTCCCCCATAAGAGAGCTTTTTCATTGTCTTCAATCATTTAAAACGATGGTCCATAAAATTTGAATTAGTCCTACGGGACGGTCCACCGGGTGAGTCGTCGTACGTTCATCACAGTTTACCTGTATCCCCTAGAAGCGGGTGTATGGTCGAACCGTTCGTCATAGTCATCACAGAGATGAGAACAATAGAATTTATCTGTATCCCTTGTCAGTGTCATCAACTGCCATCGTCACGTTCATGGTCATCCGACCAATGGTGTGATAGGTAATTAGCAAAGCAAAGCACCATTAAGAGAGAATGGGTAATGAGTGATGGCTTTGTTTGTTTAAGGCTGTCGCCACCAAATGATTTGTTTG
>NC_088363.1:20646657-20656657 GCF_034508935.2 Berghia stephanieae
TATGTTGTCTAGATTCTTCTTGCAAACACATATTTATTTGTGTGGTGTTCTGATAAAAGATGTCAGGTGCCGCGCTGAGCAAAACAAAAAGTTCAAAGATGCGTTTTCTTTCTTTTCAATGGCGGTGTACCAAAATACTTGTTTGTAGCTTTGTCCATGTCAGAGATGTTTTGATAGTTCAAACTGCTTTATACTCTTAAATGATTGCTCTGTACATTTTGTATTAGCTTCAGAGACCAGGTGGCATCACATGGCATGTTTTTTCAGGCCGCTAAACATTTCCTAATTTTGTTGTTGTTGCAAATAAAACAATTGTTTCCATTATATCTCGAAGAGGAGGGTTAGGGGTGGGGGAAGTGGTCGTGGTTTAAGACATTACACTGTGCCCCGGGAGGTCCTGGGTTCAAGTCCTGCTTCGGGTACTATATTTTTTTCCGTAGGCAAGATCATTACCTCCAATTGCACACACAAGACACTATTGACGATTTCTATTTACATCAGACGTTTGTCTTATGGATTATCTATATACCTACCGGGAATTCTAGGAATGCCATCTAAAGATGTCGCGCAGAACGACGTATTTTCTTTTTATGTCTCTTAATTGTCCTTTTTTTTGGTTATAATAATATGTTTATTCTATATAGTTATGACAATTAACGAAGCTTTTATCACTTATTGGATTGGTCAATAAATAGAATCCTTTCAAAAACACGGCTTTAAGTTTGATTGGTTATTAATTATTATGTTCTACATAAAACATCTCTTTCGAGTTTCTAAGTTCTCCTTAGTATTGTATTATGTAGTGTATTGAAATAATGGCTCAACAGGGACAGCTGGAACTGCCAATCAGATAATGTTGTAGCTCAAGTTTAATGTTTTTTTTTTATACAGCACAATATCCACTAAAATGCTCAAAACGCTTTACAAAGGGTACAAGATAGCAGCAACACAGCATAACATGGAATAGACATGACGCTTGTAATGTGCTATTACAGGCTAAAAAGATTCAACGCTATTACCGATCATGTATTCATTTAAATCTGAGTGTGATGAGAGATGAGTAAAAAGCATTTCCCAAAGACTCAACTTTGCACCGCCCAAAGCGGGACTTGAACCAGAGATATACCAGTCCGGATTCGAGTGTTATACCACTAGACTACAAAGCGGCACATCAAATATTTGACATGAAAATGTAATACACACCATCAAAATCGTATTCCTCGAGGTAGTCCTTGTCCATGTCGTGTAGAGATGCAGCTGTCGTACACCGGTTACTTTCGCCGCTGATACTGGTTGTCTGGGAGTCTTTACGGCGTTTCCGGTGAACCAGGCCAGTCTTTGTCTTTCTGATGGGTCCATTAGCCATTCGGTAGCGTGAGGTCAGGTGATATGCATTGGCCGTCACCGGGCGTTTGATCAAATTCCAGATGTCAAACTGTTTTAGACATAGAAATAATGTAGGTTGTTTGTTTATGTTGTTATTGTTTTGTTTGTTTGTTTTTCATAGTTTTACGACGGCTGTGACACCATGAGGTCTTTTCAACGCCAGTAATAAGAAAGTCAATAAAGTGTTTAAAATATTTAGATCACGCTGACAAGCATTTACGAAACAAAGATGACGATTTCAACAGAAATCAGAAGTAGATACCAAGAGCAATAATATATTCTTGTAGTTAATCTGAAAGCATCATAAAGTCCTACACTAACACTGTCACAGTCTCCAGTGATTATCTTATAATTTTACAACCAAATTCCAAATTAAAATATTCTTAGTGTAAAAATAGTCAATATAATACAATAATATAGGCATTGAAACTCGGCAGGAATAGACAGTTCAATTTCCAAAATAATTAGTAAAATTCCAACTTTGGCATTTCGATTTCAACATCACGTTTTTCTGACGTCACATGTCAATTCATATTCAAATTGGACAAAATCATATGTAAAACGTTAAATCAATTCAACTTTACATTGAAATATCACAACATGTTTAGTTTGTCTTTTTTGTCGAATGTTAAAAAGATACCCTTCATCAAAGTCCTTAAACGCACAAACACGCGCGACGGCGCATGCGCGCACCACCCCAACGACACATTTCCTAACATTCTTGACCTCTTTTTCTCTCTAATTCTCTTTGACAACCACCATACACATGTACACATACACACCAGAAACAAAACAAAACAGACGTACCAAATCATTACACCGCTCTTTAGACCTGATAAAACCAGTAATTACCTTGGATTTCCCTTGAGATCTTAGGAAAGCGCTCTGTGTACTGCCCATGCCCGTTGATCTTCTACTGTAACCGGAAGTTGTGCTAGCCGTGGCGGGCCTCGAGGACGTCGTAGAGGACGACATTTTGAATGATGTAGAAACTCAACTTTCGGAATTAATTTAATGGGCTTTCCAGCGAATCACCCAATCTTGTATCTGTACAAAAGCCTTTGTGTATATTATTATCCAAGAAGTTTCTCCAGACGTTCATGGTTGGGGATGAAATTTCAAGTCAAAGGCATCTTTGCTCCAGTTTTAAGAGTATGATGACGTCAGTACAGTGAGCATGAACTGTTGCAATTTCATTGTTATGATTGGTATTCCTGACAAAGAAATAAATTGTTATATTTGTTTATCCAATTTTGCGATTTGTATAAAGTTGACGGGACGCCAAAATTAATTGATTAACTTTGACTTGTTTTTGACTTGCATTTGCTGAAAATGCTGTTGAGTGTGCAGCTTAATCAATTCGGGTAAGTCTGAAAAAGAAAAGCGATACAAGTTATGACTCTTTATTTGAAACGTGTTATCAGAATCATATTTGTATTTCATTATAATATATAGTTTATGGCTTGTTTTGCCGCTCCAATGTTCTGAAAGAAAATTCAATAAAAAATAATAATCTCTAATTCAATTATTATATAAGAATCTAAATTCATATAATTTAAGATATTTTGCATTGTTCTTGACTGGTCTAAAGAGCGTTGGATCTCCACAATTTTTTCATTTCTTTTCTTTTTTTTTTAAATGATGGAAATCAATTGTTAGTTTCAATTACTTGTACCCATTCATGCTGGAAATCACACCCGAGCACATAACTTTTAGAAGGAACTCTGTAAAAGCCACTTTAAAAAAAAATGAATATTCTTGCGTCACTGTCGGTGACCAACATGATATCTCGTCTTATAATAAAGTCAAGCGTTATTGAGTATGATTAGTGCCCCAATGAATGACAACAGTCGCAAAACTGTGTATCTGTTGTGTCCTTTACACACATCACTCCGTTCGACTTAGATGTCAATTATCAATAATGACGATCGAATATTGTTAGAATTCCAGTACAGAAAATGCGTCTCAAATGAGACTTGTAATTTATAAAATTATAGAGGATTGTTTTTGTATAGCCCACCGGGGGTTAAATCAGCATTGTGAACCCATTGAGCACAATCAACATATCTATATAAAATGCGCTAAAAAGATATGTATTTTGAACAGTGCTCATTATCAAAGTAAGGTTAAGGTTATAAGTTCTTTATACGTACAAGAAATCTTCAGAGCATGATCCCGTCTTGATAACAATCTATTGTCTGGATCAGTCAATCAAAGGATTAGCCAGGCATTTATTCCTATGCCAAATCCATCCGATATGAACAAAACGTCTTTTATATATTTTGGCCAGAAAATCTCGACTGCATATTGATGCTATGCGTTTAGGTAAAATACTCACAACATCCGCCATCCGGATATACCGTACCAACACTCTAAAATTTGTGTTATCTTAAACGTTTATAGTGTGATTGATAGTGAGAATTAATCATCAAAATAACTGTCTAAAAATAATAACTAAGAGCTGAGTGACATCAATTTCGTTCCCACTATATCGATCGATTAAAATGATCTTCGACGTGTCAAAAATTCTTAAACCCGAAACTTCAAAGAAATTTTTGCCCAAATTGTTTTTTTTAATTGATTGACTTTGAATATTTTATGGTTCGCACTTGATGAAAATGCCGTTGAGTGCAGCTTAATCAAAGCGGGTAAGTCTGGAACTGAAAATCAATACAAGTTATGAATCTTTGTTTGAAACATGTTATAAGAATTCTGTTAGTATTTCATTGTAATGTTGTTTATGATTGCTTTTCATCATTAACTCTTTCCTTACCGAATGTTTTCATTGTTTTACCTAAATGCCATGCCTTCCTAACACTAAAATTGATTTATTAAAACTCAAAGCTAAGAGCATGCTAAACATAATTTTGTTCTACAAAATAGCATTAAGTTCATTTAAACTATACAAAAAAAATTCTTCAAATTTTGTGATTTAAATAAAAATTCTGTGTAAGAAAAATTGTTCACGATTATGACGCTTTTCCTGTAATTGGTAAGGAGAGGGTTTTGAAAAAAACGAAAAAAACCCAACAAACTTGTGGAGATCCAACACCACTCTTTAGACCAGTCCAAAAACCACATTTGTCTAAAGTTGTGTCATCACATCAAGAACAATGAAATTTTAGATTGCAAAATATCTGAAATATAAACACGATTCTTATATAATGATTGAAATAGAGATTATATATAATTTTCATTGAATCTTCTTTCAGAATATTGAAAAAACAAACAAACCGTTTTGTCAATGTGGGATAGACTTGGCACAGGATTACCTAAATGCCAATCTAATCCATGGATTGATTGATGGATGAGCGAAGTCACAGTTTTCTGGCCAAAATGTAAAAAAGAGTTTTGTCAATTTAGGATAGATTTGGCATAGGAATAAATGCCAATCTAATTCGTTGATTGGTTGATGGATAAGCGAAGTCCAAGTTTTCTGGCCAATTTTAACCAAAAAAATCGTTTTGTCAATGGATGTCAGAAAGTCATTCTTTTATTTATTATAATCATAACATGCATGCCAAATCGCAATGTCAATCAATGTTTATATGACAACGTCACAGCGTTGTTTTGCGATGTTATGATCGCTAGATAACCATTCTGATAGTATTTATAACATTGTGACTGTGACAATGCGATTGGATTTAACGGCACAATGAACTAACATAAGGTGTATGACTGTAATGTTACTTGATTTTTGATAACAATAATAATATTATTAGGGAAAAACAAAGGCACCATTCATTCTTTAACGCGTCGAGCGGAATTTAAAAAAATATGGCTCTTGTCAAGCGTGTGGAGTGTTCAGAGCTCGTATCAGAGCACAGACTACCTACCTATGTATCAGAGCCCCAAATATTTAGTAACACCATAGACACTTTGCTCTCAGATTACACAATTGTACAAATATTGAAGGGATTCTTCTTGAACTCGGCTTTGTTCCCCCCCCCCCTTCTCTCTCTCTCTCTCTCTCTCTCTCTCTCTGTGTGTGTGTGTGTGTGTGTGTGTGTGTTCGTGTATGTGTGTGTGTGAGAGAGAGCAAGAAAGACACAAAGAGAGAGAGAGAGAGAGAGAGAGAGAGAGAGAGAGAAAGAGAGAGAGAGATGGATATATATATATATATATATATATATATATATATATATATATTATATTATATAGAGAGAGAGAGAGAGAGAGAGAGAGAGAGAGAGAGAGAGAGAGAGAGATAGACTTTTGCACGGAGTTTATCCAATCGTTTATTTGTTTTTGTATACTTTTTCATCTCGTTCATGGAAATCATTATTATTCAAATATGTTCAACACCAATTTCCTGTAAGCACTCCGTCCCAATGAGCTGGGTTGAAAAGATCTTTTTTTCATGGCCACACAACACGGCGGGTGGGACTCGAACCCGGATCCAGGTTACGGGGCCATAACACTGCACTACTGTTTATGCTTATGTAAAATGTATACAAAATTATTAAGATAATAAATATGAACATCTATTTCTTTTAAAGTTGAGCTTTTATATAGCGCAATATCCACTAAACGTGCTCAAATCGCTTTACAAAGCGTCCCTGACCAACAGCAACATGTAACATGTAGAACAACGAGACAATGACACCTGTTAGGCGAAATTACAATTTTTTTCCCCGACAGGGATAACCTTGTTAATGGCTAGGTACTCATTTTACACCTGAATGCGTTGGCTTGAGAGTATTTCCACTACAACAACAATGAGCCCATAATGATTTGGGTTATCAAATCTGATATAAGTATACGTCCATTACAGGATTCAATAGTCTGATGTCACGTCCGCCCAGCAACCAGCAGCCTGGTTCTAAACAAAGAAAATCGGTACTTTTTATTCTTCATGATGGCAAGAACTTTCTCACATGTTTTGTGATCAGAATGTATAAAAGTCAAAACATGATCGGATTTATAATGTTTTTCTCATCTGGATACACTTTTATGCTCGCCGGAGAAATATTTCATTAGGGCGTCCGTCATTGTTCCGATAGTTTAGACCAGTTACTAAGTTACTATGCGTCATTACGAGGGAAGTTACGTCACGACTATTGAACACTATTGAGATTAATAAAACATGAAAAAATCATAAATGAACCCCTCCCTCTCCCCCCCTCCAACAAAACAATGCTTACAATTTGTGACACAGAGATAAACGATATCCCATTGTAAATCATATGAAATATTATGTAGTCTTTAGCAGTGCTTTTCAACTGTTGTATTACACACCCCATTGCACACCGCAGGGTGTATCCATTTTTAAACCCTCTCCTTACCAACTACAGGAAAATCGTCACATTTGTTACGATACAATGAACATGTTTCTTCATCAGATATGTTTTGTACATTATAAAATTTTTGAAAAAATCTTTGTTTTATAAAGTTTGTTATGCTGCACAAAAATATGCATGTCTAGTATCTATGTACGTATTTCTAACGAATTTGAGTGTAAAAAGTCTTCTGTGTTGGGTAGGTATAACATTTCTGGAAAAATCATGAATATGGTCGGTAAAGAGAGTGTTAAAAAAGGTGTACCTGTTTGATAGAGTGTACTGGGGTGTACGATATGCCGGCATAAAACAATATTAGTCATTCTACAAAACCAGCTTCATTGATAGGCCATGGGTGGGTTTTTGTATCATACTTATTACCCCCACCCCCTCCCCGATGTATTTTTCCACATTAAAATCGATTTAAATTTAGTGAATTTGTTTTAACATTAATATAATGGACAGTATTTTGTGTTGGTTTGAGAGTATTTCCATTACAACAATGAGACCATAACAATTTGAGTTATCACACCTGCAAATACGATAAAATGTAAAATAATAATAATAATAATAATAATAATAATTATAATGATAATAATAATAATAATAATAATAATAATAATAATAATATAATATAATAATAATAAAATAATAATAATAATAATAATAATAATAATAATAATAATAATAATAATAGAAATAATAATGATAATAATGATAATGATAATTATGATAATGATAACGACGACGACGACGATGATGATGATGATGATGATGATGATGATGATGATGATGATGACGATGATGATAATAATGATGATATCAATCGATCTATAAATAATATAAGTGAATAAATATCCGCAACGTTAAGTTAAGTTTGAATATACCCTAATACGCTCATTCTTGTGTTAAATTTAAAAGAAGTTGTCAAAAAAGTTTCCACGATCTCATATCCTTTGTTCATCTAACGATTGTCTTTCTTCCAACAAAAGAGCATATTATTATTAATTGTCCTAAGCTAACACTGTTAACCCGTTAACTGCCGTAATCTGGAAAGACACGTATTTAAAAAGTTTGCCAGAAAACTCGTTCCTTCAAATGTCGATCTATTTAAATGACCCTTATCTTGGCAAAAGCTCTCAAACCTGGGAACCCCTCATCTTGGCAAAAGCTCCCAAACTTGGGATCTCGCGAGGTCCCAGATTCGAGAGTTTTTGCCTAGAAGAATGTAATATATATCGATCGATATTTGAAGGACGTTTTCTAGCCAAATTTTAAAATATGTGTTTTTCCAGATTGTGGCAGTCGACTGGTTAAATCGCCTGAAGCTAACACTATTAAGCTTATGAAGCTGATAAAATGCGGTTGCTCAGTATTGAATTCTGCGACCATAACAAAGCAAGCAAACAGTCTTAATAACTAAAAAAAAAATACAAATAATAATGCTCGGAACTAACAAAATCAATTGATATTAAAACTTTGAGTTAGATAATATTATTTAAACCAATCGACTGACGACAATCAATGGGGTCGATATAACAATCAAATTAACTTACAGAACAATGGAGTGGTATTTGAATTTTGAAAATGGCAGAATTTTTTTTAAAGACTTTGACCCCCGGTAAAAAAGAAATGAAATAATATGGTCTGTTGATCGATAATAAAGTTCATTGTCAATCTTGACCTAATTTAAATGTAAGCAGAATGTTATTTTTTTTCAAATTGAGATTAAATTATTGGGTCGCTCTATTTATATAACACAGTTAAAATACTATTTACTTTTTAGTTTGGCAATTTCAGTGGGCTAAAAGTTAACAAAAAGACATTGAGCCACCAAGGCCAAAAAAGCAGACATTACGATTAATATATCGTCTGTCTGTCTGTCTGTCTGTCTGTCTGTCTCTCTCTCTCTCTCTCTCTCTCTCTCTCTCTCTCTCTCTCCCTCTCTCTCTCTCTCTCTCTCTCTCTCTGTATGTGTGTGTGTTTGTTTCAGATCCAGAAGTTATTTCATCGAAGAATAAATAAACATTATAGTAAGATTAGTATTTCGATCATATGTTTGAGATTTTGTCAATTGCAAATAGTTATGTCATTTGTGTTAAATGAATCTAGACGGAGTGTTACTGGCAATCCAAGTCAACATATATTGTGATTATTAAATGGTAAAATGATAAGTTATGGTCGCACTCTCTCGATAGTGGAAATAAATTCAATTTCGATTAAATTAAAATGGTATGTTTATTGTCCGTTTGCACAGCCCTTTAAAACACACAAACACACAAACACACACACAAACACACACAAACACACACAAACACGCACACACACAATTTTTAAAAATCCCTTAACAATGTCTCTGTTAGCTTTAGACCGACTGAAGTGCATTTTAAACAAATAAACAAACAAACAAACAAACAAACAACAACAAATAATAATAAAAACAACAACACGAAAGAAAAACAACCCAAAAACAAACAAAACAAAACAAGCCAAACAAAAGATAAGGCCCCAAGATTATTCATTGATTTAATACGAGCAATACGTTTTCGCTGTAGTATGGGTCCGATATCACTTTCTTTAAAATAGAGAAAGAATGCGAGGCAATCCTCTCATACGCATAATGGACGGTAACCTTAGAATAAGCCGAATGGAGTATTGGCGACTCTTGTGCATACTCATGCATCCTAGAGTTTCTTCTGAACTGGAAGCAGCAGCTTATTATAGTAAGTATCACACTACAATATTATGATGGTCTATCCAGGCGGCAGCAGCTTCTAATGGTGCTCACGCTTTTATGTTATGACGATCGACACAATTCATCAGCAAATTCTTCACCGCACTCGTGCACCGTCGCAAACCCACCCGGAAGCTTCGACACAACACACCGTTCAACTAGATGCTCTGTGGTTTCGGATTCCATCCCACATCGGGGACATGTTGGACAGACGGCGAATTCGTTGCCGCATTTGTGTTCAGTCCATGGCCGATTAGAGTTACGTCATGGTTCAGTCGCGAACCAGCTCTGCGATTTCAGGTTCTTTGCCGTGACGCATACGAGGAGGGATAGAATTCTGTACATCAGTGGGGAATGACGGCTACGTCCACTTGCACGTGTTGTAGTAATGGTTCAGAGAATTCCTTTTCTTTATCCCGCTAGTTTTGAAGTCGTTGAATATTCATTTTTAATACATGTCCAAACCGTTTGAGTTCTCTCTCTTTTACCATCTCAGATAACATGGGAGACATGATAAGTTAAAGAAAAGAAACAAAGAAAACAACAACGTCAGTCTCACAGTAAAAAAAGAATGTTAAAGGCGAATGATGTGTGTGAGTTG
>NC_088363.1:20661657-20669157 GCF_034508935.2 Berghia stephanieae
TTTTATTTCCTGCACACGTTGTCAAACACCAAAATCAATTTCTACGACGGCGCTAAATGCGCATAAGTGTACGTGTAAATTTGTCCACAGTGCTAAAAGCCGGATAATCACAAGGTATTGACGAAGCCAATCAGGAATGCTAATTAGAGTTTTTAAGGTGGGTGGTATGTATTAATAGCAGTCCGAATGGGACCATTGATTTCCTCACTTGGTCGGCGTATTGTTTTGGTTAATAATTAGATACTGTTTTGAGGCGTGAAGTGTCAACGAATGAGTCGGTACCATAGATGTGCTAAAATGAGATTGTCTTCGAGGGACTCACTTTTTGAATATACAATTGAAAACTACAATAACTATTTATTTTAAGTTTTAAGTGTTGGTCGAGCAAATACCCTAAATTTTTTATAAGATGATATTTCGGCGACTATTTATATATAGAATTGAAAATCACACAAAAACCTCTTTAAATTATTAAATTGTTTGACGAACCATTTCTATCGATTCGACTTTTGTTCTATTTTATAAATTTATCCTTTTATACTATGCCCTACTCTTTGTTTGCACAATCCAAAATCACAAATACCTTTTGATATAATAGAATAGGACGCACTGCTATATTTAAATCGTATTGTTTGAATAAACTCTCAAGCTAGTGATTGGGTGGCAAATAAAATTGTCAAGACACGCTCTGTATATTAAGGAGTGTGTTAAGGACTTTTAATATTCAATTTTAGCGTATTAAAAAAAAAAAAAGACACAATATCTACAAATACAGATTTGCCGTACTCTGGAAAAACCCATATTTTAAAATTTGGCCAGAAATCTCGTCCTTTAAATATCGATCGATTTAAATGACCCGCATCTTGGCAAAAAACCCCAACAACAACAACAACAAAAAACAAAACAAAACAACAACAAAAAACCCCAACAAAACTCTAAAACCTGGGACTTCCTAAGTCCCAGGTTTTATGTTTTTTTGCCAAGATGATGGTCATTTAAATCGATCGATATTTGAAGGACGAGTTTTCTGGTCAAATTTTAAAATATGGGTTTTTCCAGAGTACGGCGGAGATGTGTTTTCGACTCTTGATTTCCATTTATAACGTTTGGTTCATGCAATACCTTACTAAATGCATGTTGTGCTAATACATCAAACTCCACAGTTCATTAGAATATTATCCGTGCATTTTACTATCCTTGGGACCAAAATGAATATAAAACTGCTTCGAAAAAAAATTATAACAAACCATCAGACACGGAACGTTTCAGGCTCAAAATCCCTTAAACTTTCTTCAGCCAACAGCGACGTGTACATATATACAGGCCTGACATCCAAACCCGCTTATGGGCCTTGTTAAACATTTTTGTGGTGGACAATAATTTGAATAATTTTTTTGAGATTACCTTTACAACAATGAGCTCATAATAATTTGGGTTATCAGACCTGCCAGTAAGTGCACGTCGGCCAACAGTAAAAATTATTTAAACGGCAATTCTTTGCACGTCCAATCAAAATAAACTGTGGCCGAAAGACGGAAAGTAAACAACAATATTTTGCTCCGTATGGAAGAAACATCAGCACTGAAAGGCGCCTAATGTGGAATAATACTCAAAATGTCGAGAAAAATTTGACGAGAAAAATATAAAGTAGGAATCAATTTCATAGTAATAAATGTTATTTCCCAAGGAATATTGATCCTTACATTGAGGGCAAACGGAAATAAAATTCAAATATATCAAAGTTTATGAAATACCCCCCCCCCCCCCAAAAAAAAAAAAAAAAGATGATTGCAATAGAAAAACTATACAGTTCAATAGGTAAGTAAAATCACAGGCAAAAGTATAACGGATGAATAATAATCCATTTGAAATACACTGACATAAATTCATGAGTGAGAGCTGGAACTTTAAAAATAAATTTCGGCAAGACTTGGTAGGAATTAAATGAAGCATAGCGATTAAACGGAATTGTGTGGATGAATGTGTTTTAACCGTATTCTTACGATTATGATTTTGTTTTTGGACGACGAAGTTCTTGAGTCTGAAACGTCCCTATTACGTATTTTGTCACTTTTTAAAGCTGTTATGTATTTATATTCATTTTAATTCAATATATTTATTTACGGTCCACGGGTTATTTTATCATGATTTCTCTCGTATTATTTTATAATCAATTCGGAAAATAAAAGGCGAGCAGTGGAGGAAGACTAATAGACTACACGAAGAACACAATGCAGGTTCAATAAAACCAATTCTACTCGGTCTAAATTCCCATTGACTTGTTTACACCTAGGGATAAATCAAATCGTGGACTCGACCCGGTTTCCTGGATAAAGTTTTTCAAATATAAAAGATAACTTTCGATTTTTAAAAATCCGAGTCCAATAATTCATAAAAAGTCGAATTTTCCCGTAAGATCATCGAACAAACGTATTCATGTATTAAATTTGAATACAATGTTGTTTATGTTTAATTCTATAGCTATATACTTCAATATTTTAAAAAGAACTGTATATGCTTCAAGATTTTATATATATTTTCATACGGAAATTGGGGAACTTGTCATTCACGATTACTGCGAATCAATTATTAAGCGTTGCACACACACACACACACACACATACACACAAACACACACACAAACACAAACAATAAACAAAACAAAACAACAAAAAAAAACCCCAAAAAACATCAACCCCCCCCCCTCCAAAAAAAAAAAAAACAAAACCCCAACCCAACAGCAAACGAAAACAAAACAAAACAAAAGACAAACAAATGACAGAAAAAAAGAAGCTCTCATGATAAAAAACAAAACAAAAACCATTTGCTTGTAAAATGAAAGATAACAGTGTCATGATATGGATATAATTCTAATCCTCCTATTGCTAATGGATTGTAACTTGAATACTCAGATCTCTTTAAATTTACAAGAAAATAAACGCCGCCAAGTGAAGTTATCTTCACTTTATGAGTCAAACGAGTTCTTAAAATCTCAGCTATGCTTAAGGATTTATTATTTCATTGACTTAATTATTTTCTGGTTGTAAATAGCTAATAAATTAGCTTCATTCTTTTATATTTGTATTTTGACATTGTTCTCCATTTGTACGTCGTAGAATTTTCAATTGAAAAAAGCATTCCTTTGGCCGAAAGAAACAAACCCCACGAACTCAGGTGGTAATTTAGCAAGTAGAATAATGAACTAAATCTAACTAAAAATAATACAACTCAGGCAAACTTTATTTACAAGTTTAGTAAGCGCATTTATCATTTCTCACAATCACGATCACTAGACTTGTCCTTGTTTAATACCGACAGTGGCCACCATCTGCTTCCTACACAGCTTGGCATCGCCTGTTCATCAATTTGATAACATTGACTATCCGCTCCTGAGGTAAATCACTCCAGGCATTGACCAAAGCAGCACTGATGTCGTGCAGGCACCATTCGGCACTTCCATACGTTTTTTTTTCTTCAAGTAAAATTTTTTTTGACCAAACCATTGGTGTCAACGTTTTCATTTTTATGTCAGTTATGTAACTGGATATTCAACCAGACTTTTTATATTTATTAATCTCCAAGATATGTATAGCAACCCGCAGATCAGAGGCTGGTGTTTGTGATTATTTTTACTTGATCAAAACATCTTGAGCGGTTCGAAAGTTATAGCCATTTGAAGTTTTGTGCAAGACTTTTGTGGTTCAGTATACAAACAAAAGGGCGAGTTGGTGCATAAAATGTTTCACTACAGACGTGTTGATCATAAGAATTAAAAAAGAGAGAAAAACAATTCTATTTTTGAAAGCATTTATCGTTTCAACATTAAAAAAAATAATATTAAAGGTAAGTGCATTCAGGGCACAGCGTGGCTCAGCGGTACGGTCTTTGCTTCGGATCCGAAAGGTACCGAGTTCGATCGGCCGCCGCTGTGCTGTGTGGCCTTGAGAAAGTCACCTTGACCTGGGTCAATTTGCAGCAATGCACTGCGGCTGACGCCTGGGTAATTCCAGTCTTCCCTTGGAATAGACCCTAGAGAGAAATTTCTCCTATGGAATGAATAAAAGTATATATTTTTATTTTATTCCATGTCCTGACTACTACGTTTGATAAATGAGTCCTGGTAAAACACCCGGTGAGTCTTAAAGTTATCACCTCATGTAAATGTAATGGAAGAAAAATCAAAGAGATTTTTATAATCAACGATATGCAGACAATTAACAATTTTTATATTTGTATAAGACAGTCCCTTTTTCTTCTTCACTTAAGTGATGTTAGATTTAGTTGTTTTTTTCAATCTATCTTCTTACAACATATTAACATATCGTTAAAACCTGGTAAAAATATAGTTTTAAATAATCGTTTACAAGCTGTAATACTTGACTTTTCTAGTCTACCATTGTTGGCTAGACAGAGAGACCAAGCAACAACAATAACTGCAAAAATAAAAACAACATCAACAGCAACAGCAATGACACAACAACACCTCCAGTAACAGTAGCAGCAATAAAAAACAATGCAAAACAAAACTGAAAAAGAAAACATGGAAAACCGAACAAGCCTATTAACAACAAACAAAAAAAAAAGAAAAAAAGAAAAAGAGGAAAACCTCTCAAAAGCAAAAAAAACACAAAACAATTGAAAGCAAAAAAAAATTTTAATTAAAAACACAACAAACAACAACAACAACAAAAAAAGAAAAAAAAAAGAAAGAAACAAAAACAAAAACAAAACAGCACCAAATTTATGTAGCTTGCGTGGATTGAATCAAATCCAATTGAGTATCATTCGAGTGTTCTTTCTATTATCCTACCCTCATAATCAGAACCCCGAATACCTGCCACATACATGATTATTTTCCAAATAAGCCTGAAGTTCTTACATCCATTCAAGTGGTTTGTTATTGTCAAACTGCCCAGATCGAAACATAATTTTGTTAAATTATAAATCGATGAAACGATTGTGTGAAATCACCGTACTGTGTCATTCAGTAACAATTCATTAATATCACGCTGGTATAAATAAGCTTATAAGAATTCAAAACCGTTAAATGATTGAAGGTTTAACGGCACAGTCGAGACAAAAAATTATGCTAGACGATCGAAACATGTTATGTATTACATTCATCGATTGCAGTTGGAGTGCCATGTCTTGTCTTGTTACAAAGTCAAGCAACCCGAGCTTTGTTTGTGATGATCGGATTATCCTTACTGGCGCCAGTGCACAATATGGTTTGAATAAATCTATGGACCACGTGATTTCAATATAAAGAATGTTTAATTAATATTTTGCAGGCATGGACATTTTTTTGTTTCTTAATTTTGAAATAATAACAGATGCATTAAATGGTGTGCATGGGCATATTTTGATGTGCTGAAATTGCATTTTAGAGATTAGATTTCTTTTATAACAATTACTTTTTGCATAAAGTACATAAAAAGCACGCTTCAAACTTCAATATGCTTAATTATATCCAGGCAAGCTAAATGGACCAAAATTTTAATTTCAGACAAAACATGTCGCTTTTTAGTTTTATGAATCCTTGTTGTACCACCACTATCAAAAATCAATCACTGCCTAAAGCAAGGCATCCAATAACATCTCAGTTCATGAGAAAATGGATTCTAGTGCTATGCCAGAACAGCACTCGGGTGGATAGGATGGACAACATCTGCCTATGAAAGTGTCGATAATTGCAGCTTTTAAAAAAGAATAGGCGCCTGGATTATTTTGACACCAAAACACCTATAAAGTTCCAATGGAACGAAATAAACCGTGTATACGTGAAAAGCATTTTTCAAGGACGTACCACCAAGTTTGCTCACTTGAACGACATGGGTTACTTTTGTTGATTTTGGGCTGATTGGATTAATGATAATTCCGGGATATATATATATATATATATATATATATATATATATATATATATATATATATATATATATATATATATATATATATATATATATATATGTGTGTGCCATCGAGTATATATGTGTGTGAAAGGTCGCAACAACAAAAACTCCCAATGTTTAAAAGGGATTTGAATCAAGAATTCTCGATCAAAATATGAAAATCACGATAAGTATTGAAATGTAAGCTACAATTTATTAAACGAAAACAAATACTGTGGACGTTTCGGGTTCCCCCTTTATCAACAAAACACGATGAATGAAAAACTAAGGACGAATGAGAGATGCCAAAATGGCGTGTTTAGGTGAATATTCAGTATCTCCCGTCGTTTAATAATTTGGAGATTACATTTCAATACTTATCGTTATTTTTTCCTTCCAGCTTCAAGCAGCAACATTTTCATCGATCCAACTAAGAGTAACTTTCGACAATGCCATCGAGTGTCACCGCATTCGCGTGTGATAAGCTGTTATTGTCATCAATCAGCACACTAAATATTATAACAGATCTTACACACCCAAATTGTGCTGGCATTTCAGTCTAAACTCTGAGAGCTTACCTTGGTCCCGGCATTAGAGCATTATTTGTCAAGCGTATGATTTCAAACAGCAGGGATTGCTTCTGGCTCATTAAGCCTCTCCGTTCCATAATATGCATATTCAGATTATTCTTAATGATAATGAACGCCTTCACCCAGCAAGTCAGTGCATTTGATACACCATGAGAATGAGAATAAGTGCGCTGCTTGTGGCTAAAGATCTAGGACATACAGTCAATACTTGTAAAAGCGGCACTCAATCGACTTGTTTATGCAGCCATGTGGTCTAGTGATATGACCCCCCGCCTTCGGACCGGAAGGTCCTGGGTTTGAATCCCGCTCTAAGCGGCGCATAGTTGAGTACTTGGAAAGAGTCATAATATTACGACTACAAATCTCCCGAAGGTGGAGCAATAAATAATTGGTGCTTTCAAACTGTCGAGAATTCATTATTTTAACAATAAAAAGTCTCTCTCTCTCAGAGATGAGGCCTAGATAGAGTCCGGAGTCTTTCGTTAAACGGACAATAGCAATTACTTGCTACACTTTGGATAGGATGCTAAATTACCACAAAATACTTTCCGATAAATCTAATAGACCTAGTTACCCAAGCACAGCTGGGTGAACAGTGTCTTTAAAAATGCCGTCAGAACTGGGGATCATATGGCACCATGCTTATGAAACGAGTGCAATCCGGTTTTGAAATTGAAATATCAAACTGTTTGAGTTAAAACATTTCAATTTTGTATGAGTAAATCGTTAATAATTTGTTAGATATGCAACCCATGAAATCAGACAAAAGTTAAACAATTTAGAACAAAACCTGTAAAGGCTTGTCTCTTTGTAGATTATACAGGAAAATTACTTTTAGCGTTGCGTTTCAAAACTACAGAAACAGTTTTAACCAGTTAACTGCCATACTCTGGAAAGACACGTAATTTAAAAATTTGGCCAGAAAATTCGTCCTTCAAATATCGATCGATTAAAATGACCCTCATCATGGTAAAAAAAAAAAAGCCTCAAACCCGGACCGCGCAAGGTCCCAGATTTGA
>NC_088363.1:20676657-20706657 GCF_034508935.2 Berghia stephanieae
TTTCTTTTCTTTTAAGAATAATATGGTGGTAGAAACATTAAGATATATGTGTGTGTGTGTGTGTGTGTGTGTGTATGTGTGTGTGTTTGTGTGTGTGCGATTTAAATTATATAAGTAATAGATTTATTGGCAAAGGGACCGGAAGATGAGCAGGTAGGGAAAAAATCTGACAAATATAAATGCTATGTATGTTATCACCATCAGAAACATCTATGTCTAAAATATCCTGGCTGCTTTGGAATACTTTTTGTCCTCAGACATCAAGAAATACAACCCCCCCCCCCCCCCCAACAAAAAAAAAAAAAAAAAAAAAAAAAAAAAAAAAACCAACAAAAAACATAAGAAGAGAAATATACCAATATATTGTAATATCGTCCTATATGTTAAGCCTTATTGACTAGGGACCCTTTGTAAAGCGCTTTGAGCACGTCAAGTGAATATTGCTCTATATCAATGCTCAAGTTAAGTTAAATAAATATCATAATATTGTAGCGTCTTTACAGTTAGCCAGAATAATACGATAGATATAGAGCACAAGCCGCCATTGGTTATGGTGGTTTACACATTCTATTCTACAACACAATTAATTTGTCGAATTGTGGATTCACATGAGTGAGGAACTCCAAGTTACCGATTACAAAGATATTTTCAGTCTTACCAAAGAGCGTGTAGGTAACGATTGTTATGTTACCAAGAGCTCTCACTTCCCGCTTTTGGTGAAGCCACCCATCTTCCGTCTTCTACTCGTATTTTCTTCATTGTATCAGTAAGCCTAGCGCTCATGATACACGCGGAGCACACCCACCTCGCTGTCTCGCCTGGCACGCGACAATAGCATTGCGGTTAAGAGAAGTGAGAGCTCTTGGTAACTACGTTACCCTACACACTCTTTGGTCTTACTGACCACACGTATGTTTGGCCTCTAATATAAATGACGAGAAGTAAAATAATGAACAGATATTACAGCATAAGCATATTGATTTCAAACGAATCAAGTCATGTATAATATTATTGGGTCCACCTCGTTATTGTATCAGCAGTTCTTAGGACGGATGCAGACTTCCGAAACTACTACTACTACTACTACTACTACTACTACTACTACTACTACTACTACTACTACTACTACTACTACTACTACTACTACACTACCTCCTACTACTACTACTGCTGCTACTACTACTACTACTACTTACTACTACTCTCTACTACTACTACTACTACTACTACTACTGCTACTACTACTACTACTACTACTACTACTAACTACTACGCGACGACTACACTACTACTACTACTACTACTACTATACTACTACTACTACTACTACTACTACTACTACTACTACTACTACTACTACTAACTACTACTACTACTACTACTACTACTACTACTACTACTACCACCCACCACCACCACCACCACCACCCACCACCACCAACCACACCACCACACTACTACTACTACTACTACTACTACTACTACTACTACTACTACTACTACTACTACTACTACTACTACTACTACAAAAGAGGCATCTACATAAAATAATCCTTCCGATCCGGAGTTTATCCCGGAACGGACAATTGCTTGCTACCCCGACATCACACTGTTTTACACGATTGGTCACATACATGTGATCCATCGCCTCTAACTGGTGTGATGCTTCAATAAAATTAATGCTACCTATTATACAGTGAGTAGAAATATAAAATTTCGCTTTTTATGTTTGCACCTCGAAGCGTCCAAATGAAATTAAACCCACCTTCAACAGGGAGGGAATTCATGATAATGCGTGTTTACAAGAGATGGGACCACAAATCAAGGAAAGAGCAAAAACGACAATTGGGGGTGATACATAATCTTAAGTGGCTAGTGAGGGGCTGAGCGCAGCCATATTCCTTGACGTGAAACTAAGGACCGTAACCTATTTCGTCTCCACTTGATCACTTTGATTTGAGCTAGATTAACTTAGTTTTATTGTTGCTGTTGTTGTTGTTGTTGTTGTTGTTGTTGTTGTTGTTATTATTATTATTATCATCATCATTATTATTATTATTATTATTATTATTATTATTATTTATTATTATTATTATTATTATATTATTATTATTATTATTATTATTATTATTATATTATTATTATTATTATTATTATTATTGTTATTATTATTTATTATTATTATCATCATCATCATCATCATCATTATTATTATTATTATTATTATTATTATTATTATTATTATTATTATTATTATTATTATTATTATTATTATTATTTATTATTATATTATTATTATTATTATTATTATTATTATTATTATATTTATTATTATTATTTATTATTTATTTATTATTATATTATTATTATTATTATATTATTATTATCATTCATATTATTGATCATCATCATCATAGACAGTTTATGCCATAGCTTATACACCATACAAGATGGCAGAGATTAGCCAATGAGAGGCTGCTGTTGTCATATCTGCTCTCTCTTAATCTGTGGGTAAAACGGACTTAATAAAAAAAAATATAATAAAAAACTTACCATACCTATTTTAAATTGTTAAAATAGTGGTTGTCTTTTAGATGACGTTTAAGCTTAGAAAAAGATATAAAGGATGCAATTATTTCCATAGAGTATATTATATTATTTATGATTTTCAACCAATTATAGATCTTGGTTGCTAACATGCCGATTTGTAAACAACATGGCGCAAGGTCGGCAATTAGTCGCCATGGAAGAGACGAGCTTTCAAAAGAAACCCCGTTGATGAAACTGAAATGAAAATTGAGAAAATTGGGATATACCAATACCATTGACAAATATGTGTAGATGATTCAAGGTAGTAATATGTGTCACAAATTTTGAAAGATAGATTTTCAAGTGAATATAATCTTCGAGGGATCGTAAGCAACATTATTATGCAGAGACGCGAGAGACCTAATTGTCCTGACCTGTCACTAATGTTTTGCTCTGCCTCTATTAGCCGTTCCAGACAGTAAAACCTCCTATACCATACTTTTCGTATTACTACACGGACGGAAGCCTATATACTTATTATTCACTTTCTTTACATACCGTACTTAAGGTTTAAGACAATGGCCTTAAGACAAATAAAAAAGAATTTGAGTAAGATTTTGTTTAGAGACAGAGAGCTGTCCGAACCAGAATCCGGGTAAGTTGTCATGTGAATTGGTATCATGATGTTTGGTTGATAAACTAACGAAATCCTCTTAAGCTTCATATGGTGAATTTCTTTAAAATTATTTTCCCCCACTCTTTCCAATATGGACAGATATGTATCAACACCAAGAATATATCTCTGCTAGGCCAAAGAGTGGCTACAGAAGGAGATCAGAAGGAGTGGACTATGATAGTTATGCTCGTGTTACAGATTCACCTAGAGCTGAGCCACCTCCTCGTCCAATGTCAAGGAGGAAAATGGAAGGGTAAGATTATTTTATCAAAGTCTACAGCAGGTTGTTTGATCTTCTTATTCTTAACCATGATTGCTAGATGATTGAATAACTGAATAAAGAAAATTTCACCCATCAAAATCAACCTTCAGAGATGAAATTCTCAGGACACAGTAAAAAAATTCTTGCAGACAAACACCGTGCAACCCCTTGATAACAACATCGCCCGGGACTGGAAAATTATGTCGTTATCCAGGGTTTTTTTCACGATGGCAGAAAAAAGGGGCTTGGTAAGACCCATGAATGCATAACAGTGCAATACGTGGACCAGTGCCTGACAGAAGACATGTCTCAACAACGTTAGATAGAATGTGTGTTTCTCCTCTTTAAAAGGGTAGGTAATGATATATCAGCCTATATCAGTTACACTTTCACTCTCCAATATGTATTGTCATTGTTTTGATTGTAAACGGTGCATTAAAAAAAAAACCCTCATTTATCTACCTTCATTTCATTTGATTTTATTCTTTTAAAAAAATTCCATGCACACATTACTCTTGAATTATCGCACTATTTTGTAAAAATCTGCTTTGTACACGATGACTTTTGTCATTGAAAACATAAAAACAGTTTTCCATAATACCTGTCATTATATCAAAATCAGTTGTAGAAAATATGTTGCACAGGACATTACAAATTGTGTAGTAAGTAAGTTCAATGCTTATGCACTTTTTCATAGTTATCATTAAACGTTATCGGAACTCCTTGACCACGGATTGACAGTTGAAATGGCATATTCCGGATGATTTAACGTAAAGGTGTGAAATCTAATTGGAAAGGCTTGACAATGATAAGGCCTGGATACTTTGACAGTCAATATAATAGAAAAATATTAATTTTTTAAGCATATTGAATACTGTATCTGGAATTACCAAAGGTTTAGGTTGCATAAAGACTTAGAAAATCAAATAGCAGATACCGAATGATTTGTGACCAGATACTGGCAGTAAACTTTGTCCAGATTTTTATTTGGATGGAGTTACTCAGCCTAGTTCGCTCATTTTATATAGATGAATAAACATTTTCCCTTTGAACAACTAATGTGACATCATCATAAAACCAAATATCTAAATCATAGTACTGTCAGTATCCTTTATCCGAATACTTCAGTTCCCAGCATTTTGTTTGGGTTACAGAGACATTTGGATTATGAAATCAGTACCTTCAGTGGCATATGTAGTTTTGACCTCAGACCATCATGATCTAAGCCTATCATTGCAGCAAAGAACAAGAGGACTATACCACTTTCATCTTTGACAAATGCGTGGTTTATTAGAATTGTTTTTAGTTATGTATAAATATTTTTTGAGGGGGGGGGGGGGGGAATGAATTTAATATTTTAAATTTTCACATATGTTGTGTGTTTACTGTTTTTGAATAAGGAAATGATGCTCGTTTGGATTTGCTGGGTATTTTTTTTTTCATTACTTGAAACAATTTTCCACACAGCTTGATTATTGAGTCAATTTCTTGAGGGTTTCCTGTTTGTTGAAAGTCGAAGTTGTGGAGAATTTACAAGAAATAGAACGAGTTGGGTAGTGCCTATTCTTGTTGAACAATTGGGGCACGTAATAATGTGAGAACAGATTCATAATTTATAAGAGCGATTGAAAAGTAAGAGTGTCAAAAGGTGGTGAGATCAAATGTCCATCAGACTTATCTTTACTTTAATTGAAAGCAATAGTCTTTTTATGCCCAATGACATCAATATCAAGTAATGAGGGTTGATTGGTGTCTATTGTAAACTGACCAGTTACACCAAACTGTTGATTATTGCACACAAACTAAATCACCATGTTAATTTAGGAGACTATATGCCAAGTACTGGACTGGATAGACAAATAAGTTATATACCTGACCTTGATTTGATGTGACAAAGTGTTTTAATTGGATTATACTTCAATCATTTGTCGATCGCATTGAGCCAGAGTAGGTGGACAGGCGGTATCGATCAGTGTGATCTTTAGATTAAAGAGTCAGAAATACTCTATATTATAATGGTTTATTCACAAACTAAGTGTTCGGATCTAGAAACAAGTATTTCTGGATTACTGTGTACAAATAAAGAAGGAAAACTCTATCCCGAGGTGACTTGTCTGGATAATGGAGACATCCAGATTGTGGAAATCCGGATCATAGAGACCTGATGTATATGTGTTTCCTTTGTTGCAGTAAAAGAGTTTCAGGGATCATTAGTTGTTTGTTTATTCTAAAAATTGAAGCTTTTATATGATACTAACTTTAAATGGATGAAAATGAGAAAGCCTAAGATAATAAATCAATAAAGATATAAAAGATATGACAAAATATTCCATTTTTGCTTTTTATTTATACATCCAGACCAACCATAAACCACTCTGACTCAGATGACAATTATCTTCCATCAAGTCCCGATGGACCCTTGGTTAGTCCTAAATCTCCAACATTAGATTCACGCCAGCGACGTTTCTCCAATGAAAACAGAAGAAGTGACAGCAGATCAGACTTTATGAGTCACTGCCACTCACCAATGGACTCAAGGCCACCCACAAGTGGTAGTGGAAGACCTCCTAGTGCTTCAGCTCGACGGAGATCAGCCAGACTTCGCCACAAGGAAAATGATATGTCTCAGATGTTTGAGAGTGACCCTAAAGGTTAATATTAATTACATTAGGGCTTTTTATTTATCTATTGTTTTTGGGTATATATAAGTGCTTTTTTTCATGATTTTTTTACTTCTCTTGTGGCCTGGTGTGGTCACTTACTGCAACTTCATCCCCTCATGCCGTTTGCATTCTTCCTCGTAGCTCTATGTTTCTGTTGTGAAATGAGGCAATTTAAGTTTTATATTGCCCCCCCCCCCCCCCCCCCCCCCCCCCCCATCATGCTTCTTTTACACCAAGGGAGACAATCAGATATATTAATCTTTTCACGATATTTGTCCCCTTGTAAATCATTTCCCTATCGTGTATTCTCAATGGTGAAGTATTTTCATATACACACATGAGATTTAAGATTATTGTTCGTATTTGAGTATACCCCCTTTGTCAGGAACCCTGTGCTTGTGTCATGTCATATTAAATGTATGGATATTCATGCTTCAACTAGTCCCCTTTGTCTTATATTTTTATTAATGCTTTTACTTGCTGATCCAGAATCTTTATTTTTTTTTATCATCTTCCATTTTTTTCTTTGAGCTGAAGTGACCATAAAGTTACATAAAATCTTTCGATAAAAACACCCTCTGAATGTTAAAAGCCATTTTAAAATAAGAGAGGAAAAAACAACAGCTTGAGCTTTTGTAAAGTGCAATAACCACTAAATATAGTCAAAGTTTCTTTACATCGGGTCCTTAGTCAATAGCAACACGTAACATGTAGGACAAGATATGACTCCTGTTGGGCGATATTACAATTTTTCAGACAGAGACAAAGCTGTTAACAGCCAGGTGCTCATTTGACACCTTTGTACGGTGACGTGAGAGAATGTGAGTAAAGATACTTTTCCAAAGACTCAACTATGCATGGCTCAGAGTGGGACTCGAACCTAGGGCTTTCTTATCTGAAGGGAGTGTTATACCACAAGACCAGTAAAGCCTAAATCTTTCCTGATTTCTATAATATTTCAAAGGTAGTAACAATAGTTTGCTACTATTTGGATGGGCGCTAGTTTATTGAACTCTTTTAGATCTGGTTACCCCGATCACTCCTGGACGGAGAGAAGAAAATGTGTGCAGATCACTCAAACCTCAGGCCTAATCTAGATCATGCTGGAAATAAAAGACCATATTATTGCTTCACCACAATAAAATTCACTACAATTAATTTATATTTTAATTCCCATTGCTTTATATATGTGAATTAGAAGTGAGCAGATTTATGGGAAAAAAATGTTTGTTGCGTGAACAAAATGCATTTTAATGAACCCAGGCATTTTTTTTTACAAAGGTGAGGCGGCTAAAGGTAGAGTGAAGAGTGGGAAGGTGAGGGAGGTGGGAGAGGTTGTCAAGTTTATATCAGGATACCTAAATAATAATGAAAATCTGTATTGTATTTTAAGAGGTTTCTAGCTTGCTCAATAACTTGATTCCAACAATTTTTCTATAAATGAAATATGCTGAGTTGGATTATGTAATGTATGTAAAGTGTATAACCCAATGCCATATTACTTGGGTAGGGCCAGATTTATGTGATCTTTATTCCTCTTGCAATCACTGATTATGCTCAACACCATACTGCTTTGCTTTAATGCAAGACGAGTCATGGTCCTGTTGACTCATTGGCTAACACACATCTGTTCCTCATCTCCTTGTCATGCATTTGATCATTGTTATCTACTTTCTGACCCTTGATTGTTTTGTATTTCAGATTCCTTGCCAGCCATGTCTGCTATTCGCCCACCTTCGTCATTTTCCAAATACCGTCCTCTACCTGCTATTGGTACCCCTACCCCAACAGAACCTGATGAGCAACAGAAATTTCTGTTCAATGACATTCCAAATGATTCCATGTCAAGGAATGAACAACCATATACTTATAACCACTCTCATGACACAAACATTAATCGTCCATCAATTCATAATCATCATAACAACTATCTAGGTCTGAATCTAGGTCTGAGTCACGGTAGGATTTCCTCTGCTGTGTCCGACATTTCAGTCATATCTACCAAAGCTAATTCTTCAAGAAGGACGAGTGAAAATAGTGCGCCTTCAGAATTGATTGAACGTCTTGATCTTACTCAACTCGAAAAACCATCTGAAAATTCAAGACGGCGAAAACAAGCTCCCAACCAAAGTCCACTTCACAAATCTAAGTCAGGTATTTCTTCCCGGTCTAAATTTGATGCTGGTGAACTTTACGATGGGGATGATGATGATTCAGACACAAATAATATTGATTGTGTAAACACTTTTGTTCAGGGGAAGAAAGAAAGTTTTCGTGATACTTCTCGATCATCTGCAGTAACAAAGGATCCAGTCATTATTCCATCACAAAATGAACTTGCTGCTGATAATAGTCTCGAGCAAGACATTCTTTTAGCTGTCAAACTTCCTACCAATGGAACGAGGCACCAACGATATTTTCAACGCAATGAACCCCTGATGTCTATTGTTGAGTTTGCAGAGGAACAGGCTGGTCAGGATTTTGCCGGTTACATTTTAGTGTCATCAGCTCCAAAGACAGTTTATGAAGACTTGAGATTAACCATCGATGAGGCCGGATTAGAAGACAGAAGTATGTTGCATTTGGAAGAACTTGATTGAACTGTTACTGTGATCAAATCTTTGTGTTTGTGTTTTTTCCAGAATTATAATTTTACTTCATCAGTTTGCATGTCTGACATACCGCATCAATCTTTTTTTTTGTTTGTAAATTTGGGGACGGGGATGAGATGCTGCAAATTGAAATGAAAGTCTAAATTATAAAGTATGAGTTAAAAATTTGTTTTTATTGAGGTGAATGGATGGATGTAGACCTCTCGTTTCTAAACTTAAGAAAAAAACAAGAATTGAAATCTCATTGTTCTGATCATTTTGCTTTAAATTCAACAAAGGTTTTTGATTCACCTTGACATGACAGATCGAATGCTAGGTATTATGAAATGATTTATAGTGAATTGTGGAGTTCTGGTATTATGTTTTCTTAAGAATGAAAGATATCGAAATAAATTATTTCAAATCATTTGAGATATATAAATGTTGATGGTAATTTATAAATTAGCTTTATAATTTTCAAAGTTTGACCTTAGCAATGACTTAACTTATTTATTATGCTTATACATTTTATGATACAATTTGTTAGAAATATTGAGAAGGAAAATGTTAGTATATCCGCCATTTATACAGTTGAAACATTCATTACCTTTTACCAATGGTGAGAATCAATTTCTTTCATAACGCCTCCTATTCACTAATTACCAATCTGTTTTTATGAGAGAGAGAGAGACTGAGAGAGAGAGAGAGAGAGAGAGAGAGAGAGAGAGAGAGAGAGAGAGAGAGAGAGAGAGAGAGAGAGAGAGAGAGAGAGAGAGAGAGAGAGAGAGAGAGAGAGAGAGAGAGGAAGAGAGAGAGAAGAGAGAGAGAAGAGAGAGAGAGAGAGAGAGAGAGAGAGAGAGAGAGAGAGAGAGAGGAGAGAGAGAGAGAGAGAGAGAGAGAGAGAGAGAGAGAGAGAGAGCTAGCTATGTGACTCAGGCTTCAAGTAAAGTCCAGGACGCATTGCTTTTACTGCTCTCTTGTTAAATATGTTAAAATACAATGTTAGGCTAAAGTAATAATGAACCCTGCCCACCCCAGCAGGTTAACTGATATTTTGTGTTGACAAGCATTTATTATTTTTTTAAAAAGATGGTTGAAACTCTCTTGTCACTATTCAATGGAAATTATATACAAGTTTTATTTGATAAATAGTGCACAGTTGTAAATATCAATTTAAAAAATTATTAGATTGATTTACTTGTTGTATAAATCAAATCAAAACCAACGTTGTTGCCAAATTGGCATCAAGGCGTACACTTTATATTTTACTTCAGTTTCTGCCTTTTTGACACTAAAAAGTAGTCCTTCAGAGCCATAAGGCCCATGGAGTCGGTGTTTATCCTGGTAGCGTGAAATGGACAATAGTGATTGTTTTCTACCATTTGGATAGGACGCTAGACTAGCACAAAATACTTTCTGCCTAGCTGGTGGACAGAGACGTGGGGGGGGGGGGGGGGTTCAGAAAAAAAAAATCTTGACTTTTGGATTTTATTACACCACCAATATCCTGGATATCAGAGAAATTTGTGATTGAAATAGAAAACAGGAAGATTAAATTGATTTGAAATGGGGATAGCAACATGACTTTCAGTCTTTTAAACAATGCACTTTTAGGCCTGGACAGCTGGAGATCCTATGACGGGAGATAAACAATGAAGAGATAGAGCAATGAAGACATACTTTTCCAATTTCGATTGCTGTTAGGAAGAGCATTGAAAAGTTGAAGGATTGGATCATACTACATGCTGACATGATCCATTTCTTGAAAAGAATTCTGTGTAGGCATTGTGGCAGCAGTACCAGTGGTCTATGGCAAATGAGTAGATTGTTGTTTCTCATACCTTCCTTTGTTCTTTCCTTGAGTTAATCTTCGTGAAATGAGTCACGTAATCGGCTGAACCAAAAGTTCTTACTCATATTGATTCAATCAAAGTTGATTTTTATAAATTCCATTCAAAAATCATGCATTTAAGACTAACCACACAATTTTCACATTTTTATTTTAAACAATGACAATATCAACAGTCTCTACTTGATATTTCCATTTTCTTCCCTTTGGCTTTCATCCCCTGATCCAATCCTGATAGGAATTATTATTTTTGTGCAATTTCGACACACGAATTTGGGTGCTTTCGAAAGTTAAAAAATATATCTTAGTTGTTCTCAGCCAGTGATAATATTAATATTAATAAGTTAATGTTTGTCTTTATCATTCTTTCTCTTTGTATTTTTCTTTCAAAGTGAAGCGCTGAATTTGCCAACCATTGCCATTTTTTGTGAATGGAAGAAGTGGCTAGGTAAAAGTCTCTAGCCTCTCAATGCAGTCCTAATCATTTGATTGACAACGTTTTAGGGTGAAAGGAATATTTCTATGCTCCTGACTTACTTATATCTGTTCCTTTGATAACTGAATTTTGAAGACTTTTACTTTATGCGCTTACTAAAAGCTTGATCTAAAAATAAGACTGATTGGGACAGACACAAAGAAAAACTGAACACAAAGTCAATATAGTTGATATTACTTAATTTAAGTGGGGGTTTTCTTACGTTACCGATTAAAATTCGTAACCTAGACCAACAATTCTATTCTCAGCATATGATTCTATAGGAAATTATGTAGATGCAATTGGTTATAGCTTTCATTTGACCTTTCCACGTTGCTTTCTGTTCTTGTCCTCGAATGAAGTGGAGTTAGTCAGGTATGTACATTTATGTTCACTTCTGTGAAAGATATAGTTTTTCATGCTAATTTCTCCCAGTGGTCGTTTAAAGACCAATTTATAAAGATATCATATTCATTAAAATGAATAGTGTTGCTTTCAGAGGATGGTGGAAGGAGTAGGGAGATGAATTAGTGAATAAGTAAAGTTATTTTATATTAGAGATGGGTGCGTGTTATGTTGCATGGATCCCTTTTTGCTCTAAATTTGTTTTACTTGTGCTTAAGCACCATATTAAATTGTAGCAAGAGCTAATACACCTTGCTCTTTTAAAAAAATCTTCTTTGGCAATAATGAGACCAAAACGTGACAAGTGCTGTTTAAAAGAAACAAATCTTTGCTCTCAATGTAAAAGTCAAATTAAAATACGCGTAGAATGCCAACCTTTTATTGGGTGACAAACTGTTATAGTATTTGTTATCTTCAATATACGTGGTTAATGGTTTTCACTTGTTCATCTCATATCGTTCTGCACCCAGCCTGGTAAAGATCGTTTCTTTTGATCTCAATATAACCATACATGTTATGATATAATTTAAACAAGTATTTTTATGCTGTCATTTATCTAAACAATCATGACCTTCCACAAACTTAATATGAATCTTTGGCGCTATATTTGTAGATGAAGTGGATGGTAAGTTTTATCTCAAAACCATTTATTTTTAGTCTTATTCATGTTAATTGTGTGCCATCATTTTTCTCTTGTTAAGAGTTACGTAAAACAGCTGTATTATTTTTTTTATTTTACTATGTTTTATTTTCTGATCAATCCCACTGTTTTAAAAAAAATTCTTGACCGATAATCAATTTGTTAATATTCAAAAAAATTGGGACTTATGATCCGTAAATCATGACTAGTGTTCAATTTAATCAAAACAATGTACATAATTTTTCCCTCAATTCGCTTATGCTCAGAACCAAAATGAATGGATGAAGGGCGGGAGATTGAGAGAGAGAGAGAGAGAGAGAGAGAGAGAGAGAGAGAGAGAGAGAGAGAGAGAGAGAGAGAGAGAGAGAGAGAGAGGAGAGAGAGGAGAGAGAGAGAGAGAGAGAGAGAGAGAGAGAGAGAGAGAGAGAGAGAGAGAGAGAGAGAGAGAGAGAGAGAGAGAGAGAGAGAGAGAGAGAGAGAGAGAGAGAGAGAGAGAGAGGTGATATTATTGTTGCTTACTATACACAATTTTAATGAGCCGTCCTTCAAACTGCTGATCTCCGTGCATTATAGCATACCCGTCAAATCCATACATAATACATTCCTTTTCCATGTTTATGGTTTCTATTCTTATTCTTATTATTATTATTATTATTTTATTATTATTATTATTATTATTATTTATTATTATTATTATTATTATTATTATTATTATTATTATTATTATTAGTGACCATTGAAGTAGTTTTCTGGGTGAATGGCTTGATGTACGGTCTTGTGAGGAGTAAAACTTTTGTTCTCTTCTACAATTTCCTTGTATAAAAGTCAATTTTGGCATCTTTTAAAACAGCTTTTCTGTCTGTAATAGGACGTTATACACCCATCACCACCACCACCACTATCATCATCATCATCATCATCATCATCATCATCATCATCATCATCATCATCATCATCATCATCATAATCGTCATCATCATCAACATCATCATCATCACCATCATCATACTCAACAAAAAAAAAAAACAAAAAAAAAAAACAACAAACAAAATGTCATCGTCATCAACAACAGCACCATCATCGGCATCAAATCAACCACCCTTATTGTCATCATCATATTCCGGTGAAAAAAACCCCCAACGAATAAACAAATCAAACACGTTTCCGAACCATAAAGCATAATAATATAGATACTATAGACATATTATTATATCAAAGCTTGTATTGATGATAAGCAGTCATCTCTCAATAAACCCGTTGAAGTTATAATAATGAAATAATAATAATAATAATAATAATAATAATAATAATAATAATAATAATAATAATAATAATAATAATAATTAATAATAATAATAATAATAATAATAATATAAAAGACACTTCCAAGTTATTAATAAGGATATAGGAATCTTACCCATAGTTATCTAATCTATTAAAATTCTTAAGAATAATCCGTAATTTATCAAAGTATGTTGCGTGAAGCTTTAATCCAAGTAAAAACGGATATAAATAATTATAAAACTTCACTAAATGAAACACATTGTTTTCTCCCCTTTAAACACAATCCATTTTTTTTTCTTTCACCATAAATTATTTGTTTGGTAAAGAAGACATCCAAAATGTTAACAATCATCTGTCTCTTTTAAATTGTTTTACATTCGTTTAAAATGTTTAAAAATCCCGTTCAAATAAAGGAGACAACTTGAGTAGTATATAGTGAGCTGAATGACTAGAACCAGATTTAAAAGATGGATGTGGAGGATTGGTGTGATCGTTTTTTTACCTGCAAATCGATATTTTTAGATCTATTATGTATTGATTTTAGTTTGATTATGTATTTATAACGACTCATTGTTATTATTTGTTATTGAATGTTTATTCAATTCCCATTTTGAGTTCGATTATATATCGAATGGTCAAATGCTTTATAATACGTCCGTTTCATGCACCTGAGTCTAATGACTCATAGTTATTAATTAAATATACAATTATCTTATTGGATATTAGATTGTATTTGACCTAGTTTTCTGATACTAATGCTTATTGAAATCATTTGATTGGTTCTTTCAAACCTACAAGTTCAAATATCTAGTATCCGATTGGTTGTCATCATCTCTTATACCAATGTTTAGTTCTCATTCCGTTTGATTGATACTTTGGACGTTTTTTTTTTTCTTCTTCTTATTTGTTAACTGTTAATACGCATGGTTTGTTTTGATCAGTAAGATGAGCGCGTGTGTTTATTGAGTGTTCGATTTGCCGTCGATTATGTATCGAATGGTTAATTGCGTAATAATAGGGCTATACAGCTGATTGAACGGCTAAAAGGATCCTATCCCGGTGTTATTAGGTTCCGACTGGTTCAGCCGCGCCGCAGCACCGCAGCGCAAATTGAGGTCACGCAGTACAGTCCAAGGACTATAACGCTGAGCCGCGTTGTTCTTTTAAATTGGTTTCTTGCTCCTGAGTCTAATGACTTATTAATTTAATCAATTAAAAGTCCATTGATTCCCTCAAAGGTCAAAGGGCAAATAACTCAGGCGTCAGCCGCACAGCAGCGCGGCAAAAAAATAGGTCAAGGTCATTCAGAGCAGCTGAGTCTAATGACTTATAGTTATTGATTAAATATAGAATATCCCTTTCTTAATTCCCAATGGGAAATGTGTCTTTAGTGTCTAGTCCAAATGAAGACTGACATAACCAAGGCATCAGCCGCAGCTCAGCGCCGTAAAAATGAGGTAAAACAAGGTAACTTGTTAAATACCACGCAGCGTAACGGGTAGTCGAACTTGAAACCTTTAAGATACGAAGCAAAGACCACGCGGCTGGACCACGCTATCGTATAAGGAGTGTTTATTCAATTCCCAGGTCTGACTCCTGGACTTAGAACTATATTTTTTTTTAAAGAGAATTATTATAAACTTTCCCATGACAAATATCTACAAATCTCATTAGCTTTTGAGCGTGTTTCCACACCCACATCTGGAACACATTTACCCTCCCTGCTTGAGAGTTCACAGGCTTTATCGCCCTCTCGTGTTTATATTTAGATAAACCCGTTTTCAAACAACCTCGAAGATTAAATATCGTGAGAAACAGTCTTGGTATTCGTTTTCTTTCTTACAACTGCACCTGGTGGTTTATTTTACGTTAAAAGTCAAAACCCTACGTTCTGACTGCTTTTTAAAATTATTATTGTTATTTTTTTTTTTTTTTAGATGTTCTCTCGTTTAAATACTGGTTTGTAATACAGTTACATTATTATCACCAGTCTTCTGATCGATAGGATAAAAGTGCGGTACCTAACCTCTAGAAGGGAACATCAATTGGTAGAGCTCTCGCTTTACACACAAAAGGAGTGGGTTCGAGTTTGTTTGTTTTGTTTTGTTGTTTTTATTCCCCTATCCATACAACACAATGATAAAGTAGCTAGGTCTGTTGGATCAAGCTGAAAGTACTTTTCGATAGTACATCTTTATTCCGTTCGTGTTATCACCCAATTGACAACGATGATTAGTTAACAGTGATCATCTCCAAGTGTAACCCCCCTCCTTCTTCATATTTTACAGTCTAATTCAATAAATGGAATACAGCTGCTCTAAATAATTAGTTCGAGTTATTTAGTCATTCATCACAAGACTTCGCGAAAACGTTATAGAAAAAAAAATACTATACTATCAACTTAAGTAACTGTGACTGTAATTTTGATTATCTCGCCTCATTGGACACTACATTCTAAATATCTCATTTTATTTTGTGTCACCTCGCCATTACCATCGCATCATGAATTTAAAATTTCTAGCATCAAAAAAAAAAAAAATTCCATTATTTAACTAAAAAAGATCTTGATATATACACATCTTCATTAAAAAAATAATTATCACGCGTGTCCAATGATGCGACCGTAAAGATAATTTACCCACCAAACGAAGAAGAGATAAATCAAAGATAGTGCAGGGTGTAACAAATACGAGTACATTCGTTTCGTTTCAAGAAGTGAACTCAACACTGAAATTATGATGAACACTTTTATTCGATTCAGATTATTGTTAATAGAAAAACAGATTAAAGTAGATACCATGTCAGTCAAATCCCCTTTCTTCGTATTCCCCTCCTCTCTTTGAAAACGGATTTTAGAATCGATGATACCAAACGACTATTTTTCGAATTAACAAATTATGATCTGGACTTAATAAACCGTAATCACAGACACGTTAGTAGTTGCATTGTCTGATTTGGTGATGTCTGTGAATCTTAAATACGAAAATGTCCGAAATAACACGATGTCACGCACAATTTTACTCGCGGTAATCAATGTTGATATATTTTTTTAATAATCATAGGTTCAAACTGACTTAAAATAGGTGTAATATCTCTATACAGATTTAATCATGAGAAGTTTTGTTTAGTAGTTAAACGCCTTACCACTTATCAACGAAAGGGATCACCATATGAAATCGACACATGGTTAATTGGTGAATTTAGAAACAAAGTGTCTGTTTGCTGTCACCCTTGTCGTCTCAAACAATCAATTTTAAAGAATTATGTAGTTTTTCCAGTGATTTACTGTACTGGGATGGAAGAATTATCATGTATGGTTGTGTTGTTTTTTTTTTCTTGGGTCATTTTTCTAAAGCGGGTCTTGTAGTTTGTAATTTCCGTCTTAAATGCCATTTGCTTTATTTTTTAAAATAAGACGACGGAGAATTTTATTTAATGCAATTAAAGTAGGTCTCGTTCTTGTCTAGGTCTGGTAAAATAAATGAGATGACGTCATACACTTAATACAATCCCCGTAGACAATGTTGATATTGTAGAAACCTCCGGTATAGAGATTAGAACATGAATTCGAAATCAAGACGTTTTGGTATGGTAGTTAAACAATCTATCCATCGACCAATTAAAGCCTCTTCACTATGTGAATACGACTTGTAGATGGGTGCAATAGGAGGTGAATGTTTTCATTGAAATTTCACGTAGGATCAATTAAATAGAAATACGACCGATAAGCAATGTCCATGTGTCCACACGAGTTAAACCCAATATCATGTTTTACAGTCATATTCTCTTTACCCAATATCATTTTTGGAAACATTTTGATTGGGTTAATGTAAAATTTACATCTGAATCAAAACTAAAAAGAATTGGTGACAAAAGCTTTTGTAAAACTCCAACAACTTTTAACACACGGACTTATTTAACTTGGCTGCTTTTTAATAAAAAATATTCTTGTCTGATATAATACTTGTACCCGTCATTTTCAACATGCGGCGGGTTTCGTGTTTTGTATCATGGACTTGAATTTTTTTTCGCAGCAAGAAATAAATAAATGAAACACAACAATCATTACAATACACAATATTGATTGATCAATTACTTAATACAATTACATGTCCTTGCCAAGTTACTCACTTCGTGAAATAGATTTTGATGAAAAAAAATGAAAAGACAATTCCATCACTTCATGTCCTATATTATGGTTATCATACCAAGACATAACTTAATTGAAAATGTAACAAAAATTTTGTGTAGGAATAGTAAATTTTATAAACCAGGTATACATTATCTCTATTTATGACATTAAACCATGAATGTTTTTAACGCACATTTTCAGGGTTTGACACTATATTTACTGTACTTCTCCAGTAACATTGTCGAAGTTTTTAGATATTTGATACCACAACACTTTTAGATAACAGCTGGTGTTTTTTCCTCAAATTTTATCGATCTGAGCAGATAATATATTTTATCCCAGTGAAACGCTGTCCTAACAGCTGCTATATTTTTTTAAGATGATAACCCAAATGATCAGTAACACCCAATGTGTAAGACGTAGACGTGCAGTCTTTTAGTCGGTAGTGTAATATCATACAAAATATCTGTCAAATGCGTAGTAATACCTAATGGCGATTTACAAGACGGTCAAAATTTATTAAATAAAAGTTTTCAGGACAGAATATATCAATTGAACCTAAGAAATTAATTTTTTTCAAAGCCAAAATGTGTGTGATGTAATTGATTTTTTAAGCTAAAATTTATGAAATATAAACTCGATAGCAAAAATTTATCTAACCAAAACATTTGAAGTAAAATATTGTTGGCTAAAAATGTGAAGTTAAAGTTTTCTTACCAACATTTGGGAAGTAATCATTTTCAGGTCAAAGTTTATGAAATACAAACTGTATGACAAAAATGTATGAAACTAAAGTTGTTTTTTTATCGAAATAGTGTCTGGTGAAAAAAATAAATAAATAAAAATTAAAAGTTTTGTTGTCAAAATGAGTGAAGTAAAAGATTTTTCGACCAAAATTTATAAAATAAAAGTATGCGTGTAAAAATGTATGAAATGAATACTTTCTATCCAAAATCTATGCAATGAAATGTTTTTAGACCAAAATGTTTGTAGTAGTAGTATCTTGATAAAGTTTATGAATAAAGTATTATTTCTAACAAAAATATGTGAAGCAATAATTTTCCGACCAAATTGTCTGAAATGGACGTTTTCCAATCAAAATGTGAAAAGTAATAATGTTCTGACCCAATTATGAAATGAAAATTTTCTGTCAAAAATTGTATGAAATTAAATTTTTCTGGTCGAAATGTGTAAAGTAAAAGTTTTCTGACCAAAATATAATAATATTATGACCAACGGTTATGAGATCAGAATACATATTCTCTCCAAATTGTCATTCTATCAAAAAATTGTATGAAATTTAATTTTCTAATCAAAATGTGTGAAGTAAAAGTTTTCTGGTTAAAAATTGTATGAACGTTTGCCAGCAAAAATGTATGAATGTTTTCTGGCCAAATATATGAAGTAAACAATTTTTTAGGGGGTCAAAAATTATATATTTAGAATATTCTTTTGACAAAATTGTAGGAACGTCAAAACCACTGAAATAAAAGTTTTCAGGATAAATTGTATTAACGAAATTTTCCAGGCAAAATTTTGCGAAGTAACATTTGTCTGACCAAAAGATGTAAAGTATACTTTTTCTGACCAAAATGTGAGAAAATAAAATGTTTTCTACTAGAACTTCATAAGGTAAATGAAACTTTTTTTTTGACAAAACGTGTGTAGTAATAGTTTTTCTGTAAATGTATTGTATCATAAATTATTGAAACCGTTACAAAATAAAAGACTTTTCCATGTCTTTCGCTTTTTGAGGCCTTCTCGAGGATTTGACAAAGGCAGAAAGTTTTGAATTTTCAAAGTGCTGACTACTTACCCTGCAGAATTACCATCGACAGAGTAGAGACATAGCAGATATGACTGGTGATCCTATATTATTACAGACAGAAGCAGAGATGTCCTACAATTGTTGTAGAGGTGCGATGTCGGATACAACACCCAAAGTTTTGCCATAATTTTCAATTTTATTTTGTTACCATTAAAGTATAACGTTTTCAGTCGTCCTTCTAAAATTATCAATGACATGATTAATGTCGATCCCACAAAGGTTATGAGTAAACCTTTGTTCTTCTCCCCGGCAGGGGCCAAATAACCTCAACTACAGGCGTGCGGACTATCCTTGAACAAGACAGTTCAAACCCTAGTTCAACCTACTTCAAAAAAAAAATACTCCTTACAAAACCTAAATGGTTTCGGAAGAGTTTATTCAAACCTGCAGTTGAAGTTCAATCCTCTCTGTTTCACTCTTTTAGCTCCGAAAGTCGATGGAATCACTTCGTAGTTTAGTAAACCAAAACCAAAATCAAAACCAAAACCAAGGTCAATGTCACCCAAAAGATAAGATAAGGATATGAAATAGAAATCTCACCAAAACGTGTAAGATTCGAACTATTTCCAATGAAAAAACAGTTTACCAAACCTGCATTTGAATTGCAACCCTCTCTTTTACACTGTTATAGCTCCAAAGGTCGCTTGAATTACTTAGTAGTTTAGTAAACCAAAACCAAAACCAACCCAAAAGATAAAATTAGGGTAATAAAGTGCTAGACGTCGACCCAAAATGAGTGGAGTAAAAATTTTCTCGCAAAATACAGGAAACAAAAGTGATCTGACGAAAATACCAAAATGGAAGTTTTCTAACCAATTACGTGTGAAGTAAAATTTTCGTGACAAGAAAATTGTAAAGTTAGAGTTTAAGTTTTCTGGTCAAAATTTATGAAATAAGACTGTTCTGTTCAAAATCTATGAAATTTAGTTTTATAATGAAAAAGAATTAATGAAATGAAGACTGTACACGCTAAAATGTATGAGAAAAAATATTCTGAACAAAATGTTTGAAATGAAAGTTTTCATGATAAATTTTATTGCGTAATATTTTATATCTGAATAATATATATGTACATAACGTTTATAGCTAAACTTTATGAACTAGCTTTTTGTTGTTGCTTTTTTTTTTATTCTAATGTGTGAAGTCAAAGTTTTGGGCCCCAAAAAAATATTGTAAAGTAAAAGCAAAAGTTTTTCTGGCCAAATTGTGTACAATATAAATTTCCTGGCCAAAATTGATGAAATGAAAATTTTCTGTCCATATAATGTATGAAACGTTATCTTTCTGGTCAAAATGTATGAAGTAACGGTTTTCCGGGTAAAACACATGAATTAAAAGTTTGCTTGCAAAAATGTGTACAATAAAAATTTTCTGGCTAAAGTATATAAAGTAACATTTTTCTGGCTAAAATGTACGATGTAGCGGTTTTCAGGACAAAATGTGTGAAGTTAAAGTTTCATAGCCCGAAATGTGTTATATAAATTATCAGTCAAAAAACCTGTGAAATAAAAATTTTAGGGTCAAAATTTAGGAAATTAAATTTTTCTAGCCAAAATGTATGAAATGTAAGGGTTTTTTTTTACCAAAATGTGTATAGTAGAAATTTGTTTCTATGATAAAATCAATGTTTTGTGTGTGTCTCTGTGCGTGTGTGTGTGTGTGTGTGTGTGTGTTTCTCCCAAAAAATTATGAAATGCACGTGTTCTCGTCCTCAACGCAAAACAATTTCTTGTCAAAATTATAAAATAACTGTTTTCAAGCCAAAATATATAAATTGAAAGTTTTCTGACCAATGTAGATAATTGAAGTAATATATTTTTGGTCAAAGTAATTGAAGTAAAAGTTTTCTGGCAAAATATATATGAAATGAAAGTTTTCCGGTCGATATATTTGAGATAAAAGTTTTCTTGTCAATATGTGTTTAGTAATATTTTGATGACAAGATTAATGGGGTTTGTTTTTTTTAACCCAAATTTATGAAAAGAAAGTTTTCTAACCCCAAAAGGCGAAGAGAAATCTTTTTCTGGTCAAATCGTATAACATCAGTTTTCTGACCAAAATGTTTGATATGAAAGTTTTCTAGTCAAAATATTCCAAGTCAAAGTTTGTTGGGTTTTTTTTTATTTATTTCTTTTTTTTTAAATTTGTTTATCATTTTTTTTTTGCTGTTTCTTTCGAAATATTTATCTATTGATATATTTATTTTTCATTTGTTTTTTGTTTTGTTTTGATTTTTCTTTTGTCCCAAAATACATAAAGTAAAAGTTAGCTGGTCAAAATATATGAAATTAAAAAAAATCTGATTGAAGTACGTGAAATAAACTTTTCTGGTCAAAATATAGGTTACTAGCGATTTTTGATGTTTCTTAATAAAGCAGGTGGTCGGTTAACGAGGTCAAGAGATTTTCTTAAAGATCATTTGAAACCGCCAAACAAAAATCTGATTGAAGTACGTGAAATAAACTTTTCTGGTCAAAATGGCGGTTTCAAATGATCTTTAAGAAAATCTCTTGACCTCGTTAACCGACCACCTGCTTTATTAAAGAAACATCAAAAATGCTAGTAACCTATATTTTGACCAGAAAAGTTTATTTCACGTACTTCAATCAGATTTTTTTTAAATTTCATATATTTTGACCAGCTAACTTTTACTTTATGTATTTTGGGACAAAAGAAAAATCAAAACAAAACAAAAAACAAATGAAAAATAAATATATAAATAGATAATATTTCGAAAGAAACAGCAAAAAAAAAAAGATAAACAAATTAAAAAAAAGAAATAAATAAAAAAAACCCAACAAACTTTGACTTGGAATATTTTGACTAGAAAACTTTCATATCAAACATTTTGGTCAGAAAACTGATGTTATACGATTTGACCAGAAAAAGATTTCTCTTCGCCTTTTGGGGTTAGAAAACTTTCTTTTCATAAATTTGGGTTAAAAAAAAACAAACCCCATTAATCTTGTCATCAAAATATTACTAAACACATATTGACAAGAAAACTTTTATCTCAAATATATCGACCGGAAAACTTTCATTTCATATATATTTTGCCAGAAAACTTTTACTTCAATTACTTTGACCAAAAATATATTACTTCAATTATCTACATTGGTCAGAAAACTTTCAATTTATATATTTTGGCTTGAAAACAGTTATTTTATAATTTTGACAAGAATTGTTTTGCGTTGAGGACGAGAACACGTGCATTTCATAATTTTTTGGGGGAAACACACACACACACACACACACACACACCACCACAGAGACACACACAAAACATTGATTTTATCATAGAACAAATTTCTACTATACACATTTTGGTAAAAAAAAAAAACCCTTACATTTCATACATTTTGGCTAGAAAAATTTAATTTCCTAAATTTTGACCCTAAAATTTTTATTTCACAGGTTTTTTGACTGATAATTTATATAACACATTTCGGGCTATGAAACTTTAACTTCACACATTTTGTCCTGAAAACCGCTACATCGTACATTTTAGCCAGAAAAATGTTACTTTATATACTTTAGCAGAAAATTTTTATTGTACACATTTTTGCAAGCAAACTTTTAATTCATGTGTTTTACCCGGAAAACCGTTACTTCATACATTTTGACCAGAAAGATAACGTTTCATACATTATATGGACAGAAAATTTTCATTTCATCAATTTTGGCCAGGAAATTTATATTGTACACAATTTGGCCAGAAAAACTTTTGCTTTTACTTTACAATATTTTTTTGGGGCCCAAAACTTTGACTTACACATTAGAATAAAAAAAAAAGCAACAACAAAAAGCTAGTTCATAAAGTTTAGCTATAAACGTTATGTACATATATATTATTCAGATATAAAATATTACGCAATAAAATTTATCATGAAAACTTTCATTTCAAACATTTTGTTCAGAATATTTTTTCTCATACATTTTAGCGTGTACAGTCTTCATTTCATTAATTCTTTTTCATTATAAAACTAAATTTCATAGATTTTGAACAGAACAGTCTTATTTCATAAATTTTGACCAGAAAACTTAAACTCTAACTTTACAATTTTCTTGTCACGAAAATTTTACTTCACACGTAATTGGTTAGAAAACTTCCATTTTGGTATTTTCGTCAGATCACTTTTGTTTCCTGTATTTTGCGAGAAAATTTTTACTCCACTCATTTTGGGTCGACGTCTAGCACTTTATTACCCTAATTTTATCTTTTGGGTTGGTTTTGGTTTTGGTTTACTAAACTACTAAGTAATTCAAGCGACCTTTGGAGCTATAACAGTGTAAAAGAGAGGGTTGCAATTCAAATGCAGGTTTGGTAAACTGTTTTTTCATTGGAAATAGTTCGAATCTTACACGTTTTGGTGAGATTTCTATTTCATATCCCTTATCTTATCTTTTGGGTGACATTGACCTTGGTTTTGGTTTTGATTTTGGTTTTGGTTTACTAAACTACGAAGTGATTCCATCGACTTTCGGAGCTAAAAGAGTGAAACAGAGAGGATTGAACTTCAACTGCAGGTTTGAATAAACTCTTCCGAACCATTTAGGTTTTGTAAGGAGTATTTTTTTTTTTGAAATAGGTTGAACTAGGGTTTGAACTGTCTTGTTCAAGGATAGCCCGCACGCCTGTAGTTGAGGTTATTTGGCCCCTGCCGGGGAGAAGAACAAAGGTTTACTCATAACCTTTGTGGGATCGACATTAATCATGTCATTGATAATTTTAGAAGGACGACTGAAACGTTATACTTTAATGGTAACAAAATAAAATTGAAAATTATGGCAAAACTTTGGGTGTTGTATCCGACATCGCACCTCTACAACAATTGTAGGACATCTCTGCTTCTGTCTGTAATAATATAGGATCACCAGTCATATCTGCTATGTCTCTACTCTGTCGATGGTAATTCTGCAGGGTAAGTAGTCAGCACTTTGAAAATTCAAAACTTTCTGCCTTTGTCAAATCCTCGAGAAGGCCTCAAAAAGCGAAAGACATGGAAAAGTCTTTTATTTTGTAACGGTTTCAATAATTTATGATACAATACATTTACAGAAAAACTATTACTACACACGTTTTGTCAAAAAAAAAGTTTCATTTACCTTATGAAGTTCTAGTAGAAAACATTTTATTTTCTCACATTTTGGTCAGAAAAAGTATACTTTACATCTTTTGGTCAGACAAATGTTACTTCGCAAAATTTTGCCTGGAAAATTTCGTTAATACAATTTATCCTGAAAACTTTTATTTCAGTGGTTTTGACGTTCCTACAATTTTGTCAAAAGAATATTCTAAATATATAATTTTTGACCCCCTAAAAAATTGTTTACTTCATATATTTGGCCAGAAAACATTCATACATTTTGCTGGCAAACGTTCATACAATTTTTAACCAGAAAACTTTTACTTCACACATTTTGATTAGAAAATTAAATTTCATACAATTTTTTGATAGAATGACAATTTGGAGAGAATATGTATTCTGATCTCATAACCGTTGGTCATAATATTATTATATTTTGGTCAGAAAACTTTTACTTTACACATTTCGACCAGAAAAATTTAATTTCATACAATTTTTGACAGAAAATTTTCATTTCATAATTGGGTCAGAACATTATTACTTTTCACATTTTGATTGGAAAACGTCCATTTCAGACAATTTGGTCGGAAAATTATTGCTTCACATATTTTTGTTAGAAATAATACTTTATTCATAAACTTTATCAAGATACTACTACTACAAACATTTTGGTCTAAAAACATTTCATTGCATAGATTTTGGATAGAAAGTATTCTTTCATACATTTTTACACGCATACTTTTATTTTATAAATTTTGGTCGAAAAATCTTTTACTTCACTCATTTTGACCACAAAACTTTTAATTTTTATTTATTTATTTTTTCACCAGACACTATTTCGATAAAAAAACAACTTTAGTTTCATACATTTTTGTCATACAGTTTGTATTTCATAAACTTTGACCTGAAAATGATTACTTCCCAAATGTTGGTAAGAAAACTTTAACTTCACATTTTTAGCCAACAATTTTTACTTCAAATGTTTTGGTTAGATAAATTTTTGCTATCGAGTTTATATTTCATAAATTTTAGCTTAAAAAATCAATTACATCACACACATTTTGGCTTTGAAAAAAATTAATTTCTTAGGTTCAATTGATATATTCTGTCCTGAAAACTTTATTTAATAAATTTTGACCGTCTTGTAAATCGCCATTAGGTATTACTACGCATTTGACAGATATTTTTGTATGATATTACACGACCGACTAAAAGACTGCACGTCTACGTCTTACACATTGGGTGTTACTGATCATTTGGGTTATCATCTTAAAAAAATATAGCAGCTGTTAGGACAGCGTTTCACTGGGATAAAATATATTATCTGCTCAGATCGATAAAATTTGAGGAAAAAACACCAGCTGTTATCTAAAAGTGTTGTGGTATCAAATATCTAAAAACTTCGACAATGTTACTGGAGAAGTACAGTAAATATAGTGTCAAACCCTGAAAATGTGCGTTAAAAACATTCATGGTTTAATGTCATAAATAGAGATAATGTATACCTGGTTTATAAAATTTACTATTCCTACACAAAATTTTTGTTACATTTTCAATTAGGTTATGTCTTGGTATGATAACCATAATATAGGACATGAAGTGATGGAATTGTCTTTTCATTTTTTTTCATCAAAATCTATTTCACGAAGTGAGTAACTTGGCAAGGACATGTAATTGTATTAAGTAATTGATCAATCAATATTGTGTATTGTAATGATTGTTGTGTTTCATTTATTTTATTTCTTGCTGCGAAAAAAATTCAAGTCCATGATACAAAACACGAAACCCGCCGCATGTTGAAAATGACGGGTACAAGTATTATATCAGACAAGAATATTTTTTATTAAAAAGCACCAAGTTAAATAAGTCCGTGTGTTAAAAGTTGTTGGAGTTTTACAAAAGCTTTTGTCACCAATTCTTTTTAGTTTTGATTCAGATGTAAATTTTACATTAACCCAATCAAAATGTTTCCAAAATGATATTGGGTAAAGAGAATATGACTGTAAAACATGATATTGGGTTTAACTCGTGTGGACACATGGACATTGCTTATCGGTCGTATTTCTATTTAATTGATCCTACGTGAAATTTCAATGAAAACATTCACCTCCTATTGCACCCATCTACAAGTCGTATTCACATAGTGAAGAGGCTTTAATTGGTCGATGGATAGATTGTTTAACTACCATACCAAAACGTCTTGATTTCGAATTCATGTTCTAATCTCTATACCGGAGGTTTCTACAATATCAACATTGTCTACGGGGATTGTATTAAGTGTATGACGTCATCTCATTTATTTTACCAGACCTAGACAAGAACGAGACCTACTTTAATTGCATTAAATAAAATTCTCCGTCGTCTTATTTTAAAAAATAAAGCAAATGGCATTTAAGACGGAAATTACAAACTACAAGACCCGCTTTAGAAAAATGACCCAAGAAAAAAAAAAACAACACAACCATACATGATAATTCTTCCATCCCAGTACAGTAAATCACTGGAAAAACTACATAATTCTTTAAAATTGATTGTTTGAGACGACAAGGGTGACAGCAAACAGACACTTTGTTTCTAAATTCACCAATTAACCATGTGTCGATTTCATATGGTGATCCCTTTCGTTGATAAGTGGTAAGGCGTTTAACTATTAAACAAAACTTCTCATGATTAAATCTGTATAGAGATATTACACCTATTTTAAGTCAGTTTGAACCTATGATTATTAAAAAAATATATCAACATTGATTACCGCGAGTAAAATTGTGCGTGACATCGTGTTATTTCGGACATTTTCGTATTTAAGATTCACAGACATCACCAAATCAGGACAATGCAACTACTAACGTGTCTGTGATTACGGTTTATTAAGTCCAGATCATAATTTGTTAATTCGAAAAATAGTCGTTTGGTATCATCGATTCTAAAATCCGTTTTCAAAGAGAGGAGGGGAATACGAAGAAAGGGGATTTGACTGACATGGTATCTACTTTAATCTGTTTTTCTATTAACAATAATCTGAATCGAATAAAAGTGTTCATCATAATTTCAGTGTTGAGTTCACTTCTTGAAACGAAACGAATGTACTCGTATTTGTTACACCCTGCACTATCTTTGATTTATCTCTTCTTCGTTTGGTGGGTAAATTATCTTTACGGTCGCATCATTGGACACGCGTGATAATTATTTTTTTAATGAAGATGTGTATATATCAAGATCTTTTTTAGTTAAATAATGGAATTTTTTTTTTTTGATGCTACAAATTTTAAATTCATGATGCGATGGTAATGGCGAGGTGACACAAAATAAAATGAGATATTTAGAATGTAGTGTCCAATGAGGCGAGATAATCAAAATTACAGTCACAGTTACTTAAGTTGATAGTATAGTATTTTTTTTTCTATAACGTTTTCGCGAAGTCTTGTGATGAATGACTAAATAACTCGGAACTAATTATTTAGAGCAGCTGTATTCCATTTATTGAATTAGACTGTAAAATATGAAGAAGGAGGGGGGTTACACTTGGAGATGATCGCTGTTAACTAATCATCGTTGTCAATTGGGTGATAACACGAACGGAATAAAGATGTACTATCGAAAAGTACTTTCAGCTTGATCCAACAGACTTAGCTACCTTATCATTGTGTTGTATGGATAGGGGAATAAAAACAACAAAACAAAACAAACAAACTCGAACCCACTCCTTTTGTGTGTAAAGCGAGAGCTCTACCAATTGATGTTCCCTTCTAGAGGTTAGGTAGCGCACTTTTATCCTATCGATCAGAAGACTGGTGATAATAATGTAACTGTATTACAAACCAGTATTTAAACGAGAGAACATCTAAAAAAAAAAAAATAACAATAATAATTTTAAAAAGCAGTCAGAACGTAGGGTTTTGACTTTTAACGTAAAATAAACCACCAGGTGCAGTTGTAAGAAAGAAAACGAATACCAAGACTGTTTCTCACGATATTTAATCTTCGAGGTTGTTTGAAAACGGGTTTATCTAAATATAAACACGAGAGGGCGATAAAGCCTGTGAACTCTCAAGCAGGGAGGGTAAATGTGTTCCAGATGTGGGTGTGGAAACACGCTCAAAAGCTAATGAGATTTGTAGATATTTGTCATGGGAAAGTTTATAATAATTCTCTTAAAAAAAAAATAGTTCTAAGTCCAGGAGTCAGACCTGGGAATTGAATAAACACTCCTTATACGATAGCGTGGTCCAGCCGCGTGGTCTTTGCTTCGTATCTTAAAGGTTTCAAGTTCGACTACCCGTTACGCTGCGTGGTATTTAACAAGTTACCTTGTTTTACCTCATTTTTACGGCGCTGAGCTGCGGCTGATGCCTTGGTTATGTCAGTCTTCATTTGGACTAGACACTAAAGACACATTTCCCATTGGGAATTAAGAAAGGGATATTCTATATTTAATCAATAACTATAAGTCATTAGACTCAGCTGCTCTGAATGACCTTGACCTATTTTTTTTTGCCGCGCTGCTGTGCGGCTGACGCCTGAGCTATTTGCCCTTTGACCTTTGAGGGAATCAATGGACTTTTAATTGATTAAATTAATAAGTCATTAGACTCAGGAGCAAGAAACCAATTTAAAAGAACAACGCGGCTCAGCGTTATAGTCCTTGGACTGTACTGCGTGACCTCAATTTGCGCTGCGGTACTGCGGCGCGGCTGAACCAGTCGGAACCTAATAACACCGGGATAGGATCCTTTTAGCCGTTCAATCAGCTGTATAGCCCTATTATTACGCAATTAACCATTCGATACATAATCGACGGCAAATCGAACACTCAATAAACACACGCGCTCATCTTACTGATCAAAACAAACAATGCGTATTAACAGTTAACAAATAAGAAGAAGAAAAAAAAAACCCGTCCAAAGTATCAATCAAACGGAATGAGAACTAAACATTGGTATAAGAGATGATGACAACCAATCGGATACTAGATATTTGAACTTGTAGGTTTGAAAGAACCAATCAAATGATTTCAATAAGCATTAGTATCAGAAAACTAGGTCAAATACAATCTAATATCCAATAAGATAATTGTATATTTAATTAATAACTATGAGTCATTAGACTCAGGTGCATGAAACGGACGTATTATAAAGCATTTGACCATTCGATATATAATCGAACTCAAAATGGAATTGAATAAACATTCAATAACAAATAATAACAATGAGTCGTTATAAATACATAATCAAACTAAAATCAATACATAATAGATCTAAAAATATCGATTTGCAGGTAAAAAAACGATCACACCAATCCTCCACATCCATCTTTTAAATCTGGTTCTAGTCATTCAGCTCACTATATACTACTAACTTGTATTGATGACCCAAGAGTTCGTGCAGCAGTTGACTCATATCCAAGCTTATCGGTTTTGAATGTGGATCAGGGACGGCTGGTAATAATGGGCAGGGTGGGCAAATACCAGCCTGTTTTTTCAAGTTATATGCTGTATTAACCATCTGAAATATACAAATTTAAATTTAGATAATTTCAAAAGTTTACATACTTATACTTTATACTTCGTACTGAATCAATTT
>NC_088363.1:20716657-20791657 GCF_034508935.2 Berghia stephanieae
ATCCTATCAATTTTCTTAATGTCGCAAATACTGGCCACACCATGCTGTAATACAAAAAGTAATAACGGCCTCCAAAACGGATCTATAAAAAAGGGTGCATAACGTTTTGTCTATGTCAAATTCTGAAAGTTTCCGAATAAAATACATTCTTTTGTTCAATTTAGAGATAACAGCACCGGTTTGCAAATGCCACTGCAATATATTGTCAATTAATTTAATGGTGCGTTGTCATTTTAAAAAATATATCGACTTACTTGCATAGCTTCAAGAGTCCACCTTTCATCAAGTTGTTGCTGATGTTGTTATTGATGTTATTGATCATGTTGTTATTGTTGTTGTGATTATCTGTGGGGTGGTCAAGGTACAACATTTCTGTCTTTGCGTGAAACTGGTCAATTTCGTTTGAAAACTAAAAATAAAGAAAAATGTTTATCAAACCTTGAAAAAAAGAACAACTCAAACAAGTTATGCTCTCACTTAAAGTGAAAACAAACAAACAAACAAAAGTTTATTTATTTATTTATTTTTGCAAAGTATAAAGTATTTTAGGCCTTATTTTAGCCATAGCGGTTTTATATTAATGGAAATAATAATAATAATAATAATAATAATAATAATAATAATAATAATAATAATAATAATAATAATAAGAAGAAGAAGAAGAAGAAGAAGAGTGATAATTATCATCATCATCATCATCATCATCATCATCATCATCATCATCATCATCATCGTCGTCGTCGTCATAGTCGTTGGCCTCATCATCATCATCCTCACGACGACCACCACCACCACTTCATCCTCTTCTTCTTCTTCTTCTTTTTCTTCCTCCTTCAACCTTCTTCTCTCCACCACCATCATCATTATCATAATTATTATCTACACGACGATTGACCCCCAATTGATTAATTCCATACCCGTCTCGCGATGTACCAAATGCTTAATGATGCAATCAAAATGATCGTCATGATAGGTGTCACGTGACCATTCATGGGGACGCTGGCGGCGAGCAACAGGAGAACAAGAACAGAATTGCTTGCAGGTCTTAGAGGGCGCAACTTCACTGCTATGATGACAACCAGAAACGTAATAGCCAATACAGATGCTGCCACTCTCCTAATAGGACAAAAACATTTCATTCACAGATAAATAAGATAATTTTTAAAAAAAGGATCCATTTATTTATCGTCAAGGGGAAATTTGTCTTTAGGGTCTATTCCAAGGAAAGACTAGAATAACACAGACGTCAGCCGCAATGCAGCGCCGCAAAGTTAGCTAGAGCAAGGTGATTTGTTTAAGGTCGGTAGTCGAACACGGTACCTTTTGGGTAAGAAGCCACGCTGCCCCATGAATATGTAATTAACCGTGTGAATGTGGTCTTATGTCGGGATGAACTATATTAGGAAAATTGAAATTAAAGTCAAAATAATAAACGATAGGCAGTTTAATTTTAATGAAGTTTGATGTCCTTACGAACAATTTTCCGGGTTTTCCCTGAAACATCAAACATATAAATTGATTTTTTCCCCTTAAAAACTCAAACTCAAAGGATAAGTACATGATAGATCCATAATTATTTTTGTTCAGCAAAACAAGCTCTACAACACAGCATTACGTTCTCATAACTATAACAAAAAATTTTAAATCTTCAAAATTTGTGATGTACAAATGAATTCTGGATGAGAAAAAATGTTTGTTGCATCGTAACGAATGTTGGTAAGGCGAGGGTTAAGAATAAAATTTCACTCTTTAAAGCCATTTAATTTACTACGAGTCAAATTTAAAAAGTTTGAAATTCACTTTTAAACATCCGGTTCTCCTCGACATAATACCGTTTTGAGAAGGTGGGTCACATGATATATTTATTATAGACAATTAAATGGCAGTTTTATTTTAAAAACAAAACGTGGGAAATAATGTTGAGATGATAGAAAAAAGGAGTATCAGCTACTTAAACAAAAGAGAGGGAGGGAGTAACAGTGGACTCTAAAGAGTAAACACTGCAATCATTGTGGTTAATTCTGAATCGACTGATGTCTCAATGCCAGAATATTACAAAATATAGGTAAATAATAATAATAAAGAAACAGTGTTTAAAAAATGATAAATGAAAATCACTTTCTTACATCCAGCTATTGAAAAGGTCTCAGTAGTTGGCACACATGGTGCAAAAGGAGCGCTTTAGAGGACTTGCTCTGTGTGAAATGAAAATCTGATTATTATGGCTCGATAACAAAATAAAGAAAGTAAATGTCATGTTAAGGGAGTATGTTAAACCAATGGAAATGCACTGTGTTTTGACCCACCCCAACAGAGATGTGATGGCCATAGACGTAAGGAAAACAGCAATCCTCTCGGACGAGATATCCACGGAGCCTGTAGTCATACACGTCGTGGACACCGCAATAATTACAGCCATGGAGGTGGTGGCATCGTGAAGCATCAGAAAGCTGGTGACAGCGTGTATGGATAGCAGGAAGAAGGGCTCGGGGTCAAGCTGGCAAAAGTTGAAAGAAAGAAAGGAAATAGATAAAAAATAAAGTGCACATTAAAATTATAATGGCGATCTAAATTCAGGTTTTTGTCCAACCGAGTCATCGATCAATGATTTGTTGCTGTCCTACAATTGGATATCTCTAAATAAATGTAACGCTGTTTTGGTTATAAAAGGTGTAAACATACCCATGAGTCAAGCTGAACAAAATGCCCAATCGTAATGTTTGATATTTCTAAAACTGAACGACTTTTCATTATGTGGGTCACTTGGAGAACATTTTGCAATGTTATCAATGACTCGAGCACATGGAAAGGTGATCTAGATCGTCCTCATTAAATCAATCCTTTCAGGTTTCTTTGTCTTCTTGCGTGCTACAATTTAGCGCTGATAATGAATATAGAATCGTCTCTTCCCTATGTCCGGCTTGTCAAAATCGGTTTTGCAAGGACAATTTTAGCTTACAAGTGAGCCTAGTCACAGAGACGAACAAGGAAGAAATGCTAAAATCGATACTTTCGACAAGGATGTTATCCAAAGAATTCATCATGTTGCGGTCATGGGAAAGAAAACAATGATGAATACAACGTTGCTGTTTCAAAACCAACTCTGTGGACCATGAGAAAGGCTGATCTGGAAAGCATTCACAAAAGAAGATTATCATTTACGAAAAGTCCCACTTGATTGCAGAAAGGAGTAAATATCCGAGGCAGTCCAGAGAAAAATAAATGACGGCCATGACGTTTTAAAAATTGTGTATCTCGATGAAACTTGGATTAATGCTCACTACACATAATATGATATGGAATGAAGTCAGCTATTGGGTGGCATAAGAGTGCCATCAAGTAAAGGCAGAGGATTTTCTTGGCTAATGTCGGAAGTAGGAATCAATTGCTCATCACCAATTCAGAGCTCCTACTCAAGTATGTATCATAGCACTGACAATGGAGATTACTACATAGAGACGAATGGCGAGATGTTCAATAAACGGATGACCAAGGCGATTCTCCCTGCTCTCGTTAGTCCATCGTGCAGAGTAACGGACAATGCACCTCATCAAATGTCAGTCCAACTGACAAGATGCCAACATCTTCGACCACAGTAAGAGAAAAAAGAATAGCTTCAAAAGGAAAAAAAAACCCAACATTTACAGATGCTCCACTGAAACCAGAATTCTTATTCGTTGTCAAAATAGCACAGAAGGCCCAAAACATCCCATATAGTTTGGACATACAAGCAGTCGACTTCTTCTCTACTACTCTTATTTGAATCCTAATGTTTGGGTCGAATTTAAGGGAACATTAGCCACAGGGAAAAAAGGTCTTCAAGATGTCCAATGTGGAAGAACTGACTGCTTTGGCACTGATTTGTCACACAATTTGATGACCATGTTCTAAACTAGAAGAGGAATATTTGGGGAAATGACGACTCTATGTCACACAAACAACGATGATAATTGACTTAAAGAACACTTTAAAATCAAAGTTGTTCTACCACACAAGATACCGGGCTTTCAACTTTTGGAATAGTTTCGAAGTAGAGAAAAATCCTCAACATTACTATCAAACCTTTTAAATGAGCCAATGAAGTCCCAGTCCTGCACATAAGTTCAGCTATTGCATTACGAATAAAATTACAGCATATATATGTACTCGTGTACACATTGAACATTTTAAACCACTGATTTTTAGATGATCGTATTAGGCCATGTCTTGTACTGTAAAGCTCCTGAACGTTGAAAGTAATAATCGTTTAAGTTATCAAATTATAGCGCAAATACTAAATCCGTGGGAGGGGGGGGGGGGGGGGCTTTGAAATGGGAAAAAAAATTTGTTGTTTGATCTGTGGAATTTGGAGTAGGCATGCATAATATCAATGCCATACAGCATATAGTTTTCGAGAGAACAATTTCGAAGCTTAGATTTCAATTATGATACAGACTATAATAAAAACCTGCATTCAAGGAAAGCTCGGATTTAACGAAATCCGATCGTCTGTCTCTGTGATTTTGTTTTATCCGGACTGTACTGGAATATGGTCATAAATAAATATTATCCTGATCACTGACAATGGTCTCAATGCTTTCGAATTTTTTACAATACCCCGTATATGTACACAACATTTTTAGGATATGATTTGACAAATATTGCAATGGCCGTTTACGACAAATTGGGATTGAAAATGACAAATCAATTTGGTATGTACGTAATTGAATTTGAATCTAGCAACGCCGATTTCGAAAAGGCTGAAATGAAGTATTGAATTTTATTCGAAAGCGTATCATTAAGTTTGGAAAAAGCGCCCAAGAGAAGTCCAAATAACAATTGTATTCATCAATATAAATGAGCATTTGCATGTAGATGTATCCCTACCTTATAAAACTTGATAATCGTTGCAGCAAAAGTGATGATTAGGGAAATTGCTATAACGCCATTGAAGCACGAGGCAAGGCTGATCATTCCCAAACAAAAATTCATCACTATAAGTCTCCAAAGAGACATACGGTCATGACCACTTTGTTCAATCTCCCCGAACATTTCGAAATCATACAAAAATCAGACGTAGTGTTTTTCACTTTAAAAAAGAAAGAAATGGATCTAAAAGGTTATACCCGAGATCAATAACTTTATCATAAGTATAAATAAGGTTTACTGGATATTACGTGCACAATGTTTTTGGTTAACTAATATAATATTATAAAGTTCGTCGCGCAGGAGTTCACAAAGCATTCACGTTATAACACCTTCTTAGCACTAACTACGAAATTCTAAAGTGTGATAAGAAGGAGCTTTAATGAAGCTATATTATCTGAACTCTCTAAAAACAAACACAGCAACACTTAATCTTGATGTCCATATATTAAGCTGAGCTCAAGGAATACCAATATAGAATGTTATGCAATGAATTGGAAGTTATTTTCCACAAGTTACTGGCCAAATAAATGTCACCGCAAGTGCCTGTTTTGATAAAGAATATTATACTTTCTTAAGTTTAGCCAATTAGTTTTAGGGTCTTAGCAGCCAGAATATTGGCCTACTAACAGGCGGTATGATAAACATTTCTCAAAGTTTACGTTTGGATATCACATCATTGATGTTATTAACAAAATAACCATCACAAGATAAAACTAAAACGAATGGTAAGTAGTAATATTCTTCAACAGTAGGTGAAAACTACCGCTAGCCCTCACACGGGTCTTATGACAATATCGATGTTATGAGAACCACAGCTTGATAGATTTATTGTGAGCTTAGAAAATCGATCATATTATATTGCCGACGAAATGAGTCATTACTGGGTAAGGCAAACCGAAAAAAAAAAGATGTACGTTTGAACCAAATATAAAACTGTATACATACGGAAATAGGATCGTGAGTGTTTATATTACTCTCTCATCTTTGTAATGTTGACGGATATATTAAAAAGGAATGGGGAAGGGGGGGGGGGGGGTGATTTATTATTTGTTGATTTAAGTAACGAAACACTATTGTGATAAAAAGCCATCTGTTACAGAAAAAAATTTAAAGCGTGGAGTATTGTATCGAGATGTAGCTGGTAATGTAATGTCGAGATAATCAATTGACTTATATGCAGTCTGCAATTCAGTTTGGTGCAATTACAATACACCAATGAATATGTACGTTTTTCGATATCTCCATTTCAGTAGAAGAGAGCACATTTCTGTGAATGTGCAATTAAGAAACAAGATGAAAAAACCCCAAATATTATAAGAAACAAAACTAAAAACAAACAAAACAAGAAATATTTTCTCATGTGAATAAGCAAATAAGCAACAATGAACAACGAGAAGAAAAGAAAAGAAAACCAAATATTAAAAATATATTGATTATACTTGTTTACTTATAAAATGTCGCAAATTATTGCGCATTATAAAAAGTCATCATTTAAATTTGATAACATGAGATTTCATGAAATCGAAAAGTATGAGAATTTTGAAAGGAGTAAAATATATAAAAAAGACGTTAAAGACATCTCCTATATCTCCTGAACGAATAATAATAGTGTATTGCGTGTTGCATGAGGTGGTATTGATTAATTACAATCTGATTATACTCAAAGGTATTCCACTTTATTATAAGTTAATTCATGTTGATGCATTACTCCTTAGCACAGTTTCAACTAAGTAGTGGGCCCTGAGGTGGTTAACCCAAAATATTTGATTTCGTCTCTTTAGATATTGCCAAAGTATATATGTAACTTAGAGGGGAAAAATAGGATTAAAAATCTGCAACATCAATGTGGAGTGGATGACATGAAGGACATCTTCATATGAGAAGGTGATGGAGGTGGATAGAGAGATTTATTTTCAAAGGTTAAAATATTTTTTTTTTTAGTTATACGCCAAACTCATTACTCAAATGCTTTGAAGCAACTTGATATTGACATTAAAAAAAAGTAAAAGTGGTGGCTCTCTTTAAAAAAATAAATTATATGAGACAAAAACCACAACTAAGAACAAGAATATACTATTTTTTTAAATAACACACACGCACACACACACACACACACACACACACACACACACACAATACACAAACAAAAACAAAGATGGCTTTTATTTGATAAAACTATTTCTCTTTCTCTCCCTCTTATATGTTCTTTTTTTAAAAAATTACTGTATATCTATTTATATTATAACTGTACTTACGTTGGTCAACAAATGTACCTCAAGAAAGAGAGAGAGAGAGAGAGAGAGAGAGAGAGAGAGAGAGAGAGAGAGAGAGAGAGAGAGAGAGAGAGAGAGAGAGAGAGAGAGAGAATCGTGGTACAAACCTTTAATTTAAGTGGAACTTGGCTTCATTCATCCGAATCCACGCTAGGACAGGCCTTTGATACATGGACATTCTGTTAAGATTGATCAACAGATTATTGTAGATATTGACAAAGACACAGAGTAGAGCGGGTTGTTTTGAAACTGTGTTGAAATTTCACCAGTTACATACATATTTATTGACTCACTCACTGTAAGTTCTTTCAACTTCGTAGTTCAATGAATTCAATCAAAACAAGCAACATAATAATAAAATGATAAAATGTTCTTATCAGAGAGAAAAAAAATCAATGCATTCATGTGATTTGATCTCACTTGAAAGTGATCTCTCAACATATAACGAATAATATATAGAAAAGTAGTCCTTCAGAGAGCCATTATATACACGGATCCAGAGATTATCCCCGTTTCTATAGCGTGAAACGGACAATAACAATTGCTTTCCGCCAAATTTAATAGAGCTGGCTACCCAATCACTGCTGGGTGGACATGGGAGGATGGGGTCAGAATAAAAATATCTGCTGCTCTTGGGATCGATCTTGGGCCCTTTGCGTGTGAAGTGAAAACTCTATCAACTGAGGGATCGGGATTCTTAATGACCATTATAACGTTCTATAAGCGGGAATACGGACTAAACAACCTTTCCAATCTCCCATGGTGATAACAGAGGTGATTTTGAGATTACTGTTATGCCACTTTTTGACATCGGTACTGTAGAAAGAAAGAGTCAGTTGTCATTGCATCATTTTTAACGTAGAAATTGTCATTGTGAGAATCAAAATGACGACGAATGAGTCGATGACAATGTTGATGCTGATGATGGTGATGGTGGTGGTGGTGATGATGATGATGATGATGACCATTGTCATGATGATGATGATAACCTACCCACTCCATCAGTACGCAGTACATGGCAAACAGCAAATGTATAAATAACATCTCAGTGTTTCTCTGATGTACAAAGTAGACAGAGGCAAATATTCCATACAAAATCGGGATGAATTGACGAAAATATTCAATCTTGTAGAGATAGATTATGTAAGGGACCAATAGCATCACTGTCACGTCAAAGTTGATTAATGAAGCTGTTCCACTCACAAACAGCAAGGTGAAAACGGCAATTTTTTGATCATTACTTAGATATTGTTTCGTTCTTGCTCGGCGACTCATATTTATTGGTATAAATATCACCTTAACATGTATTTTTTATTTATTTTGGTGGTCACAAAATAATAATTTCCGAATGATGTTGACAAAGTTGATGCTTCTTCTTCTCTATCTCAAGAATGTATTGTTAGCTGCTAAATAACATACTCCACATATAGTTCTTTCCTACAGTCCGACGCATTATCTTAAAGATGTGAACTTAAGATGTTACCATAAATTAGCCTATTTATTCCTCCCCACCATTTCCCCCTTGAAACAGGCTATTGTTTGTACATGGTTACGAAAGGAACCCAATGCTTGTGATTATTGTTTCAAATACGTTCAACACACGTGCATGGAAGTGCGAAACCACCAAAATCGTACGTTGTTGAAGAATTAGGTAACAAAGGCAATGTGTGATACGGGAAAGTGTCTTTTCTTTTCCACGAAACTTCGTCAACATTTCATTGTTTTACATGAATTTACATGTATCTGAAGCTGGTGAGCTCTAAATCGATGTTGACTTTGAGACGCTCTCCTTTAATTGTGCATTGTCGTTCTTCAGATAATTCATAGCATTTTAAACATTATATTTGTATCGGGTGGATCAATGTTTATTGAAGAAATAATATCATACCTGTGATTCCGTTGTTTATTATATTAATTTATATTAGGGTTCACCTCTGTTGAGAAATTTCAAAATGCCCCCCCCCCCCCTCTCCTCTTTCTTCTTGGTGAATGTTTTCTCATTCAGATTTTATTATGATTATGACTTAAGGCCTTTCGCTTCCTAATCATCCGATCGGGATGCCTCGGCTGCCCCTCTAATCATCTCTGTCATTTCCTTCCACTGTTTACGGTCTTTTGCTGTGGATGCTAATTTCGTAAGGTCTTCCTTTGATTTTAATTCTTTGTTATTTTGAAGGCGTTTTAGGTCTCTATTGAGGACAGTGTGAATTGACCTGGGAGGTCTATCTTGTGTCCAGATGGGGTGAAAAAAGTATTCATGGCTTTACTAGCTGGTATATTTTCATCTCTTCTGAGTATATGCCCGAAAAACCTCCATCTTGCCTCTAAGATTTGAATGGATAAGGGTAACATTATGATTATGAGACACGTTTAAAAATAAAAATGGTTATCTTGGCGTGACCATACAATGCTTTCACATGGTGCTTGCCTTCAGCTTCCTCTGCTCTCCAGGGCAACACTGTCAATTGATGATTAAAAAAAAATAATTTTACCTCCCTGTCCCCTTTCCTACCATCGTTCCTTCCTTTTACGATTAAGCTTGTCTAATTTTGCGCATATTGATGAACTTGTCATTATGGTTTACTTCTTATAAGGGCAACTAGGCATATCGGTATAGTCTTTGCTCCATGCCGAGAAGTTACTAGCTCGACCTTATCCTTCTTTATGTTAACAAAGAACATGGTCCAACTCCCCTATGTGATCTTGAGCAAATGACCTCGCCTTAGCTGTACTGCGGTTGGCTATTCCATACTTCCTAAAAAATAGACTAAAGACAAATTTCCTGAAGCGGATGAATCACTGAAACTGACCTTCCTGTCCACCATGGGAGATCCCACCCAGAACAAGCGATAGAACAGTTGGGAGTTTCTTTCACCAGTCCACCATGGGAAGTCGAAAGATAGGGGAATAGAAGACTAGAAGACAAAAGAGTAGCCACACCAAAAACCCACTTCGTCGAATTAAATCAGAAAAATAATTCAGACTCAATGAAAAAAAAAAAAAGAATTAACATTGAAGTTCAAGTGTTTACACTTTATTTCAATTACGTTGCATTAAAATTTCATTGTCACAGAGCAAATAAATCGTACAACCCCAAATTAGAAGGTGCACAAATGTCATAAATTGGATGGGTGGAACAAAAGGAAGCAAAAGGAAGGAAAAAAATCTCTCTCTCTCTCGACACTTTTATGTCACTTCAGCACCATAGATGGACTATTCAAAAGATCGCAAACTGCAAAGGACCCCACCTCCCTTTTCCAAAATATATTTTAAAAAATAAAAAAAAGGAACTTATTAAAAAAAAATTAAAATTCATCAGAAGGAGATTCCAAGAGCAATCGATCCTTGTGTCTGTACAGAATCTCCGCCAAAAGGATTTCTCCCAGATAGCAAAAATAAATATTTACGTAAAATACAAAATAATACTTTAAGAGATGATGAACAAGAAAGAAAATATCTCTCACATAAAAATTAGTTCACTAACTGTCCCCCTCCCCACAAAAGGCACCAAGCAGGGCCTGAGCACAACAAAATGGCCTCATTCTAGAACAAGGACGCACAGCTATGATAAAGAGTACAAAAGTCATTGGGGGAAGGGAATGGGAAGGGAGGTAGAAGATACACCAAGTAACCTGCCTGGCCTAAAAATGAATTCCAAGATCACCAAGAAGAGAAAGAAAGATAAGAAGAAAGAACGAAAGAATGAAGATAAGATGATGAATATTCGATTTTTGCTTATTAAAAAGGGAAGCACCGTTCAGACAAACCAATTCAACAGGAATTTTGTTCAATATTTAGATAAATTCATACGAGCAACACAAATTAAAAACGCTTTTTGACTGTTTTGAAGGGTTTTACAGCGCCTGCAACACATTTAGGTTATATCAGCGCCAGTAAAAAGAAAGAAAATGGAATAGTAAAATGTTCTAGAATTACAATTAAAGCACACAAGAAAAAGTAAGACAAAGGGGAACTGGGAACAAAAAGGGATCAGATGTAGATTTAAAGAGCATGCCACCAATGTACTTAGTTTGAGATCACCTATAAGTCTCATCCGGACGCAAGCAAAAGATCCAACAAAGAGGAATACACTCAAATGCTTACACTATACATTCAAAATAACAAACAGAATAATACATAAGAGAGAGATAATTTACAAGCAAAAAAAATATCATCTCCCAAAACAATAACTATGCATTTGACTGTTTCCCTCCCAGCCAGGACCATGACAAAACCAAGTAATTTCATTCCAAGACAAAGACAGAAAGCATGTTGGAAAACAGATACAAGGGGATAGAAGACACAGTATGCACCCCCCCCTGCCTACTATGGGAGTCTTTTTGACTGTGACAATTAAAAGATCTTAAGAATGTATGTAAGTATTACTTGATTTGAAGATCAAAGTTATTAGTAAAAAATAATTTTTTGTTTAAAATGCAAACAATTCTAAAGGGAAAATTGTTGGAAGAGGGGGAAGAGAAGAAAAAATACAAACAAACGAAAAAAAAACCCCAACAAAACACACACACACACACACACACAAACAGAAACATTGGATATCCAATAATATATACAGGCGCAAAATTCTTTTAAAAAATTGAAAATTTGACTTTGGTTTTCAAGAGTATACTGGGACTTGCATATTTCAATGAGGGCATTTACAAAGACATTGTCCTTAAGATTAAGAAGAGTTGAGTTGATGCAATCATACATGTTAAGGATCAGACTGCATAGCACCTTAGTGACCTTTGACAAGGGAAAAAATGCTCCACCGATTCTAGATCTATATACAGCGGATCTCTTCATTTTTTATTGATTATGTGAAAGGGACCCCGTGTGGTGTCCGGGGTCCCTCAACTGAGAGGGTCAAGAATAGCCCAACGCCAAGCCAGCGTGTCGTAAAAGGCGACTAATGGTGTGTGATTCCCCCATCTTTGAGTCACCTGGTCCTCCAGGTTGGGGGTTGGCAAAGGGTTAACACCCCTTTCCGTTAAACTCAAACCGTTACAGAAACACAGACAGACAAACTAAATCCTTTTTTTAGCTTGGGCGACCGAAGAGTTTCTGGAATTACAGAATTTATGAAGGACAACAGACAAAGCCGAAAGGACTCTGCTGACCCGATGACGTCTTCGCCAAACAAGCAGCTTCGAATCGCGTCGTGGAACGTTCGCACCATGTATGAAGCAGGAAAAAGCTCTCAAGTTGTGACTGAGATGAGAAGATACAGGCTGCATATACTTGAGTAAGCGAAACCCACTGGATACAATCCGGACAGAAACACCTCAAGTCTGGGGAGAAGATTTTATATTCAGGGAGAGGGGACGGGATTCATACACAGGGAGTAGGAATAATTCTAAGCAAGTTTGCCCAGAAGTCACTGAGAGGATGGGAACAATGCGGAGAAAGGATCATCATGGCGTCCTTTACAACACGGAGTAAGAAGATCAACATGAACATTGTACAGATCTATGCCCCAACAAATGATGCAATAGATGAGGACAAAGATACATTTTATGGTCTGCTACAACAAGTCATTGACAAGTTGCCAAGGAAAGACATCAACATATTGATGGGAGATGCTAATGCAAAAGTGGGACAGGATAACGTAGGCTATGAAGGTATCATGGGACGTCATGGCATGGGAGAAATGAATGATAATGGAGAGAGATTTGCAAATTTCTGTGCATTCAACAGTTTGGTGATTGGAGGATCAGTGTTCCCCCATAAGAGGATCCATAAAGCAACTTGGGTCTCACCAGATGGTGTGACAGAGAATCAGATTGATCATTTTTGTATCTCTCGTAGATTCAGACGTTCATTGGAAGATGTGACAGTACGGAGAGGGGCAGATGTTGGATCAGACCACCACCTGCTATTGGCAAAGCTTAAGCTTCGACTCAGAAAACACGGGGCCAGATCACATACAAGAAGAAAATTCGAGGTGAATGCACTTGATGGGAAAAGAATGAGGAATTCAAACTACAATTGAGTAATAGATTCCAACCTCTTACTGAGCTCGAGGAGGACATAGATGTAGAGTCACATTGGGCAAAGGTCAAGGAAGTCTACATAACAACTTGCCACGAGGTATTGGGGGTAAAGAAATCGGAACATAAAGAATGGATAAGTCCAACCACCTTGGACCTTATTGAAAAGAGGAGAACAAGGAAGGAACAAGTGAATGCAAGCCGAACAAGGGCTTCAAGACTGGATGCACAAGAGCAGTATCGAGCCATAGCTAAGGAAGTCAAAAGATCTGTGAAGAAAGACAAGGAAGCATTCATGAACAGACTTGCAGAGAAAGCAGAAGCAGCAGCGACTGGAGGACACATGAGGATCCTTTATCAAACTACCAAGACACTTGCTGGAAAATATGGGAAACCAGAGGTACCAGTCAAAGACAAAGATGGGAAAACTATTTTTGGAAAAGAGGCTCAATCTGAACGATGGAGGGAACATTTCAACTGCCTTCTGAACAGACCACCACCAGACAACCAGCCAGAAATTTTGCCTGCAAGGAATGAGCTACCAATTAGCTGTGATCCACCATCGATAGCAGAGATTGTGGGTGCCATTAACAAGATGAAAAGGGGGAAAGCTGCTGGACCAGACCAGATTCCACCGGAGGCTCTAAAAGTTGATGCGAAAAGAAATGCTGAGGCCCTGCACCCACTATTTGAGAGAATCTGGAATGACGGGATATTCCCAAAGGATTGGAAGGAAGGACATCTTATCAAGCTTCCAAAGAAAGGGGACCTCAGTAATTGTAATAATTATCGAGGCATCACTCTTCTTTCTATCCCAGGAAAGGTTTTCAACCGTATTATTTTAGAGAGAATTAAGAATGCAACAGATGCTAAACTGCGGGACGAACAGGCAGGTTTTCGGAAAAACCGTTCAACCACCGACCAGATTGCCTCTCTGCGAGTCATAGTAGAACAGTCTATAGAATGGAACTCTCCTCTTATTGTCAACTTTCTGGATTACGAGAAGGCTTTCGACAGTATTGACAGAGCAACATTGTGGAAAATTCTGGCACATTATGGACTCCCTGAAAAGATAGTAAACCTCATTAAGGAAATGTATGAAGGATCAAGTTGCAGGGTTGTACATGAAGATCAGCTTACTGACAGCTTTGAAATTAAGACTGGTGTCAAGCAGGGATGCTTGCTCTCACCATTCCTGTTCATCCTTGCCATTGATTGGCTAATGAAGGAAACCTCCAAAGGGAGAAGAAATGGGATACAGTGGACCCCCTGGACACAGTTGGATGATCTGGATTTTGCAGATGATCTGGCTCTTCTGTCCCACACCCAGGACCAGATGCAAGCAAAAACCACAATTATAAACAGCCTCTCGGAATCAATTGGTCTAAGAATTCACCCTGCAAAGTCAAAGGTCTTGAGGATAGGTACGCGTCAAAGGGAGCAGATCAAAGTAAAAGATCAGGAACTCGAAGATATAGACACTTTCTGCTATCTCGGAAGTATAATTGACAAGGATGGAGGCACGGAAGCAGAGGTGAAAGCACGAATAGGAAAGGCACAGGCTGCATTCACATCTTTGAACAGAGTTTGGAGAACTAAAGATATCTCCCTTCAACTAAAGCTAAGACTTTTCAACTCAAACGTGAAGTCTGTCCTACTGTATGGATGTGAAACTTGGAACGCATCACAGGCATGTATAAGGAGGGTACAGATTTTCGTAAACAGGTGCATGCGTAAGCTACTCAGAATAAAATGGATGGATAGAATAAAAAATGAAGAAGTATGGAAAAGAACACAGCAGAAACCAGTGGGAGAGGATATAGGAAGAAGACGGTGGAGGTGGATTGGACACACGCTTAGAAAGAATGACTCAACTATAACAAAGAAAGTATTGGACTGGAACCCTCAGGGCAGAAGATCAAGGGGAAGGCCACGAGGAACATGGAGAAGAATTAAAGAAGCTGATATACAGAGAAGTGGTAAGACCTGGAATGAGATAAAAAAGTTGGCTCAGGATAGAGAAGGATGGAAACTGTTTGTCTGTGGCCTATACCCTGACCCAGGGTGAAAAAGGCATTGATTATGTGAAAGGGGTCAATAAAGTAACGCACATATTCGAGAATACAACAATAAGACTGATGATTATGATTTTCAACTGTTCACAACAACACTAATGATTGTCCACATACAGAAAATAATTATCCCATTCACTCCTTATGAGAACCCAGGCATAGAGAACATGGAATGTAGTTTAGTAAACATATCATAAGTTGTCTTGGTGAACAAATAGAGAAGTCAACACAAATAATCCACTTTAGAATAGCCGCCCTCAACTATTGTGTAGCAGGAAGCTGTCTATAAACTCCCCTCCCCCATCCTCTAATTTCCCGCTGCTTCATCTCATAACTCTCTTTTATAATAGAGTTTGAAACAAACCAATATACTTTTGATTAAATTTTCTTGCAACAGAGGCCATTTAATTCAGAAATTTTGTTCACTCACTCACATACATTTCAATATTAACAACAGAATCGCATTACTTACAAGTGCATTTAACAAATTCATTTAGACTTGATAATACGATCTTTCACACCTTTGTCCACCTGGGCAGAGGGTCTTGCCAACTGTTTGATTAATTGTTAATGGGATACGGAAGGAAAACCTTCGCCCTCCATCCCATTGTCAGACATTATATTGTGTTTTATATGACTGGCTATTAAATGGTCAAGGGAGATAAAAATCTGAAAATGTGTGTAATGAAACGTGCCGGCAAAAAAAAAAAAAAAAAAAAAAAAAAAAAAAAAAAAGAAAAGAAAGAAAGAATGAAAAAGAAGGAAAGTTGCTTTTTTTTTTTGTTGTATTTTTCTTTCTTGACTTGTGTGGCAGTTTCATACACACATTTTCTATGAAATATTACTCAGGATTAAAGGACATTTCGATTTGCAAGTGTAATCATCTCCTTCCAAAGGGAATCTTTGCCTCATAACTCACTCTGGCTAACAAGCTGGTAATGTGACCACTGTTACAATTTAAATTTCAAATGATAGCAAAAGTTACTAAATAAAACAGAAAAGAATGAAATACAGAATCCTGAGGTTTCTAGTATTATTTGAACAAAGCTATACGTTATGCATTTGGCAACTCCTCCCATCACACCAACCCACCCACCCACACATATAAAAATAAATGTGTACAAACACTAAGTGAGCAAAAAAACAATCTGCAAATTCACATTTAGAGTATCAAATACATTTAGCACCTGAATAAAATACATAATAGACCTTCAAAATGTAAAAGAAGAAAGAGACAGAACACATCTGGCTTAGTGCTTCAAGTGGAATGTAATGCTGTCATAATAATCTTAACTCTTAAGATACATGCACTGAATTTATGTTCTTTTTTTAAAGGGTTTTACGGCGCTTGCAACACATTTAGGTCAAATCAGCGCCATAAAAAGGAAGAAAATTGGAGAGTAAACACATTCTAGATGTACAATTAAAAAGACTTGAAGAAAAAGTAAGACAAAGGGGAATGGTACAAATTGAGAACAGATGAAGATTCCAAGAGCACACTATCAGTGTACTTTGCTTTTAAGGGTTTTACGGCGCTTGCAACACAATAAGGTCATATCAGCGCCAGAAAAAGGAAGAAAATGGGATAGTAAAAAGTTTTAGAACTACAATTAAAGCATCCCAGAAAAGGTAAGACAAAGGGGAATTGGTTCAAATAGGAAACAGGTGTAGATTCCAAGAGCACACTATCAAAGTAAGTTTGAGGTCAACTAAAGTCTCATCCAGATACCAGCACAAGATCCCACTAAGAAGAATACACTCAACTGTTTACAAAGCATGTGTTTAAAATAAAAAATAATACTTAACAGAGAGATGATTTACAATGAAAAAAATATCATCTACCAAAACTATAACAATACATTCAACTGCTTCCCCTCCCAGCCAAGGACTCCGGCCAGGGTCAGGACAAGACTTAGTAATCCCATTCCAAGACAAAAAAAGAAAGAAATTGGAAAACAGATAGAGGGGGATAAAAGATACAGCAAGTCCCTCTCTGCCCACTATGGGAGGTCGGGAACCCCACGCAGGAACTGTATTTAAAATTTTAATCAGTAAACTTGTCCTTCAAATAATGATCAATCAAAATGACCATCATCTTGCCAAAAAACTCTCCAACCTGAGACCTCAAAAGTCTCAGTTTGAAAATTTTTCACATTCACAAGATGAGGGTCATTTTAATTAAACAATATTTGAATTTGAAAGCCAAGTTTTCTGCCCAAAATTTTAAATACATGTTTGTTTCAGAGTATGACAGTATAGCAGGGAATTTTCACAATGACGATAAATATCCTTAGAATTACTATGCCTATTTGCTCCCAGTATATTAATAAACTTTCTTTTTAAAACCACAAACTATTTGAGAAATGACACTTTAAAAAAATAAATTATATTCACTTATTCTGTCTAATTAGCTTAAACTTAGGTAGCTTTCTAAATGAATTGGACCCCAACCTTTAACGATCAGTTGGACTCTACCCTGAAAGTGAAATGTGACAAATCATTTTAATACAGTATAATGGTGGGGTAAACCAGTTGATCTATTTTGACATTACCTTACAGTCCCATCCAAGCAAAGAATCTCACAATGAAAAATGCATTCAAAAGTTTACAAAGTACAATATATTCAAAATTAATGACTATAATGCCAAGTGACCAGGACCAATACCAGGTGACGACAAAATAAAATTATCAAGGACACAGCATTGCACATTTTAGCTCTGTAAGAATTTATGTATGTAGTACATAATGAAATAAAAAATGTTGGCACAATTCTCAAATTTCTAATCAGGGATGATAATGACAATTTGTCAAAAAGGAGGAAAATGTATCTGTCCATTGGTCAAACTCAAACCAAATCATATCATATGACATTATAGTTTCTTATACAGTTCACTCCGCTTAATCACACTCCACTTATACGCTACAATTCCTGAAAAATGGATTATTTTTCGATATAATCCCCTCGCTTAATCACACACCTTCTCCACTTAATTGCTACACCTTGATTCCATCTTGAATGGAGAAAAATATCTAATAAATTATAAATCCACTCAAAAAGTAATGATTCGATTGATTCGTTACAATGGACAACAATAATACCCATCAGCGTTGAACTGACACCTCAGGAGCTATTGGACTCTTCAGCCACACAAAAGACAATGCCTGGATAATGAAGATGAGGATGAGTCATCGGAATGTGAAAACACCTCCAATGACAAACAATGAAAAACGTGACATGGTGGACAAACTACGCTGCTTTATCCAAGACGAATGCTTGACAGATGACCTAACAAACATTGGTGAGACTGGAGACAAGGGTTTATAAACAGCTTGCACAAAATAGAAAATGATCAAAGCTTCATGATTACTATTCTTACAAACATTATTTACAAACATTAATGTCGTATTATGTGGTTGATAAAACATGAAAAAGAAAAAAAAAAGATAAACAAAAAACAACTTTCTAATGAGGCTTTATCTTAAACATGTCAGTCCAAGCTCGTGGAAAACTCAGTGGGGAAGGTCCTAAATGAATTGGACATGAAAGCTAATACTAATACTTAGATGCTATTTTTAGCCTCTCCGCATAATCAACATACTAACCCAAACTCTCAAGGGCGTGCGATTAAGTGGAGTCAACTGTACTATGTAATATATTACTACTTCTATTGTACATCCATTCAGAATGTAAGAGATATAACTAACTTTTTGTAATTTGTTTCATGAATTGTCCTTTCCTTAAAACGATTTACTTACATCACTATGGACTAATAAATTATATTTGCACCATCTAAACTATCCTGACATAAAACCATTTTATGGTGATACATCAAGTATATGAACAAGCCATTCTCTGTTTAGAAGGGAGACACTTAGACTAAATGTTTTCAACCACTTTCAGAATTAGTCCTTCTGAACCATAAGGTTCACGGAGTCAGAGTTTATCCTGGTTTCTATAGTATGAAATGGACAATTGCAATTACTTGCTATCCAGCAACCCAATCACTAATGGGTGGACTTCAGGGTCAGATAATAAATCTTGACTGCACTTTAATGAGATGGCACAACACAATGAGAATATTCACAAGTAGAAAAAGACTTCAGTTGCAAAAAGGATATAAAAAAGAGAAAGAGAAGAAGAAAAAAAAAAAAAGAGAAAGAGAAGAAAAAAAAAAGAAAAATGACATGCTCCTCAACAGAGCGTAATAAAGAAAGGGGCAACAGATGTAGGGGCATTGAAAGAACTCTAAAGTAGCCTTATATTACCCACAAATATTATGGACAAGTGGATCGAGCATGAAGCATGTAGTAAATATTGCTATGCAATTTTATTATCGATATTAATTTCTGCATAATGTGAGGTTTAAAACAAAAAGTTATATGAAAAAACAAGTGAACAAGTAATAAAATATACAATTGAATAAGAGTTTCACAAGTGAATTTTAAAACCATTCATGTAAAAATCAGTTATGATACTAAAAACACAAATAAAGAAGTACAAAAAAACTCCCATAAAAATTATCTACAAGCTGATTTTGTTACATTAAAAAAATCGTTTATGTATAATCGTTTCCTCATCCAATACCTTATTATAATGGTTGAAATGAACTTCCAACATAGAGCAATATATCTATCTGCATTTGCTAGCAATTCATTAATTCAAAGCATCTTTTCTAAAACTGATCATTGTGATCTCATCTGGGTAATACCTATTATGTGATAATACACATACAATCTTGAAATAGTCCTAGACTGCACTGTAAAAAAATACAAAACTCCCCCTATCCCCCCTCCCCCCAACCAATACTATCAAAGTAAGATGTCAAACTAGAGGGTCACTCATTTGCAAAACAGTGTTGTCAAAAATATTGAAAAAAGCCACATCTATCATCCCATGTTAAATGTCCAGGAAAATTAAATTAAATATGTCACTGTAAATGCAAAATGTATTTATCAAAATGAGTCTCCTGGTTGAATGGTTAGGATAGCTTGTCTCTTAAATACAATGAACAACATCAGTATTACATGTCACATGAAAAATACAATTAAACGATGAAGAATATAAATTCTGTACAAACAATTTTTGTTTTTTAAATCGTTATTTTCTTTTCTCTACAAATTTTTGTTATATTAACCCCTCTCTGATCTCTATTCTGTCACATACATGCACACCGCTATACGATTACAATTCACAAACCATCTCTGTTCTCTCTTCTGTTACATACATGCACACCGCTATATGATTACAATTCACAAACTATCTCTGTTTTCTCTTCTGTTACATACATGCACACTACTATACAATTACAATTCACAAACTACTTCTGTTCTCTCTTCTGTTATATACATGCACACCACTATACAATTACAATTCACAAACTATCTTTAAAAGTTTAGATCAGTCAGCCTTGAAGGACATTGCTGGTGTTGTGTCCTCATTCCAAGCTACGTAGATAAACATTCCAAGGATTATGTGTACAACAGCAATGGCCGATATTGCTGCATAAAAATAACTGCTTGTAGATACCATACCAAAGAAACCTAAAGCAAAAAGAGAAAGAGAAAAGGGACATTAAAAAAATTGTTGATTCTTTTATACAACATATTTATATATTAACATAGAAAAAGAAAACCTCATAGAACTCTCTCTCTCTCTCTCTCTCTCTCTCTCTCTCTCTCACACACACACACACACACCTTTAACACAATTATTCATCTCTTGTTATCTCACTCATTATTTTAATTGCACATATTCAGCCATTTAAAAGTGTAAACCAGAAACTATATGGGACATGAAATGTTAAAAGAGAATATTATCTCAAACAATATAATTAAGATATAATTAGATATTAAATAGTAAAAAAAAATAATATGAAGCAACATTACAACAAAAAAACAAACAAACAAAAACTCACAAAAAAAACCCCAAACAAACAATAACATTGGGGTATAAAATATTAAAAGCAAAATTGCTTATAAAAAAGGGAATAATAATCGCACTTTACTTTTGAGTTAATAAAATAAAATTCATGCTTTACAACCAAGAAGGACAGATTGCGTCAAATATGTCTTAAGATTATTTTTTAATGTTATTTCAGACAGGCATGATCTTAATGACACTGGCAGAGAATTCCAGAAAGTGAAAAAATCCCAATTTGACACAGAAAGAAGTCATTGGGTATTAGATCTAAATTGTCAAGGAGGTTAATAATAATTGAGGGATAAAACATTTAAAAACAAAATAAAAAAAAACCCTGTTAACTACTGAAACGCTGTTGTTTCACTAAAACCCCCAAATAATTTGCTCGCTTGAATCTATTTCTAATGAAAAAAAAGCAAAACAAATAAAAAAAACAAACAAAAGACCAAAAATGAAATAACGAAACAGCTCTATTGTATGATACTGGGTAGTGAATGGCTAACATTTGAGTGACACATTGTGCTACTTAGTGCAAACCTCCCGTACACTGGATTACAACCAAAACATATACTTCACTGAAACCTTATAATTATAATCATAATTGGGCCTCACATTGAATGAGTATTTACGTATGCCTGAATGATATACATGTAGAGTTAAGGATAACATTTGTATATCACGCCACTTGATAAAAAAGAACATTCAAGCCATTTTTATTATTATTGGATAAACTATTATATAACTATAAAAGATAAATCTAGTTAAAGATAAATAAATAGTCATACTCTTTATTAAAGGGGAGACAAAAGCATACCTTCAAAGATGAGAGATTTACTTGCAAAATAGGTAAATATGGGCATAACGACCATCATGATTGTGAACAATAACATGGTTTTCATTACTGATGACTGAGATAGTGCCATGGCTGATTAATTAGTTGGAATCACAGTAAACTGCTCACTGAAGAAATAACCTGGAAATAGAAAGGATGTTTGTTGACTCTCATTCTTTTTTTAAATATGTATCGACATACATTATGTTTCATCAAAACTTAGTCCATAATAATATTTCAATGAAATGTTTTATTTTTCAATAAATTTTAACCTCAAAAAGTGGCAAATTCATGAAATCAATGAAACAAAATTTCATGATTAAATTTCATCATGGGTAAAATCATGACACGTTGAAAAATTGAGAGTGGGCGGGGTTTAAAGCTACAGTAGTGTGTCACCACTCTATTAGAAAAAGGATGGCAGGGTTTGCAGTGTGGGTTTGTGCGACCATCTGTGACCATAAAGAAATGAGGCGAGGGGGCTGGGCATAGTCTAGACAACAGGTAGGCAATGACAGTTGTAAGGAGAGACTGAGCAATATCCTTTGACTTTGTTTTGGGATTGACAACTGTGCATTGCAACCAATGGGTTTAGTGAGAGCTTATTGTCTCTCATCACGGCTAAGCTTTTGACTCTTACTCTTACAAATATTGAGAACAAAAGAGTGTAAGTTAATCCAATCTGAATAAGATGTTGGCTTGCATCAAAGCTGCTTTTTGAGGTCGAAAATTTGTTGCGATTAACCAGAGTTTCTTGCAATTAACAAGTGACTTTTATATAAAATTAATTCTGTTTCTTGGGAAATGTTGCCATTGCCATTAACCGAAAGTTGAGATTATCCGGAGTGTACTGTACTGTAATAGAATTGGCTGACTCTAATCTCATCCTGGGTGAGAATAGAAAAACAGTCAAGCTCTCATCCTGGGGATGAAAATAGAAAAACATTCGACTCTTATCCTGGTTGAGAATAGAGGTAGTGGCACTTTCTCGCTATTTTCACCCCTTTATTAACCAACAGGTAGGTTAGCCTAGCCGTCGCCCCTTCTCGCTATTCTCATCACTGTATTAACCAACAGGTAGGGTTAGCTTAACCACCGTCCCTTCTCGATATTCTCACCCAATCATCATCAGCTCTCTCATGACTGATTTTGGTGGTACTGAACTAAAGGAGGGTGAACATACATGTCATGTATTTAGAATTTAGACTGGATTGGCTTGAGATATGGGAATCCTGTTGGAAATCTGTATATGGGAGTTAATATCTCTCTCTCTCACTAGTGACTGCTTTTACTGGTACTGGTTGTAGGGAGGGTAAACAGATAATTTAGAATTTTTCTCACTATTCTCACCCAATCATCGTCATCCCCCCCCCCCCCCCCCCCTCTCTCTCTCTCTCTCTCTCTCATATTGTCACATAAGGAAGATTATGATGCTCTTCTGAAGTGTTTTCACCATAAAGCAACTTAATAATTAAATTGATATCTTCACAAAAACTACCCCTAATCACAATCGAGCGACATACGCTGACATAGAAATGGTCTGCCGAACGGGCCAATGTCTTGGACTGTTAGCTAATGAGAGTGTTTGGATCGAAGTGAAAGTGAGGGACGGTGAAAAATTACTAGCTGGATGTGTGTACAGAGAAGTGGTAAGACCTGGAATGAGATAAAAAAGTTGGCTCGGGATAGAGAAGGATGGAAACTGTTTGTCTGTGGCCTATACCCTGACCCAGGGTGAAAAAGGCAATGATGATGATGATGATGATGATGTGTGTATAGGTCTTCAACTAATTCCCTAGAGAACACCAATAAGTTGTATCAGACTATGCTGGACCTTACTAAGGATAGGGCATATGTATTAATCAGTGGTGACTTCGATCACCAGATCTTGATTGGGTGAATGTGACAGCCTCAGGCAACAAAGCATTAGAATTCATAGACCTAGTTTTATCAACTGAGAGAGCATGATGAAAAATTTGACTCATAACACTCCCCTTAGCAAAAGTCATCATCATGTTTTAGCTATTGACTTTGTGTGTAGCACAACAATTGAAGTAAAGAAAGAAAGACGGTAAAACTACAATAAAGCTGACTTTGATAAACTGAGAAAGTGTGTTAATGACAGCAATTTACTTTCCAAAATTCAGGATAAGGATGCAAATGATACATGGAACTGCATCAAAAAGACTGTAGAAACTGCAACTGAGGAATGTATTCCTAAAAGTGGATCAGGGCCTGCAGACAAACGCAAGACACCTGTCTGGTGGAGTGAGAAGGCTATGTCTAAGTTACGTAATAAGAGACAGACATACAAGAAATACTTGGGAACACTAGATCAAAAAGACTGGCTAGCCTACACAAGAGCCAGGAGGAACCAAGCAAAAGTGGCGTGCTGGAAAGCAATTCTAGACTATGAAAAGTCTGTAGCGCAAGATGCGAAAAATAATCCAAAGGCATTCTTCTCCTACGCTAAGAGTAAGATGAAAGTGCAAGAAGGCCAAGCTGACTTCAAGGACAGTGATGGTAAACTTGTGTCAGCCGACAAAGATAAGGCAAACCTCCTCAATACATTTTTCTGTAGTGTTTTAACAAACGAGAGAGTGGGGGATATTACTGATTGTGAAAAACCTGAAGTTGACTCTTCTCTTAGTGACATAATGTTCACTTGTAAAGATGTGTGGAATAAGCTTAAAAACTTAGGCTCCTCGAAATCCTCTGATCCTGATGGGATACACCCATGTGCACTAAAAGAACTGGCAGAATAGTCTAGCAGAACCTTTAGCAGAGTTGTTCAACAAGTCACTTAGTGAAGGGAAGCTGCCCAGCATCTGGAAGATATGTAAATGTAACTCCCCTTTTTAAAAAGGGTGAGAAGAGCAAAGCAAGTAACTATCTTCCAGATGTTGTGGACTCTCTATGCCAAATGTATGCAGATGACACTAAGGTAATCTCTAGAGTAGACAAGGAAGAGTTCATAACTCAGCTCCAAAGTGATCTTGACAGCTTGGTACAGTGGGCTGATACATGGCAGCTTAGGTTTAATGCAGACAAGTGCCATGTCTTGCACTTGGGATATAGAAATCCGCACCATCAGTACATAATGAGAAAACATGACTCTAGCGAGACTGTCATACTTCAGCCTACTGAAGAGGAAAAAGATTTAGGTGTGTTAGTAGATCAGGAACTGAAGTTCTCTAAGCATATAAAAACCCAAGTAAATAAAGCAAACAGGATTGTTGGCCTCATTAGGTCGTTCACTCATCTTGATAAAGATAACATGAGACAATTGTTCACTGCACTTGTACGTCCCCACTTGGAATTTGGCAATGTAGCATGGGCACCACGACTGCAGAAAGACAAAGACCTCATAGAAAGTGTTCTAAAACGCGCAACTAGGGTTATTCCTGGATTCAAAGATCTAGAATACACAGAAAGACTGAAAAAGATATGAATACCGAATCGAAGTGTTCAAGTTCAAATGCATGCATAAGCTATAATCTGTAAACATGAGCCTTCTCAATCTTGATTCCACCAGCACCACCACAGGACGTAGATTCAAATTCTCCAAGGAAAGGTGTTCTCTAAACCTTAGGTAGAACTTCTTCTCAGTTAGGGTAGTCGACAAATGGAACCGCTTGCTTGCCTGCAACAGTTGTCGACGCCCCTTCATTGCAGGCATTCACGTGCCGTCTCGACGCTCATTGTGAAACAGAAAAATACTGTTTGTAGTTGTAGAGTTTAATTCAGACACCTCCTTCCACTATGTGGCATGCCCAGTTTTGAGAAACGTGAATTAAAATTAAATATGTTCATGAATGCACTATGCACAAGAGCAGATAAAAGGCTGTAACTGTAAATGAAAAGCCTAATCTGGACTTATATATTAGAGAGCTGCGCCGGTGTTACCAATACTTAGCTTCTATACCACGACAAATCATTCGTTTGGACAGAAAAATAAATAAAAAACTTACCGCTAACCGTCAAAAGCAGTTTAGATTTGAAGATGCATTTGTTTTCTATGAAAAAACATTCGGTACTAGACAAGCCTTGATGAATTTCAAAAGTTGTGTTTGAAATTATATCCTAAATATTTTCATGGTTCATTCCTCGCGATATCGTGTGGGTTTCCGTCTGTTACTACGTCTGGTGCCGGTGCAGTGCAAGCAAAACAAAGGGTTTTAAAAAAGTTTATTGAGAAAAAGATGCGGAAAAAAGTGTCCCTAGATAGGTATGCAATTTGGTGCATTAGTGCAGTAAAAATTGGTGCGCAAAATTAGTTCGTAGCGGATGCGAGACTGTGTGTGTGTGTGTGTGTGTGTCAGTGTGTGCGTGTGTATGTGTGAGTGTGTGTGTGTGTGTCTCTTTCTCTTTTTGGGGGGGGGGGGGGGGGGGGAGTGCCTACGTACACGGTAACGGGGCATCTAGCCTCAGGATCTACGTACACGTAAACTGGTTTACCTTTGCAACACAAGCAATAGATGGTCCTCGCTGTCGTGACCGCGCGCGCTCGTGTGTGTGTGTGTGTTATTTTTTAAAAAATCAAAACAATTTTAACCATTAATGGCGAGATTCCATTTTACACTCCCCAAGCCTAAACTCCAGATCTTAGTCTTAATGTTATCATTAAAAGACAAGCTTTGCGATTTATAGTTTAATTGAAGCCCGAGTCTAAATATACTCTTACTACTGCTCTCTTGGTGGAAACGATTTATTCTGCATAAGCAATTTGGAGAAAAAAATCAGTGTCACTGTAAAAGGTTAAAATTTCACGAAATACGCACCGTGAACACCGCTGTAACAATCCTTTGATCTACGTCATCAGGCAACCCATTATTTCTTTCATCTTTTCCCATTCCCCCTTACTATCCCCCCCCCCCCCCATTCCCCCGCCCATCTCTCTCTCTCTCTCTCTCTCTCTCTCTCTCTCTCTCTCTCTCTCTCTCTCTCTCTCTCTCTCTCTCTTGTCATAGTGTTATCCCTTCCCCTTCCCATCTCATTGTAAAATGAAAACGTTCTGCTGTTTGCAGTTACATGTATGATTGTTTTGTTTTTTCTCTCTCACTAGGCATTTGAAAAAAAAACAAAAACCTGAAAAAAAACAAAAAAAAAAACAACTTAACCTTTTAAAGGCGAATATCAATCTTTCTTGGACCAAAAATAAAATCTTACCGTTTTCATCAAAGGACAAAAAACAAAATACAATTTAAAAACATGAGCTTTTATATAGGGCAATATCCACCCAACGTGCTCAAAGCGCTTTTTATCAATATTCTTACTGCTCTTATGGTGGAAACGTTTTTGTTTTTCTGCCCTAAAAAATAATATAAATGAAGACTATTATTTGAAAACAAAAAATCAGTATCACTGGCAAAGGGTTAATTGCAGTACTCCTGCATCCTGTGAGACTCCTACGGCACTTGCTAATCATAAAAAGGGAAATAGCAGCAACCAACAATACTAAGGTGAAAAAAAAATGAAAAAAAAGGTGGGGGGGGGGGGGGGGGAGAGCAAACCCAGTAGCAATGCAACCTTTTAGCGGCGAAATTCGATCTTTGACCTAACACCAAATCTTCTATCATCAAAAGACAAGTAACGGCAAAACGATTATAGACAATTGAAGTCCGAGTTGCGATAGTCTGACTGCTCTCTTGGTGGAAACGATAATAAAGATAAAAGCAAACTATTATCTAAAAGCAAAATATTAGCTTCGCTGTTAAGGGGTTAAGAACACCTGCAACTGCCAGTATCCTTGAGATGCTCTACGTCACCTCTACGTCACCAAGGTCACCAAGCGACACTTTCGTCGGCATGCACCCCCCCCCCCCTCCACTCTTTCAAGGTGGTGGTCGCGGCGGATAAAAAAGGCCTTTTTCTCTTTCATTCAATCAACTGGTCTGCTGGTGGACCCTAGGCCTCTCTACAAGTACAAGAAATAATACTCACTTTTTTTCTGCTCCAACGAAAATATCTACCCCCCACCGGTCTAATTATTTGTAGCAGACGTCAAATTTCTCAAAACGGTCACGTGACACTGTAAAAACAACACAGGAAGTCCATGAAAGCTTATTTACGGCATTTCCTTTGAACCGTGTAAACAACAAAATTTCGTTTTCATTCGACTCAACGGGTCAGATTGGCCGGTATTTTTTTAACGAACTAAAGTTCTGAAAAATCAAAATGTTTCTTAGAAAGTTGAAAGATGCTAGTTTTTGAAACAGAGGTAGGTTTTTTAAAAAAATCTTTATATTTTACGTGAATGCATGCTCAAGGCGAGTTGGACGTGCAGCGGAGGTTGGTAGGCCAAAGGCCCACCTCTCTATACAATAAAATACTTATTATATCATATTATTAGTGTGTTAGTGTTAGTGTTAGGCCTCCAGTTACAAAGGCACAAGTACAAGTTACGCTTTCTGATTCCCTGTCTACCAGTCTACCGGCAACCACTAGATAGATAGATAGTAGAGAATGGAGTATACAACGTGAACCAGCAGAGCAGAGATACAGACAAGCCGAACAAGAGTTCATCAGTCTATAGACTCTATAGTTAGAGAGAGCTTGATGAGGCCTCCTTCCCTCCTATAACGATATGAAGTACCTGAGTTTGTTCTGTCTCTTTTTACCAAAAGCTGAAGATAGGGTCTCAAAATAGGGTTGGACAGTTTGTAACGTGGACCCTATTATTAAAGTCAACAGCTTCTCCAATTTTACCAGTTCAGCGGTCAGTGGTCACTGCAGCACTTTTTCAACTTGGAACTTGAAATTTCGGTTCGTTGCAAAACAAAAACTTCGTGTTTTTAGAAATATAAGGGTGAATAAAAAAGTTGAATTTCACTCTTCCGAAGCAAGGTTGCAAGATTGGCCTTTTTTTCGACCAAAATCGAGAACTTTGGCCTTTTTTTTAAAAGAGCCGTTAGCCTTGAAATTTTTGATTTGGCCTTTTTCGAGTCGGTAAATTTACTAGATTTATTTAGTAATTTAATAGTCTAGAAAATGACTAGCTAGTCTTAAGTCCGAACGAAGCATGTGCCTGAAAAAAAAATCGGGTACTACCGCAAACTCGGGGACCCAATTAATTTTGGGGTTTTGGGAGGGGGGAAACTTTTTTTTTTTTTAAAGTTTCTCCCATCCCAAACCCCCTACTTGACTTTTAAAAAAACCCCAAAATTATTTGCGGTAGTACTAAGAAGCCCATGCCTGGGGTAGTACCAAAAATCGTATTTCACGAACGCTTTGTAGTCTCGGATAAGACAAGAAATCAGAAAATAGGATTAATTTCGAATTTTTGCAGAAAAAAAATTCGGCATTTTGTCCAGACTATTTGGCATTTTTCTGTGACTAGTTTGGCCTTTTTGTACAAAATTATTATGGCATCTCAAAACTCGGAAACTCAAAACAAACCCGTCACTTACTTTCAAGTTCAAAATAAGAAGTCAAGAAAGTCCTTTCCACTAGAAACGTTCTCGTGGAGGTTGTTGAATTCGTATTCCTGTCATGAACAGAAGTGATATACTTATTGGCCTATGTGAACAGGCTTGTCGTGACGAGGAATGGTTTGCAGCTCTGAAATTAATATCCCTACTTATTACTTACCTTGGCCATGGACATCCCACCGAAGACGGAGAGACGGAGGATAATTGCAGTGGGCCTGGGGAGCAAAGCAACTCAGCTTCTGTCGCACCCATTAATGGGGAAAAATCGAAAAAAATTAAAGATTTAATTATTCATGTCTTATTCAACGTTAATGATGATCGAGATTTCGATTTTGTGGATGAAACTTGTGAAATTTTAGACCAGATTCACAAGATGTACATAAAAGATTCATCTGTCTCAGTTTCTGTGTCAAATTTATATTACAAGTGAGTTGACTTTTGGTGATCATAATCTCCTACCCTAATGGTAACGTTTGCTATGTACCACAGTGAAGCAAGAAATTAGGCAAGGTTAAGGCATTGCGCTGTGATAATGAAAATTCGTTATCCCCAGACATCTGTCTGGGGATAACAAATTTTCATTATTCCCAGACAGGTGTCTGGGGATAATGACAGCCTAAGGCATTGCACTTGCACTGTGATCAGAAATGTATCGGGCTTGAGCCCTGCTTTTCAGGCACTTTCATTTTTTTCCTTGGGCGAGATTACTAATCCTCAATTTGCTCACTTTGGACCAAAGTTTGGACAACATGGGGGATCCCTGTTGACATCAGATGTTCGTTTGATAGATTATCTATATTCCTTCATGGAGTATCTAGATGACAGCATCTCATGAGAAGGGTGTGGCGTAATAATGATAATAATGATATCGGAGCCTAATGATTTATATAAAATGTTGATGGATTTGATTTTCATTCCTCCTTGCCTTATCCATATCTTTACCCTCTAGTGTTCAGATTATTTTTGGGGAAGTAGATAATGAGTTCCCTATATGACCATGTCAATCATGTAGACATCCTTTGATGATATTATAAGCCTACCCTTTGATGTCTCAGTCACATTTTCATTTTCTACGGTCACTCATGGCTAAACTCCACCCAGAAATGATTTCATAGGTCCGTCCATCACCAAATTTCAAACTTTTGTTCTCGTGAGTTCATAAGTTTTTTGATCGAAGAACGATTGACTATTGAGCATCTTGACCCTTCAACGATTTGTCGTTCTGACAGCTCACATGTCAACAGCTGTCAACAATGCATTGAGTCATCGCTGAAGCATTGCAAGACGGTCATCGGTTGGTAGTTGCATCACAATAACCACATTGTTGAATATATTATTGAGGCATGGTTGATAAGTAATAAAGCCAAATTATGTTCTAGTTACATTTGAAACAAAGTATATCACTGATCTCGTCTCATTGAGATATAAACAGTGATATAAAAATCAAGAAAATCGGCCAATAATAAAAAGTTGCTAAAATAAGCTAAAGTAAACAAAAGCAATTTTTAAAATCAAATTTATTTGTAAAACAGTTGGTTTTCAACCAATTTTTCTGAAATAAGGACCGATGTTCTTCTTTTTTTCAAGTTGATTTCAGCAATGTAACTTTCAAATTCCTCAGAATTATATTTTTTACTTTTAGATTTTAGCTTTTAGGCCTACTCAAAAAGGTGTTATATTCCTTGCATAACAATAGCTTAACACATGGTCGGTGAGAAGCGTCTTTGTTTCGGCCATCTGGTTAGAGAGAATGTGATTGGTCAAAGACTTTGAGATGCTTGATTCACAATTCTACACAAATGATGGTAGATCAAGGAGGTGTGACATAATCATTTACCAACTATTTTTCTTAGTGCTAAAATTACAAAGTAATATTTTCGCATCAGAAAAAATAACTGAAGTTCCTATCTCTTTATTACAATAAAATTGATACCACGAATGACAAAATCGGCCCACAAATAAGGGAGTTATAATTTATTCGTAATATTTTTTTTATGTTTACAATAATTGTCATCAAAGTCATTTTTCATCACCAAAGTCGTAATTTTTTTCCGATTTTTACCAAACAAAGTGCAATGTCAATGATTGTCACCCGCAAATAAAATAGGATCGAAATCGCAATTTTTACAACATATTTTATTTTCTGTCTGCAAATTTATAAAAATCAAAGCTGAAAATATACTGCGACAGTGACAGGCCTGTCATTTCCTTCACAACGATTGGATTTTACTTACTGAGGCCAGTCTTGACTACCCCGCCCATGATTATTTGGCCATTGTCGGTTTTTGTTGGGTTGAATTTTAAAGAGTTAATGCATGCATCTTCATGCAGTTTCTAAAGGGGTTTGAATTGCCTTTGCTCTTTGTCTGCCAGTGATATTGAGAGTTTGTATATTGATGTTCCCACAAACCCTTGTGCGTGCTTCCAACTTCATTTGCAAAGACTTTAAACTTCATAGCTGTTGCGGGCAAAGATCTTGTGCTAAGACTACACATTATATTATTTTTCTGTTTTATAGACATGGGCTCCATCCATTCTGTTTTCATATGACACTGTCAGTACATTTAAGACAATATATTTGGATGTTTCAGAATGGTGCATGATGTCAGGTCTCGTTCTAGTTAGTTTGATAACTGTTCGGTGGTCCTCCCATGATGGTAAATCAACTGAGACCACCTAGTCATCATATCCATCCATTTGTCCTCTTTTCACAACAGGTATCATTGCTTTACCCAGCCATTGCTTTGCAACTCCTGCAGTACTAAAGACTGGAGCTTTCCATAGTGGGCAGGGAGGTACTTACTGTGTCTTCTATATCCCCTTATATCTGTTTTCCAACATGCTTTCTGTCTTTGTCTTGGCATGAGATTACTTGGTTTTGTCCTGGCCCTGGCCGGGGTCCTAGCTGGGAGGGAAACAGTCAAATGCATAGTTATTGTTTTGGGAGATGATATTTTTTTCCTTGTAAATCATCTCTCTGTAATGTATTTTTTGTTATTTTTAATGTATAATGTAGGCATTTGAGTGTATCCCTCTTTGTTGGATTTTGTGCTTGTGTCTGGATGAGACTTATAGGTGATCTCAAACTAGGTACATTGGTGGTATGTATGCTCTTGGAATGTACATCTGATCCCTATTTGTTCCCAGTTCCCCTATGTCTTACTTTTTCTTGGGTGCTTTAATTGTAATTCTAGAACTTTATACTATCCCATTTTCTTCCTTTATACTGGCGCTGATATAACCTAAATGTGTTGCAAGCGCCTTAAAACCCTTAAAAACAAACAAACAAAGACTGGAGCTACCGCTGTTTTGGCGCTTGTCTTGGGCAGCAGTAAGTAGCCTATCAAAGCTACTTCTTCGAGAACCTTTTGTTGTGTCTCCATATGAGTCTGCCTTTTCCTTTGCAATTTTACATGGGCTGAGGACACTTTCAGTTGTTTTGTTTGTCCCCCTTTTTTTCACAAGTGACATTGAAGCTCTTCTGGAAATCACTGACCGATGTCAGAATGAAGCTTATCCTGTGTGGTGCCATATGCCACAAGTTCCGAGTAAGGTCTTGTGGTTCCATGCTGGCTTTGTTGGATCGCTTTCTGAAACCTTGTTAGATCCTCCTAGTGTCTAATCTCTTTAATCACCAGTTTTTTTCTTTCTCGATGTTTTCAACCACCATTTCATATCTGATGCACCCAAACCTTGTCGATTCATCTGTGTGTTACCAATTATCTCCTTCAGTTTAAGATCTTCAGCTAGGTTCAATGCTTTTCCAACTTTCCATTTTCTTCCAGCTTTTAGGGAAATGTGTGAGGATCTTACAACGTCATCCAGAGAATCTCCCAGCTTTGCTTGCAAGCAGACCTTGCCTGTCTTATATTCCATGACAATGGATTTTAATCGGAGCCTCAACTTTGCCTGTTCAGTACAATGTTAAGAGAGGCTGGGAGAAACACTAATAAGCCATTTTCTACTGTATTTATGATTGCCTCAGTTTTGCTCACGGTTGTTTCATTGATCACCAAAGGCCAGAGGAGCTATGGTATTAACATTAACATAAACTGCAGTCACATAAACAGAATTTAAAAAATCAAAACAATTGGTTTTAAAAATGCATTTTCTTAACTAAGCAATGCTAACATGCTTATTTTAAAATTTCAGCAATTTACATCATTCACAGTTTTAAAGCAAGATTCATTCATTCTGAAAAAGGGATTAACATACCAGAATTGAAATAATAAAATGAAAAAGAGGGACAGATTAATGTGTGACATTAAAACCTTGTAGATTAATTTTCTTATGATCTTGATATAAAGTATGCATCAACATAGATTACATTAATTGATTTTTTCTCTTTTATAACCTCCTTCAGCTTCGATATCCTCTGTTCATTGATCTTATCCTACACTTGATTTTCTCATGGGGTAATTCATTCCAGTTCATTGTTTACATGTTTTTCATTGATTGCTCTCACACATCCCACTTACTCACACTTGATTTGATTAAGGTTTGGATTTAAAACAGGCCAAGGAAGAGTGTTGAGTCTTTGTCATTCCAGTAACTGATAAGAAATGGCAGTGGTGTGCGGTCTCACTTCATTCAAGTGTCTGTAGTTGATTTTTAAAAACTTTTTAGGGTACATTTCATCTCTAATCAATTATTACTTTTTAATTTTTCTCACCCAGCTCAGAGATATACACAAGTGCTCTTCGGGTTCTCCAAGATAGCTTGGTTGCTGGGAATTTCCAAGATGCATATGCATTGGAAACGTTTGAAAATATGTGTTGTGGAATAATACACAGGTGGCATTATGCCATGTTGAATGATATGTCAAGGAATAAAGCATATGATAATGCCATCTGTGAAGTTATGAGTAAAAACTCTCAAGGAAGCATTCTTGATCTGGGGAGTGGAACAGGCTTTTTAAGGTTTGCTTTTCATATTTTAAAATTTTTATTCTATTTTGACTTCTTGTTAAACATATCGTAACCAAGGTCTTACCCTTGTCATTTGAAGTGACATATCATATTATTTGTAATACATGCATGTACAAAATTTCGGAAGGGTATATCCATTTATCAAGTAACCCTGAAGGTAAAAGTCAGAACTAATTCTTACATCCCTAGGATCAACTTTTCACCCAAAACAAGCAATGATTTATTTCAAATTGTTGCACAGCCTTTACAGTAAGGACAGCCTATGCAGCTGGGTGCACAATTGTATCAGACAAAAGGAGATACTTTTTAAAAATTTAGCTGGATCAGAAGCTTTGTTTTTTTTCTACAATCTTACTTATTAAATATAGAAGTTGCTGGCTTATTATAAATGGTATGCAAAAATAATATGAGGTTCATTTTTGTCTTTTTTATTAAAGCTTCCTGGCGGCTAAATGGAGCAATGAAATTTATGCTGTTGAAGAGTCTTCAGTAATGTGCAATATTGCAAAAGATAGTATCTATGCCTACGACTACAAATATCCTGAAAGTAAAATCTCAGAGAGGATCTCTATCGTCAACGAAATGTCTACTGATCTTAAGTTACCGGGGGATATAGAAAAAAGGTATATACAGAAAAAAAAAAAAATAAAAGAATTTTGTTTTGGCAATATTTAATTTTTTATTGAGCTTGATATACGGATATATTTAGAACACTTTGTTTTTAAATGATTTATTTTTGTTTTGAAACAAATGTGCAAAAATCTAGTTTCAATGACACAAATTTATATCCATAGATGTTTTAACAAATGCTTTCAACAACTCGTGTTAAATCTTTGGTATAACATCTCTGTTATTATTATTACTCCAATCACTGCCATCACTACCATTACTATTACAATACAATCACCAACTACAAATATATGTTTATTTTTACCAATACCACCACCACTGTATCACCACAACTACTACTTCATCACTACCATCACTACCACAGCATTAGCATGGTCATATCACTACCGTCATCTCTACTACCACCATGATAAGATATCATTCCACCATGATAATTTTAGAAGCTTTGAGTATGCTGGATTTGCCATTCATGAAATTATTTTAAAAAGTTGTTTCACTGCATTTACTATCAACCACCAAGCCAACAGAACAAGATATCAACAATTTATTTTTTATCAGAGTTCAGCGAATTTATGTCTTTCCAATCGATAAACAACAAACAGAATATTTTTTTGAGTGATTTTAACATTGGTTATTTCGGCAACAAAGAAAAATCTAAAGCATTTCAGGAGCTTATTGAAACAAGCAACCTTATCCAAAATGTCAGTGTTTCTACAAATAACTATGGTTACACAAAAGATCATGTGATCACAGATTGAACATTCTCTCTTTTCGCCTGTTTCGAACATTAATAAGTTAATCACGAACCATCATCTACTTGTGTTTTGCATTTTATTTCCAATGAAGCACAAAATAAAAAAAAAAGATATCTCGTAATATGATGTATGTAGAAATGCATATTTTTAAACAAGACCTTGTCTAATTAAAAAAATAAGGCATGAGGTATGCAGGTGCTTCTTTTTGAAGATATTTATGGATTATCGTGCAAGTTTTAAAAACTCTTTCATTGATCGGCAGCCAATGCAGGTCATATAGAATTTCCTGAATATTGTCATTATGTTTATTATTCTTTGCTGATCTATTCTGAATCTTTTGTAAGCGTTTCAATGCTTCGGCAGTAGCGCCTAAAAGTATTGAGTTGCAATAATCTAATTTGCTTGTCACTACAGCATGTAAATTTGTGCGTGCAGTGTTCTCATCAATCAGATGTCTGATTTTACTGATATTCTAGGAATGGGTTACCGAGATCACAATGAGGCGGGTGGACAGGTTCAATCTTGGATGGATAGTAATAATCTTATTGCAAAGGGCATCTTTCAGGGTACCTATGCCAAAAAACCAGAGACATGAATAATTCTAATTATAATAATAACCATAATAATAATATAAAGAGGTTAATTGTAAAAATTGAAATGTTCAAATATGCAATAAAGGTTATTTTATTACCTAAAGGATATTAAAATAAAACAACTTTTAATCAATGCAGAGTCGATGTTCTAGTCACAGAGGTCTTTGATGCTGGATTGTTTGGTGAGGGAATTCTGTTATCATTGATACATGCCTGGAAAAACTTACTCAAGACAGATTCTTCCGATGGAAAAGTATAACTTTTTTTTCTTGTAATCTTGTCTCACATATGATAGGGGTATCAGATATCCAGAATGTTGTGGATTTCCGTTTTTTTTTTTTTTTTTGTTTTTTTTTTTTTCAACAGTCAAAATTTGATATTTCTGGGTGTGTTTTACATCTTGGAATTTCTGAACTTTGTTACATATCACCACCTTTTCACTAGTAATATGACATGGTTTGAGAATATAGGTATTCATTTATCAAAACATATTTTAAAATAGTCTTTGTAATCCTTCATTATTCTCTCTCTGTGTGTTTACAAAAACTGAACCAGTAATCCTTTCAACAATGTATTTCATGCAATCTGAAAAAAATGAATCAAATTTACAAGGCAAGTAACTTAAGATGTTTCATAATTTTTACACATATATCCACTTTTTGTTGTCTATATAATAAGGAGGATTTTATTTAATCAAGTAATCAAGTCAATTCTAAATATTTAATGAATTAGGACTTGGGCTGGAAAGGGGGGGGGGGGGGGGGGGGGAATAGTAGGACAGGATAGGTCTGCTCATTATAGTAGTAAATTTTTTCCTGTTCACCTTCCTGAAGTTTCATCTGTCACCCCTTCTGTTCTGGTTATGCAGGAAGTCCCCATGGACTCTAATCTTGATCTGCAACAGTTCTCTATTCATGTCTCTGGTTTTTAGCATTGGTACCCGTTATGGTGCCCTTTGCTCATTACTGTCCATCCAAGGTTGGACTGCCTCATTGTGGTCTCGGTAACCCATACCTGGTGGTGGCTATTAATGTCTCCCCAGGCAGATGGCAAGATGGCTAATCTTTCTCTTCACCCTTGGCAGTTGGTGCCAGTCTCTACCATAGTCCTTTGCACTCTGTTGCTGTCCATCCTGCAATTGGCATTTCTAAGTACAAAGTCTCATTCAGAAATTTTTTCTCACATAAATATATTCAGATTTAGTTGGAAAAAAGGAACTTTTAAAAAATTTCTTATGCTAATTTCATTCACACTTATAAGTAAGTATTGCAGGCGTGCAGCATTTTAAAGAATTTCAAGGCATTTTTTAAATTACCCACAGTATTTCTCTCATAAGTATCTGAAAAAATTGTTGTTGCTTATATTTTTATATAATTTTCTTGAACTCAGATTTTCAAAAAGAAGTTCTGATTTCCTAAGTTTTGTCCTTGATAACACATCGTTAACCCAATTTTCAATTTTTAGACAGAAATTAATATATGCACCTATGTCAAGTTATCTTATGACTAGATTTTAAATGACGATATCAATTGTTTTATTACATTGTTTTATTATTGTTTTGGAGATATTTTTTATACTTGTGAATCACATCTGTTTTGTCTACTGTCATAGTTTTTTGTTTTAAATGTATTTTGAGTGTATTCCTCTTAGTGGGGGCCCTGTTCTGTATCTGGATGAGACTTTTTATTAGGTGCCTTCAATTGTAGATCTATACTTTTTTTCCTTCCTTTTTACTGGCACTGACATGACCTGTGTTGCAAGACGCTACCAGTGTTGCAAGTGCTGTGAAATCCTTAAATACAAACAAAACTAAGGGGACCCCTTTCTTTCACCATAATGCTCTTACAATATCATTATCTCTTAAAGAGGAAGTAACACAGAAAAAGAAGTACCAAATTAATTGATTTGCTCACTCTTGCTTCTTTTTATCCCCCCTCCCCCACCTCCATTTATTTCTTCTTCATTTATTCTTTTTTTAACTACAGAAAGGTACAGTCATTCCTTTTGGGGCTACATTGTATGTTGAAGGAATTGAGTCCCAAGACATCAGGAGGGAAAGGTAATCGTGACTGAATTGAAAACTCTGCACACTAAGGTCTCGATAAATTAAATCAGTTCTTAAATTAAGCTGCCAACCTACTGCAAAAAATGCGGAATTGTACGCATTTTCAGTGATTGTACGCTTGTACACATTTCCCCTAAGATTGTACCCATTTTTAGTGTGTAGAGTCACTTCAGTTTTCTTTAGTTGTAATTCATATTATTACTAGCCTATTGAGAAACCTTGGTGACCAAGTGGATATTCATATATTTTTTGACCAATTATGATCTTCATGCTGGGAGGTAGAATTCTGAAAGGATTGGATTATAGTCTTGGGAACATCATTGTTGCTGCAATTGAGCTTGTGTGGTGTGACTTTATGTAATTTTACCTTCCTCTTACTTTCACAATGGTTAGTTTCCATCAATTTCAGAATTGTACCCATTTTTATGAAATCTCCCCCATTTTGAGGTCCCATTGTACACATTCTCATCAGATGGGGTTGGCAGCTCTGCTTAATTAATGATATAATTCAAAAATGATATTATCCATGAAACATAGGTGCCACTTTTCCAACAAAAGTAGGAATTCTGCCTTTTGTCAATTTCTGTTAACCCCTTCATCCTCATATTATTTTTAAAGAATCCTTTTTGTATTCTTTTACTCCATCAGGTATTTTCTTTAATGTAAGATGCAGTTGTGATTGCTTAAACGCACAGTGGTTGGGAAGCAGAAAGAAATAGACATTTAGGCGGAACAGTCATTTAGACGAAGTTGGTCAAGAATAAACATTACTATTGATTTACAATGATCAATGCGCTCCCTAATACTTAGTTTGTTCTCCCCTGCAGCCATTTGAACCAAATTTCCATTTCATAAAGTACATGTTGTCTGTTAGATGTCGTTTTTGTACTAACACTAGGTTTTCATCCATATCTCCTGTGATTGGTGTTAATGTGTTAAGCATGCCTTACCAAAGGTCATGATGCTAGAAACAAGAGATTTTTTATCATTGTTATCCATCTTGCCACTTACCAAGCTCAATATCTCTTGACTATGTTAAGTCTATGTTGACAATGTATATAATAGAGAGAGAGGGGCTGTGTGTGTGTTAATTTTTCCTCACCAATTCCCATTCCTCTTTTCTCATCAGTTTCCTCTATGGTTGGAAGTACAAAGTGTCAACTGGAAACCTATGCATTTCTAGTAATGTTGGAATGATTAATTCAGATCCATACACGTCTGTTCATCTTGACTGCCTTCCATCTGGATACAAAACTTTGATTTCAAGTAAAAAGTTCTTAAGTGTGAACTTCAATGACCCACAGGTTGTGCTTTTAGCCATGTAGTTGTTTAACATCTCATTGTTTCAAACAGTTGCTTATTTTTCATTTACTTTTCTTATGATTTAAAGAAAAGTATAATATGATCTTATCCCAGTTGGAGATTTGAGAAAAAGTAATTTTGTTGTTTGGATATTCTGAAAAGATCACAAGGAAATCTTGCATCTTTAAACTATATAGATATGAATTTTAAAATTTTTATTTATTTACTAGCTTCGCTGGGTTCACTGTCCTTATATGCAAAATATTAACTGAAAGGAGTCTTTTTTTTCTCTTATTTTTTAATATGAACCAGCAGTCAATAATCTGTCATGTGAAATGCAGTCTCCAAACAGTATTATGTTGGGATGAATCGGGAATCTAAAAGCGAGTTTAACATTGGAATGATAAGAAATGTCAACTTTCAGTTTTTGCAATGTCAGAAATTGTGTATATTATCCATCATATCGAATAGAAATAAACCGCAATTTTCATATTTTGGCTATTTCAATTTTCAGCACAAAGTTCATCCTGATATAATACTGTTTGAGACGGTGGGTCACATAAATGACCGGGTCAGATTTAATTAGCAGGGTCAAGTACAACATTCGGTCTCATATTTCTTACTTATAACTCAGGGGTCGGTAGTACCCAAATTGACCACATCGTTTTTAATTAGGGTCACAACCTCTTCTATCGTGACTGCTGGCTTCACTGTCGCATCCATCTCACACAAGAAGGCTGAAATGCCAACTCGATTTTATCAACAACAAAATCTTGATAGAATAGGATTTTAAAAATGAGATAAATAAATACACAAACTCATTCTCAGAAAAGGGTGAGTTGAGAAGATGGGGATAATCAGAAACTTATCCACTAAAAAAAAAAAATGTCTGCACTGAGTGGGACTCGAACCCGCTACTATTGGATTGTGACTCATTTCACAATGGACCACTTACCAACTGTGCCATAATTACTAACTTTACAGCAGCATGATTTTATTGTGGGATAATGTTCCCTAGATAATTGCGTCATAGTGGAAATCAAGGCTTGGAAGAGACTGACAAAATGGAAGCATGAATAGCCATCAGATTTTGGAAGTATCAACGAATTAAAAAGAAAATGGACTTATTTTAAATGATCCGAATTGTGGCTCACTTTTTAACTTTCGTGAGATTGATAAAAATATTAACTATTCAGATACTGGTTGAGTTTCTCGCTTTCTGGTTTTTGAGAAATTCATGGGGTGTCACATAGTAACAAAGGCAAACAAACAAGCTTTCAATTTTAAAACAAATATGGATCAAGTCAATATTTGTTGTCAAGATGCAATAGAAATTGTGCACTTAGGATACCTAATTTATTAGATTGTTTAGTTTGTCATTACACATGAAATTACTCAGTATAACTGGGGACTCTAAATATCCAAAGCTCTCAGTGTCGAATCAGTGAAATCAAATATCTAATTGGATACTTTTTCTTTTGTAGCAAATCCATTACTTTTTCTTCTTCTTTTTTTTTAAATAGAGGTCTTAGAGACCGTTGTGTTCTCAGATCATTAATTAATAAGACGTGTTATTCCAAGAATCAACAAACCAAATTGTTACAGTAGAGAACATTTATTAAACAACATAATATAAGATACATTTATACAGGATGATGGTTGAAAACAGAATGACTCCCAACAAGATAGCCAGTAGAACATGCGCTAGTTGTGAACGATACTACATTAGGTGGATGATACAAGTTACCATATTTGAATACAATAACTTTCATTCACAACAGAAACTAGAAGTAACTTTTTTTTTTTGATTTGTTGAGCAAAATTATTTGATCCTGCATGGCATAATATGATCGCATGGGTGTACGATCCGATAGTGATGTCGTTTCTTCTTCTCTTTACTAGCCTATCCTGCTTCTTTGGTTTGTGATTGTATTTTTGACAGGGATATTTTTTTCCTGTAAATCCTCTGCCTGTTTGTTCTTGGTTATTTATAATTTAGCTTATGATATCTTTAGGTTATGCTTTTGATTGACATTTGTACTATTTTTGTTAGATTGCTTGTTTTTTTGTTTCAGCGGTCTCTCATATAACCTCAATTGTGTTGGAAGAGACCTAAAGCAACAAACAACATTGCATAATATAAAATGTTTTAATTTTTTCATTATTATTATTATTATTATTATTATTATTATTATTATTATTATTATTATTATTATTATTGTTGTTGTTATTGTTGTTGTCATTATTCTGTCGTTATTTTAAAATACCACATTCGAAATGAAAGATTTCTTCAAGAAGACTCTCTAATGCTTATTTTTGAATTGTTTTTGCTCTCTTCAACACTTTGTAGAGTCTTATTGAAATGAACAAAAAATTTGTTGACGCCATCACTCTTGATGTCACAAGAGAAGGGTCACTGGATGCTCTGTGTGTATGGTTCAAATTGCATCTCACAGACTCCATCGAAATCTCCACTAAACCAGGATCTGCAGGGTGCTGGGAACAAGCTATATTTCCTGTAACAAGTGTGAGGTTGATGCAGATGCCTGTATCACTAGGTATGCGAGGTTGCCACTAATGAAGATTTAATTGGTATAAACACATTTGATCATCCTACGACAATCTCTGTAAAATGAGGAAACTGTTGATCCTGTTAAGTAAAGACAATGCTTTAGTTTCATTAAAAAGAAAGATAGGCTAGTCACAAAGCAATCTCAATAATTACCCAATGAGGCTTGTTAAACAAAGAATATAAAAGCATGTGTTATGTATCAAAATACGATAACACACACACACACACACACACACAAATGCATTTTGACGGCCGACAGTTGCATGTGATCAGCTTTAACTTTAACCAATCAGGTGCATTTATTTCCATAGTTGTTAGGGAAAATCCTACTGCTGTTTACAGTTTTTAACGTTCATAATTGGTCAAACCACGAATCTGTCGAATTTGTAATGCTTTCTCTGAGATACATAAAGACAATGCACTCTGATGTGATATCTTATATGCTATTGGTGGAGGAAGCAACTCGGTATTATTAAACCTTGGAAAGCGTACTCTCTGAGGGAAATTCAACTCTTGTTTTGAAAGTGTCACTGAATGTTGCATTTTTAAACTTGAAAATTATATAACTTATTGCCAATATTTATGTTTAATTATTATCTTTTTTGTAGGAAAAAGATTGTACTGGAACCGCCAAAAATTGAAATTTGATAAATTTTTTATTTCTATTAAACCGATTTTCTCTGTTTTGTACATCCTGACTTAATACCGTTTGTTAAAAACTTTTACAAATTTCTTGTTTCTTTTTGCTTGTTATGGCGTGCCTTTTTATGACAGATTTGCTAATTATGCGTAATCTTAAAATTCTCAGTAGTTCTGATATACTTTATCCTTGACTTTAATTATGATTATAATTATATATATTTATTTTTAAGTTTGAAAAACAAACGTTCTCACTTTGCCATGTTAAACAAAATTTAAATTTTAAGATATAGCATAAATGTTTTGAAAAATAGGCAATGTTTTTTAAAATCTTCATGGATCATAACTAACAGAAGTTGTTCAATTCAGCAGATGAGTCATCATCTCAAGGTCTGAGAGTTTGTATAGGTGATAAAGTGAATGTGTTCACTGGTTTAGATCGGGAAAGACTCAGTTTGCATGTCTCGTCTATCATTCGTCCATCTGAAACGCCATTGCCAATTAGCAAGCCTGCTCGATTTCCAGATCCATTGGAGGTATATCAATGTGTTCATGATTTTTTTTTCCTTTAATTTATATAGTTCTCTGGCTCACCAGAGCTCCTCTCACCATTGCTGTAATGTTGTGTTGTCTTTAATATTATTTATACTGTAGATAAACTATTCTACTCTTTATTGATTTTAGAATTTCAATACAGTAAAGGCCATTAAATCGGGGTGACACGCAGAATTGGTTCTGTTAGGTGACATTCCAATTAACAGATTTTGTTTCTGGACTTCATAATAGGAACAATATATTAAGACTACTTGCATTTGGTAAATGTAGTAGCATTTGTATTAATGTAGTAATAGACCTGTAAATTCTCAGTCAATTAACTGAAATCAGTCAATTTGTCAAATTCAAATATTAAATAAAGGAAAGAAAGAAAGAATTCACAAATCGTAGTCGCACGACCGTAAAGTAATTAGGAGTGTTCCATAACGCTACGCATATCTCATGGGAGCCGTTCATATTAACGATGGATTTATTGCCAAGGCTAAGCGGGCTTTTTAGAATTGGCTGACTGAACACATCCCAGTGTAGGTTCACACAGCCTTCGTTAAATATTTTTTCACTTTCCAACCTGTCGTGATCCAACGGTAGCCAATTTTAACTGAGCCGCCGAGCGATAAATTTCACTGTTTCATCTAAGCCAAAATTGACCACATTTAAAGCTGGGCTTTAAAAGTATAAAAAAAAGTAAAATGCGAATGCCGGAAGTAACATCTGATAATGGGAGACACCTTTAAATCGAAAGTTAGATTAGGATAGATTGTTACAAGCACATTCCGATTGCCTCACGTTGTAAACAAACTGGTTGACCGTTTCTTCACTGATTGGGTACCTAATTATAAGGAACAATGGTATGTAGCCTAATTAATTCCAGTGCAAACCAGGACGTTTTCTGCCATTGTTTTGCTCAAGCCCAAGTGAGCTTGCTGTTTTGGGGCGATTTACATTCCCTTCATTTCGATTTTTGAATTTTTCCGCTACGCCTGCCGAAGTTTCTTCTTGATAATTCACTTCTACTTCTACTTCTACTTAATAATTCAGTGTATTTGCCATAAGTCATATTTATTTAATTTTTTTTTCTGTCATTAACTGATTGAAAATCAAGTTTGCTCATTGCTACATTATTCTAATTATGTTCTCACAATAGCTGAGCTGTTCGTGGATCGCAATTCAGACTTGTCAAGCATCGATAAAGATGTGAGGAATAAATTCAATTGGTCATGGCTGGAAGTTAAAGATGATAATGGTGATTATTTTTCTGACTATGTCAGAAAAATTCCAGAGGCAGGAATATGACTTTGATGAAATGAAGTCATCTTTACCTATATTCTATATGAATGACATGCTTATTATTTAGCATTCCTTCTACATCAAATTATGGGCAGTAAGAAATAACAACACCCACTATTTTAATGTTTGTATTTATCACTCTCCTCTCAATGATGCCCAATTTAAAACAAAATAAATCAAATCTTCGGTTTGTCGAAGAGTTTCAGTCAATTTTTATAGAGCTCATTTACAGGTCTATAGTAATTGTAAATATATTGTATTCAATGATGGAGAGAATTATTATATTTGGAAAAAAAACTTACTAGTCATTAAATGTATGGCAGAAGCATTGATATAAATATATATATTTCATATGTTCACAGCTCCTAAAGAGTCCGGTATGCTGGTGTCCCTTTTACGTGCATTGCCTCACTGACTGGGAAATAAGAGCTTTAAATAACACAGCATACCAGGAGAGCCTTCAAGAAGCTCTTAAACTGTATGAAACATCTTTGCTTTGGAACTTGAAGACTTCTGAATTCTTACACATTAATGATGGATTCTCTCCTCTTTGTTTACAGGTCAATTAGTACTTTTATTTTATTTAATTTTTCTCAAGAATAAAAAGTGTCATCGATATTATTACTGTTTGATCACTTTTATGATCAAACAATTAGTTATCAGAATTAACAGGAAAAACATGTTTTTTGTTTATTACATATAGTAGGTCTGTCATTTGGCTGGAAATAAATGGGCTGTGGGTTTTTGTTTTAAGATTATAATTGCTTATTCACTTTATTTTAATCGTATTAATATGACATTTTACATTATTTTTTTGACGTTATTTGTCTTAACTGAATTTTTTAGAAAATTCTATTCAACACAAGAAAAGAGAATTTTGTTATATTTACAGCTACATGATTAAAGGCAATTTTCACAATTTTTAACAATTAAACGGTGCAAGAACTTATACATCATCACCTTACTTCTTTGGATAGAATCGATTAGAGAAGTAATCTTTCAAGTCCACAGAGCCAGTGTTTATCCTGGTTTTTATAGTGTTAAATGGACAATAACAACAATTGCTTGCTACCTTTGGATAGGATGCTAGTCAATCTCAAAGTACTTTCCTCCAGATCTAACAGACCCAGTTACTGTTGATAGCGGGGGGGGGGGGGGGGGGGGGGGGGGATAAGAAAAAAATCTTTTGCTTATGAAGCGAGTCTTCTACCAACTGAGCTATTGGAACCCCTTGTCATTTCGTTTTGAGAAAGCTTAGGATATTTATTTACTAGACTGTCGTGCCTCAATTGGATTCTTAAATTAGCAGTCCCCTGCTGTCAAATTTTATTTTTTCCCAATAGCTTATTGATCAATCAGTTTGTCGTTAAATGCTACAGAAATCAGGATAATTTCAAGCAATGTAGGCCATAAAGCTTTACAGTACGTTTATTCTGTTGATTGATATGACAAGGCAGAATTCTATTTGTGTTTCTCTGCCATTAAATCGATAATAAGAGAGCAATGAACAATAAATATTATTGTTTGTGACACAAGTGAATACATGTGCAAAATATGTTGATATGGTTTCATTTTATACTCCTTCGTTACATTATACTTAATATTATATAAAACAAGATGTGTTTACTCAGGCAACTTACATTATGTTGATGGATCAATCTCATGATAAAATATCTCATGAAATTCATTTAAATCTACTCATGGAAATGGAAAGGAGTCGAATGTACTGACAAATACTAACATACTCATGATTAACTGTGTTTATTTTGATCTTTTAAAATTTACATATACGAAAGAAGAAAACTTTTCAAATAGGGTACCTAGCAAATTTTAAATTGAATTAAGACAAATTGATTTAGAGGTGCAAGTCATTTTGTTTTCAAATCTATAAAAAGAGGGTTGAATTATTGAGGGAAAAGCTGTGCCCATATATTTTCTTGCTTCACTCATAAACCTAATAGCATCTGGCATGTAATACAATCTTAGGACTACATGGATCTTGCTGTCAGTCCTGCAGATTTCCTTGTTTCCAAGATCCACATCAGTTATCACAATTTTGTTTTTAGATAGGCATGCTCCAAATTCCTTTTACAAGCACTTTTTTTTGTTTTCCCTCTGACACAAAGATGTTTGATTTCCACCTTTGTTTCTTGTCTCCTATCATTCAGGCACTTTCCAATGGATTCCATGATGTGCAAGTGGTAACTCTTCAACTTTTTCACAAAGCCCTTTTGTGGAAATTGGTTCAGATTAACAAATTGGATGTTCAAAGAATAAAGACACTAAATGATCCAGAAGACCTTGCAGAGGAGAATTCCGAGTCTCTTGTACGGCATTTTGCATCAGTTACAAGGAGAGATAAGTTGATGGTTGTCTTTGATGTTATTGATCACACAGGTCGATTGGTGGAAGGTTGGACATCCAAACTACGTCACATAAAGTGAGTGATTTCTTCATTGAAAAATTCTTTGATTTTAGTTAACAGCAATTTTTATGATTTTTGCAAAACATTTAGGTTATGAATATTATTTTGGTCTGAAAGATAATGCAGAAATAAATTCTTTGGCTGAATTATTAGCAAATCCATAAGGATCATTGAAATCAAAATAAAGAGGGATAAACTGATATAATCTAGATACCTCAATAAGATAATAGTTAATTGTCAAGGGGCAGTATGTGTATAACAGTCAACAATACTTTGGGGAAATTCACCACCTGTTTAGGAATATTTGCAACGCTATGTTTGAGTTAGGGTTTTATATTTGTACATTTCTTTGGGTAGTCTTTTATAGTATTCTTTTTTTGTTCTGTAGTATATTTTATACATGTACTCTTGAAATATTGGCATCATTATAATTTGACTACAATTGTTAAAGCCCAAAGTATGACTATGGCTCCAGCATGACAGCTACGCAAATTTTATGGATTATGTGCACTATCCAAACATTGTATCACACATCACAAACAAAACCAAAAGGTCTTCTTTCAAGGTATACTAGGACAAACCACCATCCCAATTAAAGACCTCCAACCCTTCCTCTCCCCCAAGATGAGAGCGCTGTTGTCAGCTACCCCAATCCCCAGTGAATGCACATGTTGAGTCGTTTTCTCAAAGTACAATAAGGTTGTGGAATTTCCTCCCTGACAATAAGGAATCTGACAGATATGAAAATTTTACTTGCCAGTTAGAAAGCATTTCTGTGTCGAAGAATGGAGGACATAATTATTGTGATACAAAGTCTTAACCTAACACCATCCCACATCCTCCCATGGTGGGCAGGGTGGCACTTACTGTGTCTTCTATCCCCTTATAACTGTTTTCCAATTTGCATTTCTGTCTTTGTCTTGGAATGAGATTACTTGGTTTTGCTGTGGCCCTGGTCGTATTGCTTGGCTGGGAGGGAAACAGTCAAATGCATTGTTATTGTTTCGGAAGATGATATTTTATTCTTGTAAATCATCTCTCTTTTATGCAATGTTATATTTGTGAATTATTATTTGGAATGTATAATGTAAGCATTTGAGTGCATTCCTCTTAGTGGAATCTTGTGCTGGTGTCTGGTTGAGACATTTAGGTGATCTCAAAGTACATTGATAGTGTGCTCTTGGAATCTACATCTGTTCCTTATTTGAACCATTCCCCTTTGTCTTACTTTTTCCTCAAGTCCTTATAATTCTACATGTAGAATCTTTTCACTATCCAATTTTCTTCCTTTTTACTGGCACTGATATGACCTAAATATGTTGCAAGGGCCATAAAACCCTTTAAAACAAACAATACAAACCATCCCACACCACAAAAATGTTGCATTTATCTTCAGAGTTAAAGGATTGGATTGGATTTTACCATATAGTTCCCCGACTGTGTGGGATGTTTTGACTTCCTATAGTGAGCAGGAGGTCACTTTCTGTTTGTTTTTTTATCCCCCTATATCTGTTTTCTGAGTTTGCTTTCTGTCTTTGTCTTGAAATGGGATTAGTTAGTTTTGTCCTGGCCCTGGTCGGAGTCCTTGGCTGGTAGTGAAACAGTAAATTGTAGATTTGTGAATTTTTTTTTTTTTTTTTTTTTTGTGTAAATCATCTCTCTGTTATGAACTATTAGATTTTTTGTTTGGATATATAATGTTTTGTAAACATTTGAGTGTTTCCTCTTAGTGGAAGCCTGTGTTTGTGTCTGGATTAGAATTTTAGGTGATCTTCAGACTAACTAAGTACAGTGATAGTTTGCTCTTGGAATCTACATCTCTTCCCTATTTAAACCATTCATTTTTGTCTTAATTTTTCTTGTGTGCTTTCAATTGCAAATCTATACTTTTTTGACTATCCCATTTCCTTTCTTTTTACTGGCGCTGAATGACCAAAATGTATCGCAAGTGGTGTAAAACCCTTAAAAACAAACAAACAAAAATATTTCCCTTCAAAATATTATTTTTTGTCACGGTAAATAAGTATTAATTAATAATATTCAGTCAGAAGACGGTACAGCAAATTTTATTCATCATAATGGAGAATTCCCCTGAAATTAATGGTTATTGTGTGAGTTCCAAAATTTAAATCAACACTTATATTATTGAAAAAAGTAACTGATGGGAATCATTTAGATTAGGCAATAACACAAAAGCAGATTGTATTTAGTAAGATTTGAGCGCAAAAAATGAATTAATAATGATAATAATATAATGAATTAATCTAGTGCCTAGTTCCTATTAAGATTGCTCAGTGGCGCTTTACATCAACACATCATGTATCATACACAAATATAGAACTGACATGATAGCACCACATAAATACGATGATAAAATAATATTTTGTAATAAAATATATACTAAGAGTCCAAATTATATACACTACAGAAAAACTCAGTTTTTAACCGTTTTCTAAAAGTAAGTGGATTTTCACTATTTTTAGTTTCAATATTGATGGAGATCCACAATCGGGGGGCATGGTGGTCAAAGGATTTCTCATGAAAAACTAATGATTTTGGGGATTCCCTTGGGGGATTTAAATTAGCAGATTTTAAATGATGGAAGCTAAATTCAGATGAATCAGGACAGATACAATGTCGCTGAATCCAATATTAGTGTCGTCATATTAATGACCAAACTGCTGATTGATGAATTAAATTAAAAGGGTAAGTCTATTTACACTCTTTACAACAATAGTTAGGATTGGTTAGTCCATTAGAAATGAGAAGAGATAGACAAAGCTGTGAATTTCCCTGACTCTAGCATAAGTAAGTAAAGATTTAGATGCTGCTGAAGGACTGGAGAAAAAAACAAAAACATCTCAAATATAAAAGAAGCCACTTTTACTGTATAACAGCTAAACTGAAAAGATGTGTGATTTAAGAATTTGAAACTATTTGGAGATCCCATTTCTTTGTCATCTATAACTCCTTGAAACAGTAACAGAGACTTGTAATTTAAGCACTTTTCAAACTGTAAATCTAAATTTATTTCTTCCCTACAGAAACTATTCAAGAAACTTTGAATCTGCCCACATTTTACCAGAAAAAGTGGACATCTGGGGTGTCATCATTGAATCTGGTTATTTATTGAGCAAGAATAGAGTAGTGAATGATGACAACGTACTCCACTTTCCTGTGAAGGACTACATCAATCAATATGCAGTAAGCCTTTTTTTTTTTTTTGATATTGAAATATTTATTGTACAAGTTATAATAATGTGAATCAGTAATTTGACATTTTGTGGGAATAAATGTGGTGTGAATAATGAATACTTGATGGGGTGGGGGGAGATGGCAATTGATTGTGTAAATGTGCTTATTGTCTTTTTTTGTTTGTTTCTGTTTTAAACAAATTATTTCATCCATAGACATGAAGATATCTTCAATAATAATAATGATAATAATAATAATAGTAATAATAATAATAATAATAATAATAATACAAGGTTTTTATGTTACTTACAAGCTCAAAGCGCTTAACAGTAATGTAGCAGGCACTTATGTTGGTAACAACAAGATATGAAGTGAGTAGAAAAGTGCCAGAAGACAATAGAGAATAAAAATTTTTTTCGCGGCGGTGGTAGGGTTTGAACCTGCGACCTTATTGGTACGACAACTCCGCCTGGCAGGCGAGAGCGTGGCTCTACCGTGTGAGCTATCCACGAACACAAAAATATTCGTTTCAAACCCAAAGTCATTCTAGATCCCTCTCTCACCCATTCTTGAGATCGCCGATTCGTTCGCCACCATCGCAAAGTAATTTTGACCAGCAGTTAAGCTTAATAGCCAATATTCTCATCACAAACATATAACATAGAAACGATTGAGACATTGAGTATGCTCCGGTGTATGGGGTGAATTTTTAATTCAGAAAAGTGAGTGGAGCAGGCACTTATGTTGGTAACAACAAGATATGAAGTTAGTAGAAAAGTGCCAGAAGACAATAGAGAATAAAAAATTTTTTCGCGGCGGTGGTAGGGTTTGAACCTGCGACCTTATTGGTACGACAACTCCGCCTGGCAGGTGAGAGCGTGGCTCTACCGTGTGAGCTATCCACGAACACAAAAATATTCGTTTCAAACCCAAAGTCATTTCTAGATCCCTCTCACCCACTTCTTGAGATCGCCGATTCGTTCGCCACCATCGCGAAGTAATTTTGACCAGCAGTTAAGCTTAATAGCCAATATTCTCATCACAAACATATAACATAGAAACGATTGAGACATTGAGTATGCTCCGGTGTATGGGGTGAATTTTTAATTCAGAAAAGTGAGTGGAGCAGGCACTTATGTTGGTAACAACAAGATATGAAGTGAGTAGAAAAGTGCCAGAAGACAATAGAGAATAAAAATTTTTTTCGCGGCGGTGGTAGGGTTTGAACCTGCGACCTTATTGGTACGACAACTCCGCCTGGCAGGTGAGGCGTGGCTCTACCGTGTGAGCTATCCACGAACACAAAAATATTTCGTTTCAAACCCAAAGTCATTTCTAGATCCCTCTCTCACCCACTTCTTGAGATCGCCGATTCGTTCGCCACCATCGCGAAGTAATTTTGACCAGCAGTTAAGCTTAATAGCCAATATTCTCATCACAAACATATAACATAGAAACGATTGAGACATTGAGTATGCTCCGGTGTATGGGGTGAATTTTTAATTCAGAAAAGTGAGTGGAGCAGGCACTTATGTTGGTAACAACAAGATATGAAGTGAGTAGAAAAGTGCCAGAAGACAATAGAGAATAAAAATTTTTTTCGCGGCGGTGGTAGGGTTTGAACCTGCGACCTTATTGGTACGACAACTCCGCCTGGCAGGTGAGAGCGTGGCTCTACCGTGTGAGCTATCCACGAACACAAAAATATTCGTTTCAAACCCAAAGTCATTCTAGATCCCTCTCTCACCCACTTCTTGAGATCGCCGATTCGTTCGCCACCATCGCAAAGTAATTTTGACCAGCAGTTAAGCTTAATAGCCAATATTCTCATCACAAACATATAACATAGAAACGATTGAGACATTGAGTATGCTCCGGTGTATGGGGTGAATTTTTAATTCAGAAAAGTGAGTGGAGCAGGCACTTATGTTGGTAACAACAAGATATGAAGTTAGTAGAAAAGTGCCAGAAGACAATAGAGAATAAAAAATTTTTTCGCGGCGGTGGTAGGGTTTGAACCTGCGACCTTATTGGTACGACAACTCCGCCTGGCAGGTGAGAGCGTGGCTCTACCGTGTGAGCTATCCACGAACACAAAAATATTCGTTTCAAACCCAAAGTCATTTCTAGATCCCTCTCTCACCCACTTCTTGAGATCGCCGATTCGTTCGCCACCATCGCGAAGTAATTTTGACCAGCAGTTAAGCTTAATAGCCAATATTCTCATCACAAACATATAACATAGAAACGATTGAGACATTGAGTATGCTCCGGTGTATGGGGTGAATTTTTAATTCAGAAAAGTGAGTGGAGCAGGCACTTATGTTGGTAACAACAAGATATGAAGTGAGTAGAAAAGTGCCAGAAGACAATAGAGAATAAAAATTTTTTTCGCGGCGGTGGTAGGGTTTGAACCTGCGACCTTATTGGTACGACAACTCCGCCTGGCAGGTGAGAGCGTGGCTCTACCGTGTGAGCTATCCACGAACACAAAAATATTCGTTTCAAACCCAAAGTCATTTCTAGATCCCTCTCTCACCCACTTCTTGAGATCGCCGATTCGTTCGCCACCATCGCGAAGTAATTTTGACCAGCAGTTAAGCTTAATAGCCAATATTCTCATCACAAACATATAACATAGAAACGATTGAGACATTGAGTATGCTCCGGTGTATGGGGTGAATTTTTAATTCAGAAAAGTGAGTGGAGCAGGCACTTATGTTGGTAACAACAAGATATGAAGTGAGTAGAAAAGTGCCAGAAGACAATAGAGAATAAAAATTTTTTTCGCGGCGGTGGTAGGGTTTGAACCTGCGACCTTATTGGTACGACAACTCCGCCTGGCAGGTGAGAGCGTGGCTCTACCGTGTGAGCTATCCACGAACACAAAAATATTCGTTTCAAACCCAAAGTCATTTCTAGATCCCTCTCTCACCCACTTCTTGAGATCGCCGATTCGTTCGCCACCATCGCGAAGTAATTTTGACCAGCAGTTAAGCTTAATAGCCAATATTCTCATCACAAACATATAACATAGAAACGATTGAGACATTGAGTATGCTCCGGTGTATGGGGTGAATTTTTAATTCAGAAAAGTGAGTGGAGCAGGCACTTATGTTGGTAACAACAAGATATGAAGTGAGTAGAAAAGTGCCAGAAGACAATAGAGAATAAAAATTTTTTTCGCGGCGGTGGTAGGGTTTGAACCTGCGGCCTTATTGGTACGACAACTCCGCCTGGCAGGTGAGAGCGTGGCTCTACCGTGTGAGCTATCCACGAACACAAAAATATTCGTTTCAAACCCAAAGTCATTTCTAGATCCCTCTCTCACCCACTTCTTGAGATCGCCGATTCGTTCGCCACCATCGCGAAGTAATTTTGACCAGCAGTTAAGCTTAATAGCCAATATTCTCATCACAAACATATAACATAGAAACGATTGAGACATTGAGTATGCTCCGGTGTATGGGGTGAATTTTTAATTCAGAAAAGTGAGTGGAGCAGGCACTTATGTTGGTAACAACAAGATATGAAGTGAGTAGAAAAGTGCCAGAAGACAATAGAGAATAAAAATTTTTTTCGCGGCGGTGGTAGGGTTTGAACCTGCGACCTTATTGGTACGACAACTCCGCCTGGCAGGTGAGAGCGTGGCTCTACCGTGTGAGCTATCCACGAACACAAAAATATTCGTTTCAAACCCAAAGTCATTTCTAGATCCCTCTCTCTCTATTGTCTTCTGGCACTTTTCTACTCACTTCATATCTTGTTGTTACCAACATAAGTGCCTGCTCCACTCACTTTTCTGAATTAAAAATTCACCCATACACCGGAGCATACTCAATGTCTCAATCGTTTCTATGTTATATGTTTGTGATGAGAATATTGGCTATTAAGCTTAACTGCTGGTCAAAATTACTTCGCGATGGTGGCGAACGAATCGGCGATCTCAAGAAGTGGGTGAGAGAGGGATCTAGAAATGACTTTGGGTTTGAAACGAATATTTTTGTGTTCGTGGATAGCTCACACGGTAGAGCCACGCTCTCACCTGCCAGGCGGAGTTGTCGTACCAATAAGGTCGCAGGTTCAAACCCTACCACCGCCGCGAAAAAAATTTTTATTCTCTATTGTCTTCTGGCACTTTTCTACTCACTTCATATCTTGTTGTTAACAGTAATGTAACACCTTTCACTCAAACGTACAATACACTGTTACATATTAAAACGTATCGTTTTAAGATAATAATTCTTTTTAAAAAAATTCTGCATCATTACTGCCTCTGATATATATTTGGAGGGAGTTCCAGCTAAGGGTGTCAAATATTCAAACACATGCTTGCCAATTTGGCTTCACAAGAATGTCATTATCAGACTTTGATCTCAGGTTTCTGGCTGGGACGTAGAATTTGTAATGTATTCAGGGCAATCAGAATGTATTGATTTAGAAACAATATTACAGATCTTGTATTCTATATCTTTTCTCAACAGGAAGCCAGTGGAGTTCTATGAGCAAACCATATGCAGATTGATTTCTCCTCTTTCTATAAATCAGGGCTGAGAATCTTCTGCCTAAAGGCGGATTTCCGCCTAAATGATGGTTTAACTCCGCCCATCACTATCACAATTCTGCCTTTTTCACAAAATTTTTATGAGTAAAAAAGACTCACTACAACCAATACATTAACATCCCTACCACCACTACTATTACAACCACCATCATATCATCATCCCTACCACCAGCACCACTACAACAACCACCACATCATCATTCCTTTCACCACTAACACTAAACTACCATCATATCATCATCCCTTCCACCACTACTACTACAACCACCACCACATCATCCTTACCACAACGACTCTAACCACCACCACATCACCTTACCACGACTACTCTAACCACCACCTCATTATCATCCCTACCTCCCCCTACCACCACATCAGAACCATACCAGTACCACCTCTTCTACTACAACCACCACCACATCATCATTCCTACCAAAACTACTACAACCACCACCACACCATCATCCTAAGACCACCACGTCATCATCCCTACCACCACTGCTACTACAACAACCACCACATCATCATCTCTAACTCCCATACCACCACATCATCATCCCTCGCACCACAACTACAACGACCACCAACACATCATCCCTTCCACCACTACTACTTCAACTACCACCACTACAACTACAACTACCACTACTACTACTTCAACTACTACCACATCATCATCCCTAGCACCACTATCACTACAACCACCACCACATTATCCCTACTACAACTACTACAACCATCGCCACATCATCATCGTTACCACCACCACCATTACTACAACCAACACCACATCATCCCTGCCACCACCACCACCACCATTACTACTACAACCACCACCACATTATCATACCTACCACCACTACTCCTACACCTACCACCACATCATCATCCCTACCACTACAACTACAACCACCACCACATCCATATCCTTACCACCACCACTGCTACTACAAACACAACCACATCATCATCCCTACCACCACTACTACTACAACCACCACCACATCATCCCTACAACAACTACTACAACCACTACTATCATCCCTATCACAGCTACTACAACCACCACAACACCATCATCTCCACCACATCATCATCCGTACCTCCTCAACTTCTACAATCACCACATCATCATCCTTACCACCACCACTACTACTACAACCACCACCACAATCATCCTTACCACCACCACTACTGCTACAACCACCACCACATTGTCATCTGTGCCTTCACTACTATAACCACCACCACATCATCATCCCTCTACCACCACTAATACTACAACCACCTACACACCATCATCCCCACCACCACCAACTACTACAACCTCCATATTTTATGTTGTAATTACACTTTCAAAATTCCTTGGAGTGGTGTCAGGAATTGCTGCGAGACCTATAGTGGATAGCATCTCAGTAGATTTTAACGAAATCTAAATGTATAGCTTACAGTCTCATGGATGGGTCATGATTTGTGCTGAAAACTTTCCTCCTTTTTTTGTGACCAGCCATTCTGGGCTACCGGAAGGGATTTTATCGTCTTTATTTATGGGAGCGAGAAGAGAATTACAATAATCTAGCTTTGACAGAATTAGAGAATTGACTAGCAAGTCCGAGATTTCTATTTAGATGTCGAGCTTTACATATTCTTCTCATTTCCATACATTAACCTTCATTATGATTTTTAATAATTTCAGTGAAAGAATCTTTTTTTTTTTAATTTTAAGAAAAAAGGTGATATTACTTTTTATTTACCTCTCCGTTTTCAAACATCTAAACCAAGTGAGTAGCAGTGAAGATAAATTTGTGAGTTAATCTTATAATGATTGAATCTTATAATGATTGTTTTTATCTTTTTTTTATTTTTTTATATCAAATCATATTTTACCTATGTCTCTTTCCATACCCAGACTAAGAATCACCCAGATTTCTGTATGTCCACTTTATCACACACCAAGTTAACTTCACCTTTTAGGATTTTTACATTGAATTTAATGGAGGAATTGACCAAGTGCCAACAAAAAGTGAAAGAAGATGATTTGGATATGAATAATAAAGATTCTTGTGATAATAATGTGAATGATGGAAAGGCAGATACACAGCGGGGAGATTTCTTCAATTATGATACTGTTTCATTGAAAGTAAGAATTTTTTAAAACTGATTTATCTGTAAAATGAATCTCAACAAGCACTGGGGATTTTCCTTGTCTTGTGGCAATGTTCTTGGTCAACGACAATGTCGCTACCCTGTTTTGGCTAGCTAGTCACAACCCAGTCCTGTCGGCGAGGCTGGGGAGGGTGTGCTGGACATAATGCTATAATACAGCCACGATTATTGTTACAAGAGTTTGTAATTATGGATAAATATGGTGTGTCATTCTTCTCCCTCTTGGCTCAGCCAAACTGAGGCTGCTGTCCATGTGGAAGTATAATAAAGCTTAAATCAAGGGATCTTTCCTTTATATGCATTTTCATTGTTCATGAACCTAATAGCATATTGACCACATTTAAAATGCACTGCAAATGTGGTTTTTTGAATCATGAATAAAATTGTATAAGAATGAGCGGGTAAGGATGATGGGGTAGGGTAATTCAAATATTGGAAACAATTATAGAGATAAATCTTTCCAATGGTGTTTTTTTAATTTTTAAAAAAAATAAAGTATTGTTAGTATAGCAACAGGTAATTGCTCTATCACCAAGTGTTAAAGTGAAAGCAATATTCATGAGTCAAGGAAGAAGAGCTGTTGCTGATGATATTGACATGGGACAATGATAATGGGTGTGTTTGAAAAAAAAAAAAAAAAAACAGGCAAAAAAATGTTGTTTTTTTTTAATCAGAAAGAAATGAGAAAAAAAAGACACCTCAGACAACTGGTCGTGATTGATTTGGTTCCTACACAAAACTCATTTATCTTTTCATTGGGCATTAGATAGCGTGGGCCACATGTCTACAAACTGACCACCTTCACCTGTCCATGCCATGCATTGATGCCATTCCTTTATGGGCACATTTAATCCATTTGGAAATCTGTGTTTTTTGGGTTTTTGAATATATATATATATATATATATATATATATATATATATTATATATATTATATAATATAATATATATTATATTATATTTATTAATTAATTTTTTTTTTTCAATCTTAAAAAATAACATTTGGATAAACTTCTCTCTTTCTTCAGATTCCGACAGTTGCAGAAGGAAGAACAGACTTCCTTATGTACTGGTTTGACCTTCACCTCTCACCTTGTAATCGAGTCAACACATCTGACCCTGATCATCACTGGCATCAAGCAGCTGTCACAGTGGACAGTAAAAGAAGAACCAAAGTTGGGGAAAAGCTCCAATTGAAATTCTTTTTAAATCGTTCAACTATATATGTTTCTTTTGTGGATTAAAGCAGTGATGCTAACAGTAGTTCTGCGGGATTCCACCGTTTTTGGGATTTTCTTGGAAATGATGCCACTGACTTGTCTTGTCAAACATTTTCCCTCTGAAAAGAATCCCTGGCCTATGGATCCATGGAAACATCAACAATAACATGTCTTGGTGTCATAATTTGACTTCTGTGGCCATCAAGCTCAGTTGCTGGATTTAAAAAATCCAAGCTTAGATGAGTTAGACGATGCGTTGATGGTTAAACAAGGGAAGGAGGAGCTTGAGCTGAGAGCTTTGTGGTGATTTTTTTTGTTTTTGTTTGGTTACAGTTGACAATCAAAAAGAAAAAAACAAAAAACAAACGAAAAAAAGCATTAATGAAAAGAAAGAGAGAAAAAGAACAAACTTGTTTAATTATATGTTTCTCTTCGATTTGATTGTTCTTTTCAATTTTTTTTCTATTTTAATTATTAACAATCTCTCTCTCTCTCTCTCTCTCTCTCTCTCTCTCTCTCTCTCTCTCTCTCTCTCTCTCTCTCTCTCTCTCTCTCTCTCTCTCTCTCTCTCTCTCTCTCTCTCTCTCTCTCTCTCTCTCTCTCTCTCATTTTCTTATTTATGAATGGATTTTCAAAATTTAAAAAGTCATAAATTGTCTCTTGCGGTGCCTATTTGTAAACATTTGAGTGTATTCCTCTTGGTGGGGACCTGTGCTTGTGTCAGGATGAGACATTTAGATGATCTCAAACTAAGTACACTGATAGAGTGTTCTTTGAATGTACATCTATTCCCTATTTGTTCCAATTCCCCTTTGTCTTCCTTTTTTGTTGTTGATAGTTTAATTGTATTTCTAGAACTTTTTACTATTACTATCCCATAATTTTCCTTTTTACTGGCGCCGATATGACCTAAATGTGTTGCAAGCGCCATAAAACCCTTAAAAACATAACAAAACATCTCTCTCTCTCTCTCTCTCTCTCTCTCTCTCTCTCTCTCTCTCTCTCTCTCACTCACTCACATTTTATGCTAAAGAATTGTTATTAAGGACCAAAGACGATTTCAGAGCAGCTAACTCCCTTCCCCTGCCCCCAATTATTTTCCCCGTTTTTTCAGTTAAAAAAAAAAAAAGATCTTTTTGTTGCTTAAAAAAAGTCAGGGTCTTTATAAATCCTGAAAGCAGGGTCTTTATAAATCCTGAAAGCAACAGTATCTTTGAAATCTCATCTTTTTCTTGTGTTTACGAGTTGTTGAGAGTTTTGAATGTATTTTACATATACTTATACACAGTCTTCAATCTTTAAATGCCTCATGATTTTCTGGGGTCGAGTTTATTATGATATATTTTTGATATTAAAATTTATTTGAACAGTGCAAACAGTAGTCCTTATCCTTACTTCTTGAGATCTTCTGTGTTGTTTTCTTAAGTTGACAAATGGACTGATAATAAATCCGTCCACCGCCCCCATCCGGGGCTGTATGACTAAAACATTTTTTAAAAAGATAGAAGAAAATTGGTGAGAACAGCTTACATTCGAAACAATGGTGTGTCAAATTAAATAAGTCGGATTTTGTTGTTGTTGTTTCTATTGTTGTCGTTGTTGTTGTTGCTGTTACCAATATTTATTATTATTATTATTATTATTATTATTATTATTATTATTATTATTATTATTATTATTATTATTATTATTATTATTATTATTATTATTATCATTATTTAAAAAAAAATTATTATTAAAAAAAAAAACCCTTTTAACTTGCTGTGTCTTCTATACCCCTGTATCTGTTTTCCAATTGCTTTTTGTCTTCCTGGGTCGGGTTTCCGACCTCCCATAGTGGGCAGGGAAGTACTTGCTGTATCTTCTATACCCCTATATCAGTTTTCCAATTACTTTCTGTCTTTGTCTTGGAGTGAGATAACTTAGTTTTGCTGACCCTGACCGGAATTCTTGGCTGGGAGGGAAACAGTCGAATGTAGTTATAGTTATAGTTTTGGGAGATGATCTTTTTTCCTTGTAAATCATCTCTCTGTTATGTACTGTATTTTGTGGGTTTTTTTAAAAACATATGATTTGTAAACATTTGAGTGTATTCCTCTTAGTGGGAATCTTGCTGGTGTCTGGATGAAGCTTTAAGGTGATCTCAAACTAAGTAAATTCACGGTTTGCTCTTGGAATCTACGTCTGTTTCTTATTTGAACCAATTCCCCTTTTTCTTGGGTGCTTTGATTGTAAATTTAGAATATTTTGACTATTTCATTTTCTTCTTTTTACTGGCGCTGATATGACATAAATTTTGTTGCAAGAGCCGTAAAACCCTTAAAACAAACAAACAAACAAGCTTTCTGTCTTTGTCTTGGAATGAGATTACTTAGTTTTGGCCTGACCTTGGCCGGAGCCCTTGTGTGTGAGGGAAATAGTCAAATATATAGTTAGTTTTGGGAGATGATATTTTTTTTTCCTTGTAAATCATCTCTTTGTTACGTACTGTTACTTTTTTTCATTTTTAACACGATTTGTAAACATTTGAGTGTATTCCACTTAGTGGCACTTTGTGCTGGTGTCTGGGTGAAACATTTAGGTAATCTTGGAATCTACATCTGCTCCCTTATTAGTACCATTCCCCTTTGTCTTACTTTTTCCTCAAGTCCTTTTAATTATACATCTAGAATGTTTTTACTATCCAATTTTCATCCTTTTTACTGGCGCTGATATGAATTAAATTATGTGTTGCAAGCACCGTAAAACCCTTAAAAACAAACAATAATATAAGAAGAAAGAATTTAATGTAAGACTAAAATGAATATATGTGAGTAAGTAAAATAAGTACACCTATAATTGATAAATAATGATAACTGATAAAAGGAAAGAAAAATAATTCAACACTAAATTATTATTATTATTATTAGACAACTACTACTACTACGACGACTACTACTACTACTACTACTATTACTACTGCCGCTACTCCTACTACTACTACTACTACTACTACCACGACTACCACTACTCCTACTACTACTACTACTACTACTACTACTACTACTATTACTTGGTAACAACAAGATATGAAGTGAGTAGAAAAGTGCCAGAAGACAATAGAGAATAAAAATTTTTCGCGGCGGTGGTGGGGTTTGAACCTGCGACCTTATTGGTACGACAACTCCACCTGGCAGGTGAGAGCGTGGCTCTACCGTGTGAGCTATCCACGAACACAAAAATATTCGTTTCAAACCCAAAGTCATTTCTAGATCCCCCTCTCACCCACTTCTACTATTACTTGGGTGGGGTTCCTGACTTCCCATAATGGATAGGGAAGTACTAACTGTCTTCTATCCCCCTATATCTGTTTTCCAACTTGCTTTCTGTCTGTCCTGGAATGAGATTACTTGGTTTTGTCCTGGCCCTGGCCGGATATCCTTGTTGAGAGGGAAACAGTCAAATGTATAATTATTTTTGGGAGATGATATTTTTTTCCTTGTAAATCATCTCTCTGTTATGTAGTTATTTTGGTTTATTCTTAACATATGATTTGTAAACATTTGAGTGTATTCCTCTTAGTGGGGACTTATGCCAGTGTCTGGGTGAGACTTTTAGGTGACCTCAAACTAAGTACATTGATAGTGTGCTCTCGGAATCTTCATCTGTTCCCTATTTGAACCTTTTCCCCTGGTCTTACTTGTTCCTCAAGTCCCTTTAATTGTACATCTAGAATGTTTTTACTATCCAAATTTATTCCTTTTTACTGACGCTGATATGACCTAAAATGTGTTGCAAGCGCCGTAAAACCCTTAAAAACAAAAACAAACAACTACTACTTCTACTACTACTACTACTACTACTACTACCACCACTGCTACTACTACCACAACTACTACTACTACTACTACTACTGCTACTACTACTACTACTACTACTACTACTACCACTACTACTACTACTACTACTACTACTACTACTACTACTACTACTACTACTACTACTTCAACAACAATTACTACCACTTCTATGATTTCACTTTATATCTAATCTAACAGGGAATTTGCTCTGATCTCATCATCCTTATTTTATCATGTCGTATCCACCGTACTTTGACGTCAACAAACACTATCTATTATCATTTAGTCTAAGAGTAATGTGATCCTGTCAAATGTTCACCAAACCTGGATGACAAAACATCCGCCAAACAAACAGCCTATCCTATAATATGCGATAACCGATTATTATTATAATTTACTAGAATGGAGTGCAAAATGACCAATTATTTGTCCGATAGCAAAAAAATTTAACAATGATAATAAAAATAAAATAGGAGGAGAAGGGTGCGTTTGAAGGATTCAAAAGGACAGAAAAGTGGGTGTGTGGACAACATTTATTTTTAGAAAACATTGCGTGGTGTCGGCAGAATGCATCAACAAATAACACTACTTCAAAATGGCGGTAGGCCCACAATGTATGGAAAAAGGTGTGCAAGTACTCTGGTGATTATGACACCATCGTGTTATGCAGATATTAGACAAAATAATGACAGAACTGATAGTCTACACATCATTGTTTTGTTCGTGGCATACCACCATCAACGCTAAATCATTGATTGTTCCTGACCTCCCATAGTGGGCAGGGAGGTACATACTGTGTCTTCTATCCCCTTATATCTGTTTTCCAACATGCTTTCTGTCTTTGTCTTGGAATGAGATTACTTGGTTTTGTCCTGTCCCTGGCCGGAGTTCTCGCTGGGAGGGAAACAGTCAAATGCGTAGTTATTGTTTTGTAAATCATCTCTCTGTTATGTATAATTATATTTGTTATTTTCAATGTATAATGTAAGCATTTGAGTGTATTCCTCTTTGTTGGATTTTGTGCTTGTTTCCGGATGAGACTCATAGTGATCTCAAACTAAGTACTAACTGGTGGTATGCTCTTAGAATCTACATCTGATCCCTATTTGTTCCCAGTTCCCCTATGTCTTACTTTTTCTTGGGTGCTTTAATTGTAATTCTAGAACTTTTTACTATCCCATTTTCTTCCTTTTTACTGGCGCTGATATAACCTAAATGTGTTGCAAGCGCCGTAAAACCCTTAAAAACAAACAACATAAATCATTGATTGGGATGGAAAAATAAAAGAGTCGGATTTTTGTTTATTTGTCGCTAACATCACATATAGCGTTAGTGCACTGAGAAAAAAGAAAGATTGCACATTGTGTACTTAGTATATGGTTATGGAGTGCTATCATCATCATCATAATCGTAGTCTTCGTTGTTGTCGTAGTAAGTAGTAGTAGTAGCATTTGTTGTTGTGGTGGTGTAGTAGGAGTAGGAGTAGTAGTAGTAGCAGCAGTAGTGGTAATACTGGAAGCAACAGCAGTGGTGGTGATGATCGTAAAGACTATTTGCACAGTTTGGTAATCACTTTAAAAACTAAAATTAAAAACGATCCCCGCCCTTACACACACACACACACACACACACACACACACACACACACACACAACAAAACACTAGAAAATAAAACAAGTAAACAATTATACCAAAAAAACACACAAACAAAAAAGCAATCAATGAAACATTACATTCTTGTGGTGATAGGCAAATGGACTCTGAGTAATAATATTATATTCTCATTTGAGAAAAAAAAAAGCCCCACTATTAACTGTTATTATTGGATTCCTTTTATATCAACGACTAGGTATACATTTTTGTACCGTGCGGGCAGAGGACTGATCCGTTCTGATTCCATTTATAAATCGGCTTGTCATTTGGTAGGTGGTCGAAACAATAATAATACGTATACCTACTTTTGTGTGTAGCTTACACTTTGTTTCGCCACCGACAACTGGTATAATTGTTTACTGAACCATAGCCCATCAATATAAAAAAAAAAAACCCCGTTTAAATATAGACTAACACATTTTTTTCCCTTTTAAATGGTCGACCCCCCCCCCCCTCCCTCTTCCACCCACAAAAAAATATAAAATGAAACGATCTAAAACCAGACGAGTAAAACAAAAAAGCCAGCAAACCAAAAACACAATATGAAAAACTTCACTCTCTACAAATAGCACAGTCTATTTCTATGATTGCTAGTTTTAAATCATTGTTAAAGCACTACCCTTGACCGTTACATTTTCATGATATTGATACGATATTACATACACTGCTGCTATTGATATAACTGTAGTATGCGTTTTATATAAAGGTAAATTTTGTATATTTATTTCAACTTGCATTGAGTATCACACAGTGATGAAAATGCAGGATATAAATGCCATGTATTATTATTATTATTATTATTATTATTATTATTATTATTATTATTATTATTATTATTATTAAGTCAGTTGTTAAATGTTCAATATATTTTAGTTTTAGAAACCATTAACATGCATTTTGCAACATTTGTTTTTTCATAATCAGTCTTAGGCAATATAAAAATATAATATAAAATATTCATACTGCTAGAATTGATAGATGTTTGAGGAATGGACATGGCTGCATATATAGCTATTATATAGCTTAAGAGTTAATTGATACCAACCAACGCGTACATATTTACAGGTCTGATAACCAGAATAGTTAATCGGCTCGTTGTTGTTATGGAAATACCCTCAAACCAACGCAAAATATTACTACAATTTTAAAACAAGCCCATCATTGCATCCAGTTATCAGACCTGCAAATATGTCCACGTCGATACCAACTCTTTGCTGTCCGTTTGGAACAAGGGCGTGTTTATTCTATCCTCTCACTGCTCATTCGCGGTCGAATCAGTCGACTCAGGGTCTACAAAGGCAATACAATGTTTATTGTTCTTCGATTAGCAAGTTACTGCACACTTTGTTACAGAGCAGAGACCGAGCAACACTTTGTGAATATGAAGTAGAAATAAACCTAATCATAATATTTCTAATTAGCAAGTCGCTAACCCTAGCAAAATTCTAAGTTTGTTAACTTTTGTGAATTCAAGCAATTTTTAAATTTAAATTTAAAGCTCTTACTTAACATGTGTCCTGACTTGTAATGTAATACATAATGTAACCTTGCGAGTCGCTCATGGCATGTCAAATAATTCTTCAAATCTTTACTCGAAGAGTCACCTTTTTGCTATTAATATAAGCACGAGTTGAATTTTAACTTTATCTTTCAATTTTTGATTGGACATGCTTGCAATTTTTAGGACGAGTAATTTGCATATTTTTTGCATATATTACTCTTTTTTTTTGCATGCCTATCCGCCTAACCTTGATGCATATATTTCATTTTTAAAATGCATAAAACCGCGGAGCCAGATTATGGCAGCTGGGTGGGGTTCCTGACCTCCCATAGTGGGCAGGGAGGTACATACTGTGTCTTCTATCCCCCTATGTCTGTTTTCCAACATGCTTTCTTTCTTTGTTTTGGAATGAGATTACTTGGTTTTGTCCTGGCCCTGGCCGGATACCCTGGCTGGGAGGGAAACAGTCAAATGTTAGTTTTGGGAGATGATATTTTTTTCCTTGTAAATCATCTCTCTGTTATGCACTATATTATGTTTTGTTTATGTATTATATATGATTTGTAAACACTTGAGTGTGTTCCTCTTAGTGGGGACCTGTGCTTGTGTCTGGATGATAATTTAGGTGATCTCATACTAAGTACTTTGATGATGTGCTCTTGGAATCTACATCTGTTTCCTATTTGAACCAATTCCCCTTTGTCTGCCTTATTCTTGGATCCTTTAATTGTAATTCTAGAACTTTTTACTATCCCATTTTCTTCCTTTTTACTGTTGCTGATATGACCTTAATGTGTTGCAGCGCCGTAAAACCCTTAAAAACAAAAACAAACAGATTATGGCAGGTCACAAGGACACAGCTTATCCTTGTTACTGTTTTTAATGTCAACATCACGACGCAGATGATGTAAACTTCATATTCAGAGCAACAGATGAAGCAAAAAATTCCAGGAGCGCTAGAAATACACAACCTCAACTGGCAATGGGCGGTTACTTTCTGCTAGGCCACCAATCTTCCAGTAACATTAGATCATTTAATCCTTTTCGGCTTCGCTCCTACTGGAGCATAAAGGGCCTCTACGAGTATGAGCGGCAGCCATGTACTTCTGTCCTTGGCCACCTTGTAACATTCGATAAAGATATCAAAATAATAAGCGCCCTATTATCACCGCCCAAACGAACAGCGCCGGATTTAAAACGATAAGTCCCTAAGCTATTTGATATGGGAAAGGGGGGGGGGGGGGGGGGGGGGGGAGGTTTATAAGGCCAGCAAGTAATATATTATGTCAGTGGCAAAAAATGATTATCGGTTCGGTTTGTCAAACTGAAATTAAGAGGTACATTTTTTAAAAACATTTTGTGACGTTATGTATATTGGCATATCCGTGTTTGGATTGAGTTTTTGGATACAGTTTCCAGACAGCTTAAATGAAAGAGCAATACACAGACAATGCTGCAACGTGCCTTTGTAGAAATAAAGACTTGTGGAAAACATATGCATTGTGTTTTTCATATGTAATGAAGTGTAGAAATTGGAAGAAAAATAAAGTCGGTTTGGTTTTATTTTATTTTTGGCTCGTTATGAAATTTCCAACTCGTCAATCTTGCAGTCTTAGAATGTATCTTTGCAGTTTGAAGTTTATATACAACAAATTGTCTCATCGAAGCTAAAATTCCTGGAAATAATAAAAGCATAGCAAATAGATAATTTAACTAAAGTGATACAAAAAACGTATAGAATTTAATGATTCTAAAACGTTAATATTTTTGTTTGTTTTGTATCATTGTCTTTTCGATTTTTCAGTAAGTTTATACAGCTTTTGTAAAAAGCTTTGAAGTTTCATCAATTTTGCGCATTTTTAATTATTTTTTTCTGGTTACTTATTTTTATTGCTAAATGGTTACTAATTTTTATTGCTAAATGATTACTAATTTTCATTGATTATTGTTATTTATTTTCAAGGTTCTTCTGTATACACTCCTTATCTGGAAAAAACAATCTTTTTTTTAAAAAAAGTTCTTCTAAACTCGTTACCTTCTACAGGAGTCGATGTACTTTCAAAATCAATGAGAATTTGACTTGTCCACCAAAAAGTCTTGGTGGACATACTCGCAAGCTCGTTGCGTTATTTGGCACGATAAAAATAACTCGTTTGATAAATACGGAGAGATGAAAGAATCGTATAATATTACCCTATATGGATAGATCTTGATGTGTCAGACTATCATGTTCAGCGTGCTTGTGGAAAAACCCTTATATTTGATGGGGTGATATTTGATCCACGAACTTCTCTACGGAGCGTATACAAATTATGATAATTGCACACTGAGGCAACCATTTTTGGAGACCCCCAAGAAAGTGTATGTGTGTGTGTGTGGTATATCATGTGTAGCTTGCCCATCCGGCACTGCATACATACACACTAACCACTCAAAATCATGAACGTGGACTTAGCGGAGCAAGTGACTAAAGAAAATTGGATTTCATGAACGTTTTCTAGTCTCTGACTAGCTAGTCTCTTGCCTAGAAGTGGGCGTTGTAAGGTCGGTGACTATTTCGGTTATTTTGTGCTGGTAACATCACGCTCTCTAGTACACGATGGCAGGTAAGATACCAGCCTTCATACTTTCAAGGATTTCCAAAGAGGAAATTAGCAATACATCCGGTATAGATAATATTTAGTTCCATTTCATATGAACTTACTTTTGCTATGATGAAGCAAATCACGTAATATTGACTGTTTACTGATAGACTACAATGATATCCATGGTCAACTGTCAATTCTATGATTAGGCCAATGAAAGTTTCATTGAAACTCAAACAAATTGAATCAGAAAAACAAAACAGAAAATGTTTTTCTGATGAATCACATTATTTTAGTCAGTGACAATGCCAGCAGAATAATTATACATTCTAATCGTTTTTTTATTTATTGGTTGTTCTTCGACGCAAACCTTTCGATTTCGAGTCTCCGTTCACTCACAACTCGAGAGCCGACTATATTCATTTTTAAAATAAGGTTTTGCTCACAAAACTGTGTACTGTCGACGATCTGCACTTATAGTTTTTTTTTTAAACCAGTGTCAATAGCAACAGGAAACTTTTTGCCTCTGTCATTCAAAACCGACGTATTTTCCTTCCTAATCGAAGCTCTCTCAATCTAATTTTTTTTTCTTATACTTTTCTTTTTTGTTTTGTCTGGCGCCACTATTTTTCAGATCTTTTCTAAAAATGTTAGGGTGTCAGGCTATTTGTAAACGAAAGTTACATCTCTACTCTCATTGAAAGGAGGAAAGCGAATTATGCGAACCCATGAATTGAATTTGAAGAAAATCTCATGAAATCACACACTTTGCACCACGGACTGATGATTAACTGGGTCTATCTCAACTTTTGGAAGATTTTGAGATTTCACATTCGTGATAATCAGATTTTACGTGGCTTCATCCAACAATTTTTTGTTCAAATCGGGGAGTTAGCTCAAAAGTCATTTACAGAAGAGCGATTGAAGTTTATAGATATAGCTATTAATCTAATACACACTTTTTATCATTTTTTTTTTCTCAATTTGAAGAAATCTGGAGACAGAGAAAGTTAATCCTTAGCCTACGACATAAAATAGGCGTTAACAGCCCCATTATCAGGTACCAGTTTCATGTAAACTCCATTCCTGTAGGTACCAGTTTCATTTAAACTTCTCACCTGTCTGGGTTGGGTTCCTACCTCCCATAGTGGGCAGGGAGGTACTTGCTGTGTCTTCTATCCCCCTTTATCTGTTTCCCAATTGCTTTCTGTCTTTGTCTTGGGGTGAGATTGCTTGGTTTTGTCCTGACCTTGGCTGGGAGGGAAACAGTCGAATTTATAGTTATAGTTTTGGGAGATGATATTTTTTTCCTTGTACTTTTATTCTTTTCATGTTTAACATATGATTTGTAAACATTTGAGTGTATTCCTCTTAGTGGGGACCTGTGCTTGTGTCTGGATGAGACTTTTAGGTGAGATCAAACTGAGTACTTTGATAGTGTGCTCTTGGAATCTGCATCTGTTTCCTATTTGAACAAATTCCCCTTTGTCTTACCTTTTCTTGGGTGCTTTAATTGTAATTCTAGAACTTTTTACTATCCCATTTTCTTCCTTTTTACTGGCGCTGATATGACCTATATGTGTTGCAAGCGCCGTAAAACCCTTAAAAACAGAAACAAACAAACTTCTCACCTGCATTTTAGGTACCAGATTCATGTAAATTTCTCTCTTGTATTTTAGGTATCAGGTTCATGTAAACTTCTCTCCTGTATTTTAGGTATCAGTTTTATGTAAACTTCTCTCCTGTATTTTAGGTATCAGTATTATGTGAAACTTCTCTCCTGGATTTTAGGTATACTGGGTGGGGTTCCTGGCCTCCCATTGTGGGCAGGAGGCACTTACTGTGTCTTCTATACCCCTTATAGCTTTTTTCCAATTTGCTTTCTGACTTTGTCTTGGAATGAGTTTACGTGGTTTTGTCCTGGCCCTTTCTGGAGTCCTTGGCTGGGAGGGAAACAGTAAAATGCATAGTTATTGTTTTGGGAGATGATACTTTTTTTCATTGTAAATCATCTCTCTATAATGTATTAATATTTGTTATTTTGAATGTACAATGTTAGCATTTGAGTGTATTCCTCTGTTTTGGATTTTGTGCTTGTGTCCAGATGAGACTTATCGATGATCTCAAACTAAGTACATTGATGGTATGCTCTTGGAATCTATATCTGATCCCTATTTGTTCCCAGTTCCCCTTTGTCTTACTTTTTCTTGGGTGCTTTAATTGTATTTCTAGAATTTGGCTATCCCATTTTCTTCCTTTTTATTGACGCTGATATAACTTAAATGTCAACTTCTCTCCTGTACTTTAGGCATCCGTTTTATATAAACTTCTCTCCTGTATTTTAAGTATCGGGTTTCATGTCAACTTCTCTCCTGTATTTTAAGAGTCAGTTTCATGTACGGCCTAAATTCCACTCTAATCCATATCTGCCGACGTTTACATTTATGAAGGTCTGACATCTGAACGCAATTATGGGCCTAGTTTAAAATTTCTGTCATGGACAATGTCTTGCATCATTACAAAAAAAAAAAAAAAAAAAAATTAAAAAAAAAAAAATCCGTTACAATAATGTCATGGATTATCAGACTTCCAAATAGTGCCCGTCGATAGCTTCCACTTTGTGACGCGATTGTGTTATGGGGACAGAGATGAGCAATTCCTGGAGAATTTCATATCATTGGAAATGGTCTCATCGAATCTCAAAGGAAACTGATGTTTATTTAACATAAGATTCTTTAATATTTAGTGTACTCTGAGCTCGCGGAAAACAGCACAATAATTCTAATTTAGAAATAATATTTAAGTCGAAATGGGTTTTAATTGTTTATGTTTATAGGCATGATTGGTCTTTTCTTTTAAGCATTGGTATTACCTTGTATTGGTACTATACTATATTTCTCAACTTTGTATTAAAAAACAAAAACAAAACAACCCCCCCCCCCCCACACACACACACAAAACGTGAGCTTTTATATAGATAGAACGAAGATGACGTCACTCTGGTCTTTGTTATTGCTTTTTGCCATCCGCGTTTATGAGTAATTCTCACTAAACTGCATTAACCAGACTATAAAACGTCAAGGTTACACATGGTTTTGTGTGTTGGTCCTTTATAATTCCGGATGGCAATGTTGTGAGCTTCTAAGCCAAGAGCATACTATCTACACAGCACAATATCCACTAATCGTGCTCAAAGCGCTTTACAAAGGGTCCCTGACCAACATGTAGAACGAGACATGATGCATGTTAGGCGATATTATATTCTTTTTCCCGACAGAGACGACGCTGTTAACGACCAGGTACTCATTTTACACCTGAGTACGGTGAAAGGATGTTAGTAAAGAGCCTTTTCCAAGTATTCAATTATGCGCCGAGCGAGGCTCTAACCCAGGACCTGCCGATCCGAAAGCTAGTGTCATACCACAAGCCCACATAGCCGCACATAAGACGTCGAGTGAGGCTTTTACTTTTTAGAAATTTATGCTACCTGTCGCCTAAAAACGGTCTATGTCGAGGTAATTATGATGAGAATTTGCTTATATGAAGGAAACGAAGTGATATATATATATCCAATTTTTTAAAAAAACTTTTCGATGTCAGTTTTTTTTAAGGTGGTAGACGTCTATACGTTATTGTATAGTTTATCATTTTATTATCTTTTGAGTCATCATGTCTGAACATGAGGCAACTGGGAACCACGTAGGTACTGGTTGCTTTGATCATGTATTTTAGTTAATAAAATATTACTCAGTGGAATGAATTGACTAACATATAAAGATTATAAAGGGTGAAATCGCCCTATCCCTTTTATTTTTAAAAACAAAATCATTCGTGTAATGATAATAATGATGACTGAAATAAGTGTAGCGTGAAATTAGCAGGAATGGGTAACTTACAGATTTAAATCTCTGTCTTTGGTCTGTATAACTGGGTGGGGTTCCTGACCTCCCATAGTGGACAGGGAGGTACATTCTGTGTCTTCTATCCCCTTATATCTGTTTTCCTAAATGCTGTCTGTCTTTGTATTGGAATGAGATTACTTGGTTTTGTCCTGGCCCTGGCCGGAGTCCTAGCTGGGAGGGAAACAGTCAAATGCATAGTTATTGTTTTGGGAGATGATATTTTTTCCTTGTAAATCATCTTTCTGTTATGTATTAGTATTTTATTATATTTGTTATTTTGAATTTATAATGTAAGCATTTGAGTGTATTTCTCTTTGTTGGATTTTGTGCTTGTGTCCAGATGAGACTTATAGGGGGTCTCAAACTAAGTACTTTGATAGTGTGCTCTTGGAATCTACATTTGATCCCTATTTGTTCCTAGTTCCCCCTTGTCTTACTTTTTCTTAGGTGCATTAATTGTAATTCTAGAACTTTTTTACTATCCCATTTTCTTCTTTTTTACTGGCGCTGACATAACCTAAATGTGTTGCAAGCGCCGTAAAACCTTTAAAAAAAAAAATCACATTGGTCTGTGTATTAATCAGGTCTCTCCATGGGGTTGTTTGATTTGACTTAAAAAATACGTGTCAAAATTTATCATTCTAGTGATCTTACTTTAATACTGCAATGCCACTATAGCTACCATCCAACTCCTTCCCACTCATCGCCACCACCACGACCACCACCACTATCCACTACCACCACCACCACCACCACCACCACCACCACCACCACCACCACCATCATCATCATCATCATCATCATCATCATCATCAGCAGCAGCAGCAGAGGCAGCATCATCGCCTTATCATCATCATCCATCATCATCATGACCTTACCACTATAATCAGTACCATTGAGGAAAAATATGACCTTGGCATTGTGAACTTTAAAAAGAGCTAAAAACCCAAACTGTTCCGTTGCCTGACCCAGAGATATCACTATTGTAGTCTGATCCCTGACCCCATCTCCATTCACCCCCCCCCCCCCCCCCCCCCCCTCCCTACTGACTCAAATTATCACAATTTCATAACAAATCCAATTCATTAACCTCATTTTAGTACCAAAACCAAAGGATTTTAATAATGTTAAAAAAGGCCAAAACGCATGGGTTAGTAGTTTTATTCTTTCAAGGATCTTATCAAATTAACGGGAGGGGCGACACCTGAAACTATTTTCAAGAATAATGATTAGATCCAATATCTTTTTATATTGGGACATTGCCTATGACCAATGGATTCGAACCATGTGATTTATTTCGGTGGGCGTGTCCGGTTGCCATGGTGACGGCCGCCATCTTGGATTTTTGTCCTCTCTGAGTGCTATTTTTAAAAGTTACTTTCTCAATAAGTTTCCATGGAATTGTTTTGAAATTTTGCATGGTGGTTTATTTGTACAATACAAAAAAAAATACAGAGCGTTTTTGAAATATTTTAAATACATTTTTATTTATAAATTTTTTAAAATAAACATTTTTCGTACGCAAAAAAATCATGTTTTTTGACATAAAAATGTCAATTTTTCATAAAATAACAAAGATATTAAAAATTCCTTCTGTATGATTTTAGATAATCACTAGAACTCTAGACATGCAAAGTTATAAACAAATTGATTGATAAATGACAAAATAAGATAAAAAAGATTGTTAAAAAATGGCATTTTGAGAAAAACGAGATCAAACATAATGATTTATGAAAACAATAAAACAAAACAGTACAACCACCTCAAAACATACCAGCACCGTATGAGGGTCCCCCCCCCCACCCCTGTTCTTTTCTGCCTCCATCTGGGCTTTTTCACGGGCCTGAGCTTTTATTTTACGTCTTTCTTTCTCTTTATGTTGAGTAGACTGTATGCTTTGGTCAAGTCTTTTTGACTCTGCTTGCTGACTCAACCTCTGGGAATGTTCTCCCAGTCCACCTATGCCCAAAGACACTTTCAGGGATGTTATTCCTGCTGGACCAAAATTATACTCTGCAGCTGCACTTATGACACCAAACTCAACCTTTTTCAGGGAATGGATGTATGTTTTATGGCATCTTGCCCAAACAGAATTATGAAAGCTTTCGTTTGGATTTTGTGTTGCCTTCATCTCACAACACTTCAACAAAGCATCCGAAGACAACCTTTCATATACAGGCTTCAAGTGCTCATGGAGTAAATCAAAATTCAAAGGTGTATGTACACGCTGCTTGTGTCCACCAGGATACATATGGGCAGCAACATCTTTTTTATAAAAGCACCAGGAGTCCGGTTCAGGAGGACAAAACATATGTTGAGGATAGTCATCGGTAGAATATCCGTGGTAAAGACTAGCAAGAATAGCCCGTCTCATTTCCTCCACTGTGGCATTGCTTCGAATCGCTTTATCATAATACTTTTGAAGCTTTTCATGGTCTCAGCAGTGAGGCGCCCGTGACCTTTGCCACCCAAGGTAATTCCTTTTTTTCTACAATCATCAACAAGATTACGAAGCGCAGTGCCCATACGCTTTGAAACATGATTGATACATTCCTCCTTCACGATCTCAACACCAAGCCCATAAGGCCGTAATGCCTTCAAATTATTGTACGCCTTAGAATCACCATCACTGATCATTGTGGTGTAGCGAAAATTGTGTTTCTCAACTGACCGGTTCCACAGAACTTCAGCTGCTGTCACTTCCATCATACCAGAGCTTCCGCTGAAGTTTATTGAGCATTGTCCACTTTCTTTGTGCTCTGTAAGCCACCTATCATAACGCTGCGGCTTCTCACGTTTGATCCATTCCCCTGTCTGTGCACATACGTGACAATGCAAGCTCATTACCTCGTCTTCTTTTCTTGCTTTCTTGATTCTTGCAGCAAATAACTGTTGCCAAAGTTTGGATTTTTTGGTCACTTTAGGCATATTTATAATAATCCAGTAAAAAATTAGAAATATTTAAAGATAATTAATGAGAATTCGTGTCAAAATTTGATAAAACAATTGATCAATCGAAATGTAAACAGATCGTAGTAAAAATCGTAGTAAAGAGCCGCGAACTTTCACCCTGACTCCACATCCAATCCCTTGCCGGGAGTCTGAGGTCGAGAACAAGGTCAGCCAATCAGATCGCACCATTCGTGATCACGTTGTATTTACCTGACAACTTGACCTCTTGTCAGCTGTTTGACACACA
>NC_088363.1:20796657-20804157 GCF_034508935.2 Berghia stephanieae
TCAAAAAGTGTCTTTTAATGGCGGACTCGTCTTTCTAATTTATTTTGACATGAACCTTTCGTAGCGCCACACTCACCCATCCATGATGTTGTTATCATCACGGCGCCCTTATCTGACTTGCCTCCAGTTATCGTTTGCAGATCAGACAATGAGTCAATTGTTATTTTCCAGACTGACAATGACAGAGTTGTTATTCAGCACATGGCACTGATACAAAAGTGACGTTGCAGCTATGCAAATCATTATATATTTATAGGTCATGGTATGGAAAATTTTCGTTTTCAAAACTGTAAACAACCGGAACAATGTCAATTCCTTGGTAACTACTACGTTTATAATTAAATTTTTTGCGCGTCCTGGTAGGTGTAAAATCTACCGCGTTATTTTTTTTTCTCTAGCTGAGCCAACTTAATGAAAGAAAGGAAGAAAGAAAGACAATCAGATTGGAACCCAAAGCCACAACTTGTGTTTTTTTTCATTCATACTATAATCTTTAGCTGTATATATTACATTTGGATCCAACTCTTGTAGATATCCCCCATGGTCGTCAAATATACTTGTACACAAACATGATCTGCCGTTTTCAAAATAAGTTATAAAAATCGAGTTATTTTCTTGAATCTAATTCTGACTCAACGTCTCAGGAATTTCTGCGTGCATTTTAAAGTAGACAGGTTTGGTGAAAAAAAAATCATTTTGTAATATCAAGATGTCAGTCGCCTATGTAAACAGTGAGTAAAGTTTAAGTTTACCTGTGCAAAAGAGCAGGTGAAACGTACAGAATTCCTTTAGAGTATTGAGGAAATTTTCCTACATTAAGCATTTTTTGTGCGTTCTTCTCTCCATAGCCCCCCCCCCCTTCTCTCTCTCTCTCTCTCTCTCTCTCTCTCTCTCTCTCTCTCTCTCTCTCTCCTGTCTACCTCACACACTTCTCACTGTAAACACACACACACCTCACTTCACACACCTCTCTCTCTCTCTCTCTCTCTCTCTCTCTCTCTCTCTCTCTCTCTCTCTCCAACTCATTAAGTTGGTGAAAGTTGCAGCGTTATTTTTTAATTTGAAAATATTATGAAAACCAGTTGCCTATTAAGATTCAATCTGTATTGGAATAAACTGTCTTGCATACGTTTCAAAGCTGTGTATTCTATTCAATCAAAGATCATGACTGAAGTAAGATGCTGCATTTAAAAAAATCACTTCCATTCAATCGATATGCTGTATCCCATCGTCTCAAAACGGTATTACGTGGATGGAAACCATATGTCAAAAGTCAATTTTATTGTTAACATGACAAGAAATGTAAAATTTGTTTTTTTTTTTTGTCAGTTTAACAAATGATAATTATTTTATTTAATGAAACAAAAAAAAAACAACAAACAAACAAAAAACAAAATAACAAACAAAACGAAACAAATCAAAACAACAATCAAAAATAACAAACAAAAGTTAAAACCAACGACAACAAAAACAAACAAACAAAAAATCAAACATAAACAAAAATAAGTCAAAACCAAAAAAAAAAAAAACCCAACAAAAAACAAACAAAAACAAAAACAACCAAAAAACAAAAACAAAACAAAAACAAGCAAACAACCTAAAAGAGAAAAAAAAAAGAAACAAAAACAAAAACTACTTTGACTATAAAGCCAATTTTTAGAATCTAAACCACCTCGACATTTTACCGTTTTGAGGCCATGGGTCATTAGGAAAAAAAGAGCTTATTCAGCAGTCGACGTCAGATTAAGAATTATTATTATGATTATATTATGTCAAAATATGTTCATTCAGTTTCTTTTTCTTTATACTATAAAGAATGAATATGAAGATATTAAATAAAGGGAGGGGGGGGGGGGGGTGAGGTGGGGTGGGTCTCTAGCCCTCCCCTTGCTCTTGTTTGCAACTACCACTCGACCCTGCGCTCGGAATGTTGCCATTCCTTATGCCATTGAGGCTATAATCTTCAGGTAATTTTGAGTTGGCAGGAGGATTGTCACCAGACGAAAAGAAAATTATGCTTCCTGCTCTAAACAGTCGCAAAAGTATACCATTTCTTGGAGAAAAAAAAATATAGATCCCCTCTGTTAGATATTCGTACGTTGAAACTTTTCTTTTCAAGAAATTCAGTTATTTGACCTTTCTTCAAAACATCTTCCAGCGGTCTTTTAAGATTTATTACATTTATATGATCCGATATTACGCTACATAAAAGGGTGGGGAGTGACAGCAATGGTATTAGATCTCTCAGCAGTGGAAATTATTAACATTGACTAAAAAAAATTAATTTAAAAAATTCAGAGATATTAAAAAAATAAAAAATAAAGCGCCACCTAGATTTCGGAATGAATCTTTAAAATCGTAATCGGAACTCCAACGAAAACCGAACCAGATTGACATATTATAATAATATTATGAGAATATATGGCAAGATATTCAGAGACCTCATATATTTATCATGCTTTAATTGCAGCAATAGTCCATGATTTGGCGCCACCGCTGCTGCTGCTATGCTGCTAAGGTCGTAGTAGTAGTAACATTATTATTGTTGTGGTTAGTAGTAGTAGTAGTCGTCGTAGTAGTAGTAGTAGTAGTAGTAGTAGTAGTAGTAGTAGTAGTAGTAGTAGTAGTAGTAGTAGGACAGGAGAATAACCGCAATGCAATATAAGGATACATTATGTACTGAAACTTCCTCTCCAATGAATTGCTTAATACCAGTGAAATAAAGATTCGTGTTTAAAATAAATTAATAAGCTTTTTTTAAAATCAAGATTAAGTGAAAATGCATTCGTCGATTGAGTCATCGCATATCAAGGTTGCCAGACAAGTTTGTCGGCAATGCCAAAGGAACCATAGTAAAAAAAAAACAAAACCCACTTATGTGGGAAAAATGCCAAAATTACTTTAGCCACATAAATGTTTCGGGACACCTCGTTCTTTTTCATTATTGGTAATGATAATTTTAAGTCATTTCGTGGAGGATTAAAATGATCGTCATGAATATAATGTGATGCTTTGTAACAACATGAACACTTACAATGATTGAACAATGCGAGAGTCAGCAACATTCGTAATCAAAGATCAGCATTCCGTTTTGTGTCCTAACTGCGCTACACTAAGCCAATATTATATATATAAGAGAGAGAGAGAGAGAGAGAGAGAGAGAGAGAGAGAGAGAGAGAGAGAGAGAGAGAGAGAGAGAGAGAGAGAGAGAGAGAGAGAGCAAATTATTGCTTAAGTGACGGATTAGTATATTGGTGTCAACTTAAAAAAAGGCTAAATTTTCAGCAACAAAATTTAAATAGAAAAAAAGGCCTTTAAATGCTTATCTGGAAACACTGTATCAGCTGTTTACGAGATCAAGGCCGCGAAGCAAGATCCGTGAGAGACAATTGACGTATTTTGTAGTAAATACAACCTTAAGTTTACGTTCGTTCTATGACTTCCTTTTTTTCTTTCTTCTATCGTACGAATGGAATATTTCTTAACGCAACTTGATTCAACGTGAAAAACAGATTATGAATTGCCATTATGCCTAAGCTACACCTCGTAAGTTTTCCGTTCGAGCAGCACTTCTTCGTTACGCCACCAGGCGGAAAGGAAGTTGCTTTCATTAAAAAAAATGAAAGAAGATAGTAATTGAGACAACGCACTTCGTTTTGTTTCCTTGGAAAATAACCTGGTTAAGACCGCCAAAATAACAGTTGCAACAATGATCCCCAAGAGAATTCATTCATGTACATTAATTTTTGGGGGTGGAGCTCCCTTAGACCGCATAAAGTTTTAATGTTATCTTTTCAGTTCTCTTCACTTTAATTTGATTTTTAAAAACATCGTCTTGGACCTTAGTCTGTTAGTTCTTTTGTCTCCAATGCAGATTTCCCCTCTCACATAGGTACAGAATGAATGGTTAACTTCATTTTGCTCCTAGATCGCCAGTTGTGTGATTAGTTCTCTCTAAATTATCTCAATCAAACTATAAAAGTTAAAAGTTACACATAATTTTGTGTTTTGGTCCAATTACTGTGGCGGGCAGTACTGGTGAATATTTTACATAAACTAATTGTCTTCATTATGGAATGGTGGTAAATTGTGTACCATCTACAATTATAGCGTTACTAATACAAATCTATTGTAAGTTGTATATCGTTGCTTTAAAAAACCATTATCTCAAAGATGATGTCAAGGTCACCACAATCAATGGCAAACAACTCGGGTCAATAAGGACAAACAGAGGTATGCAAAGATCTAAGAAGATCTAAACTGTAGCTCATCGGACTATCGGAAGTTTTCCTGGGGGATAAGAATTTGCTTACAACTTCTTTTTTTTAATGTAAACATATTATTGTAAAAAGCAAGTCGTGTTACCTTGAAGTTTCATTCATAACATGTTTATCTTACTTAACGGACGCGTCATTTGTCGTTATTTTCCGGTGGCGTGGGTGGCTGACATTTTGCTGGTCATGACATTAATGTTAAAAAGATTAAATAACTTATAACCATCAATAAGACCGATAATACTATTTCATTCACAACTCGTAAATTACCTAACTGAAAATATAATTGATGTCGCATTACATGTCATAAAACGTCAGTCGAGTATTTTCATGACTGGGTTTAAAGAAAATAATACTCAATATGATCAACATTGCAAATAAACAGAACATTTTAAAAGTCATTTAAAACGTTTCAAAGTTATAAAAAAAGAAAGTAAAACTTCATTGCTATTGTTTAGACGTCAGTGCTGACTGATCGAACTTGAGACATAAACGTCTCAATGTATTTATTTGTAAAATGTCGCAATATTTATTAACATAAATTCAACGCCCTTTTAAAAGATGAGAGATAACTGTTTTAAAAGCTCATCCGAGAAAGGGCCGTGTTTCTTTAACATTGCAATTCCAGTCATGAGACAATATGATTCAATAGTCTGATGTCACGTCCGCCCAGCAACGAGCAGCTTGGTTCTAAACAAAGAAAATCGGTACTTTTTTATTCTTCATGCTGGCTAGTACTTTTTCACATGTCATGTGATCAGAATGTATAAAAGTCAAAACATGATCAGATTTATAATGTTTTCCTCCTCTGGATACACTTTTATGCTCGTCGGAGGAGTATTTCAGTAGGGCGTCCGCCATTATTCCGATAGTTTAGAACCAGTTACTAAGTTACTATGCGCCATTACTAGGGAAGTGACTTCACGACTGTTGAAGCCTATTTCCACTTGCCTCTCGAAACCATATAATAGTGATCTATAGTCGAATGTCTCCTCCTCCTCCTCCTCCTTCAGTGCTGATTTTAATGCTGTTGCCACATAGTGTGGGCGATGGGTTAAATACAGGTAACTAGTGTTGGGCGTTGGATAATAATGTAATCTAGTTTGATAAAACCGAATTCTTTTGTTTAAAAAATAAATAAGGTGGCTAAAGGAAGTATAATGCTGAGTTTGCGCCAACGGGTCCCGTTAGAGATAGACGACGATTGGGATTGTTTGGAAGCTTTAACCCTTTGCCCACTAGTCATTATGACATCGGAAATGCTATCGCCTTCTACATCTACGCCAGAATAGAAATAGAGGGTGGAGCCTACCATGATATAACATTTTATGGATCCCTAATTTCATCATATCAGTTCTGTCCACTGACAGGTGGGTGGATATCGCTTTCAAGAACTTATGTCCTTATATGAAATCCTGAGTTTTTGACCAATCAACGGATTGCTCTTTTGATAGCTCGCTTGTCAACATGAGTCAGCTCAGCCCTTGATTTATGTAAAGGCATCACATGCGGTATATGTTGTGTAACTTCAAAGACCACGGTTGACCGAAAGCGATGAATGGAAGCCCTACTGTGGCGTGGAGAACGAGGTCTTGTATGTATAGTTACGTCATATCTCAACGCTCGTGAATTCTTAGTACGGCTGGACTCACAATCAAAACTCGAAATCTGTGTTTTAAACTCTTGAATCAATCGAATTACATCAGTGCGTTCGTCTCATTGAGAAATGAAAAACGATATATAAATCAAGAACATCGACCGGAAAATAAGGAAATTATCATAAAATTATAAAATTTGAGAAAGCTATTTTCAAAATCAAATATATTACAAAAAAGGTTATTTCTCGACCGATTTTTATGAGACAAAGACAATTTTTCTCCACTTTTCAAGCTGATTCCAACAATGAGGTTTTCAAATTTATCGCGATAAGATTCTTTGTCTTTATTTTTTTTTAATACCCAATTGACTGCTCAGGAAATGAATACGTAATCCTTGGCGGCTAGCGAGTAGGTGTTAAATTTTGCTTACCCTTTCCCACGCAGACGCGCGCACACACACACACACACACACACACACACACACACAGACTGAACACACAATGTATGTCTTTCACTTCTGGCCAAAGTTGCCTTATTACAACTTAGACTCGAATGATAACAGCGAGTAGGGTGTCAGATTAAACTTCAGTTTTAAAAGTCAAATTCAATTCACACCGTAATAAATCATAATAATGATCATTCTTGATATATTAGAGCATTAAAATATTTAATTCACATTACCATAAATATATTTTAAATATATGTATTTTGTAATTATTATAGCGACGATACGAACCCCTTTTAATCGTCGAGCCGAACGATAGGATGCTAGACGACGATAATTCTGTGTGTGTGTGTGTGTGTGTGTGTGTGTGTGTGTGTGTGTGTGTGTGTGCGTGCGTCTACGTGGGAAAGGGTAAGCAAAATTTAACACCTACTCGCTAGCCGCCAAGGATTACGTATTCATTTCCTGAGCAGTCAATTGGGTATAAAAAAAAATAATGACAAATAATCTTATCGCGATAAATTTGAAAACCTCATTGTTGGAATCAGCTTGAAAAGTGGAGAAAAATTGTCTTTGTCTCATAAAAATCGGTCTAGAAATAACCTTTTTTGTAATAGATTTGATTTTGAAAATAGCTTTCTCAAATTTTATAATTTTATGATAATTTCCTTGTTTTCCGGTCGATGTTCTTGATTTTATATAGTTTTTCATTTCTCAATGAGACGAACGCACTGATGTAACTCGATTGATTCAAGAGTTTAAAACACATATTTCGTGTTTTGATTGTGAGTCCAGCCGTACTAAGAATTCACGAGCGTTGAGATATGACGTAACTATACATACAAGACCTCGTTCTCCACGCCACAGTAGGGCTTCCATTCATTGCTTTCGGTCAAACGTGGTCTTTGAAGTTACACAACATATACCGCCTGTGATGCCTGTACATAAATCAAGGGTTGAGCTGACTCATTTTGACAAGCGAGCTATCAAAAGAGCAATCGTTGATTGGTCAAAAACTCAGAATTTCATATAAGGACACAAGTTCTGGAAAGCGATACCCACCCACCTGTCAGTGGACAGAACTGATATGATGAAATTAGGGCTCCATAAAATGTTATATCATGGTAGGCTCCACCCTCTATTTCTGTTCTGGCGTAGAAGGCGATAGCATTTCCGATGTCAT
>NC_088363.1:20809157-20841657 GCF_034508935.2 Berghia stephanieae
TTACCTCACGATGGTTTTCATCTGTTTAAAGAATATTTGGAAGTCAGCGTTAAAGTTGAAACAAATTAATCCGTGTAGTAAATATAAATGGTCGGATTTGATTTCACTCAAAACAGTTGTTTAAAGTTGGATTTGAACTACAATTTGGGTCATCATACTTGTAAATAAGATTTTCAAGGTAGTGAACATTCCTGTGCTACTTGAAATTATTAATGGTACCTTAAATAATAAATATCTTTCGTTTTTTTTATTTGATTGTCGTAATTCGTAATTTCCATGAAATTTTGATTTTTAAAAATGCTGACATGTAATTTACATCGTTCATTTATTAAAAAGCCATTGCAGAAAAAAACAAACAAACGACTTTCCCCCATCCCCCCACTCCAAAAAAAGACCCCCCCCCCCCCCCAAATACAAAACAAAATTTTTAAAAAGCAACAAAAAGATAAACATAAAATCAAAAAAAAAAAAAAAAAAAAAAAAAAAAACACAAAGGAAAACACAACAAAACAAAAACAAAAACATTAAAAAAAAACAAAACAAAAATAATAAACGAAAACAACAAACTGAAAAATGAAACAAAACAACACGGGAAACATATTAACGTGCACTCATTGTCATGCCATTCGTCACCAGTCCAATCGTGTTATGAACGTTTGACAAGACCTGGAGCATAAATGTATATTACACACAGTACTGTGTTTGGAGATATGTCCAATTTGACGGCTTATTTTTAAAATTGTTTATCTCGTGTTTATTAATTATCTGTCACGCACTACAACAATTTAATGACACATGCATACAGCCTAAAACTCAACAAATAATGCTGCGTGGCGCCATGTGTTTACTAACTGTGTACTTCTACTTAAGCTTTTAATATTATCCAAAGTTTTCTGTGAAGGAATATCTAGATGTAATTGAACTGGTAAAAAAACAAAAAAAAAAAAAAACAAACAAAAAAAACAAAAACAAAAAAAAAAACCCCAAAAACAGAAAGAAAACGAATCCTTCTCTCTTGATTACTATTAATTACCGGAACCCAAACACCGCTGGGGTGGAGGCCAAACCCTTATTCCCTCTCAAATAAATGATAATGAAATAGAATAATAGGATAAGATAGGATAAGATAAATGAATTTTTAAATGACATTTTAGTGCTGTACCTCGTAGAACTCACTAACCGGGAATTCCACCCCTTCACTGAAATAAATCGACTTTGAGTTATGGATTACAAAGATATTATCTTTAAAATCTGTAATGATTATTTTATTTTTCAATCTTCCACAGCAGATATGCCAGAGAAAAGCTTTAGTGATAGTGACAGCTGTTTGTCCTCCAGTAATACCATTGCTGAGATGAAGAAGGAAAATAATGGTGACAACACGCAGGCGCGTGAAGGATGGGGAGGCAAGTTGGACTTCATCCTCACTTGCATCGGATACGCTGTTGGCCTTGGAAACATCTGGAGATTTCCTTATCTTTGCTACAAGAGTGGGGGAGGTAAGGCTGCCTGCATGATAAGATAATAATGAATCCTGTAACATTAATTATAGTTGGTAATTGGTACCAGGATAGAATATCTTTATCCTGAATTCACGATTCTGTATGTGCTTAACAATGATTATCAACTTCATTAATTGAGTAGGTTGAAAACGCAGAAAATTGAATTAAATTTTTATTGGAATGAAATGAGCTAAATACAAAATGCAATGAAAATTGTTTTTTCTATAATCAGAAATTTGCGTGGTAAGGCTTTATCACTAAGGCTGTTCAATACTAAAATAGCCCATCGAACAAACGTGCAGTTAAACAAAACGTTCAAAACACAACGAGAACCCGTCGTTACCACTGTATTTAACGATTTCCAAGTTTCCCAGCCGTGCTCATACTCTATGCCAATGTTCATTATAACATTTATATCATTAGTTTACTTTACATACTATAACTAATTTATATGCACAGACAGCTCGCTTTCACACATTTACAAACATTTACATTCTATGTAATATGTTTGCACTTTTATTACACACACACATACACATACACACACACACGCACACACACACGCAGACACACACACACACACAAACATTAAGTTATGTTATTTGTCAAAGTAGCTCTTTGACTTTATTGTCTGTATACTTCCCTATGAAGCACGTTTACTCTATTTCATGTCTTGACTTGTGCACTTTTTTCGAATTAAAACAGAAACTTAAGTTATGTTGTTTTTCATGCAGCTCATTTGATCGTGACGTATTTGATTCAATGTTAATTTATTTATTGCAAATTGCAACCAACGAATTCAATGGAACGCAATGCGGCGTATCGCCGCTGATTTCTATGTCTTTTATTGATCTCTCTCAATCATGACAGATAATGTATGATATCAGTCATAAAATCAACGATGATTATATTATCAATGGTTGAATGATGAAAAGGGTGATGACGACAACGACGATAGTGATGATGATGAAAATGATCGGCTTGAAAATATAATTCTTCGTGACAGACTTTACTTATAGATAGAATGCGCTTGGCCAAGGAGTTCACAACATTGCCATCCGGAAGTATAACGGACCAACACACAAACTTTGTGTAACCATGAACTTTTATAGTCTTGTTAATTCAGTTTAGTGAGAACAACTCACAAACGCGGATGGCAAAAACAATAACAAAGGCCTGAGTGACGTCATCTGCATACTATCTATAGAGTAGAGCCGATGTGCACTTATTTGCATGTTTGATAACCCAATTCTTTATGGGCTCATTGTTGTAATGGAAATCTCAAAAAATGACGCAAAATAATGTCTATTACAACAATGTTAATAAAGTAAGTGGATTCGGATGTCAGACCTGCATATATGCACACGTCGAGAGAGCACAAAATCTACATGAGCGGAGTGTTGAGTCACGGATCGTTCCGCGAAGTTAATTTTTCCATAAAAACCTCTCAAGAAATTCAAATGATTTGGTGTCATAGTAGCAAGTTTCTTTATTGGCGCCAATGTAGAAGAGGTTAATTAATTCTTTTCAAGAAGTATGAATGAATTTTGACCTTTAGGCAACCAAAGCTGAACACCTTCCCCTCCTCCTCCTCCCCCCCCCCCCCTTTATTTTTTTTCCATTACTTACGGTTAAAATTTACATGTCTAACCAATACTGCCGCACTCTGTGACAAATCAGGCTTTTTTTTTTTTTGCAAGAAAACTCATCCTTAAAATATTTGTCGATTAAAATGGCTTTCATGTTGTCAAAATTCTCAAACCTGTATTTGAGAGAGGGTGAGAAAGGAAGTCCTAGGTTTGAGAGCCCCCCCCCCCCCCCCTTTATTTTTTTTCCATTACTTACGGTTAAAATTTACATGTCTAACCAATACTGCCGCACTCTGTGACAAATCAGGCTTTTTTTTTTTGCAAGAAAACTCATCCTTAAAATATTTGTCGATTAAAATGGCTTTCATGTTGTCAAAATTCTCAAACCTGTATTTGAGAGAGGGTGAGAAAGGAAGTCCTAGGTTTGAGAGTTCTTGACAAAAGAAGGTCATTTTAAAGGATCAATATTTGGACGAGTTTTGTGGAGAAATTTAAAAAAACGTGTTGTTGTTTTCTTCTTCAGAGTACGGCAGAAAAATAAATCTGCCTGTTTTTCTTCCCTCGTTACGTGATGCTCAGAGATGTTTTTTTTTTTAATAACCAAAGAAATTAAGTTCTCTCCTAGAATTGGAAAGAAGCGTCTGTACTGCGAGTACATTTAAATTTCATTTTATGTTCGGGAACCCAAATTTTCATCGCTATGTTATATTATTGACTATTGCCCCATGACTGCGACGACAATCTTTTAGAATCCTTCTATGAAAACGGAAAACAGCCTGAACACGTGACAAGGCAGCACCTACATGGGTACTTTGTTTACCTCACCTCCAAAGATCTCGTGGCTGTTATTATTAACAGTACGAAAAGAATGTACCTAGTAAGTAGGCAGTCAGGTACATGTTTCGCATATTTTATGGCATAACAGAACGCGAATGTTTTGGCTCATAGGCGACCAGTTAGTATGCCTGACCAAATTTACCAAAATGATGTAACATACCAATAGTTACCCCATTTTGCCCACAGCGTGACCTTAAAGAGACTGTGGCCTTCCATATGTAGAACATGAGGCAGTAAAATAATTTGCCGTTCTATGAAAAACACGTTTTACAACTTATGGCTAGAAAAACCGTCCTTCATATCGATCACTTAAAATGGCCCCCATCTTGTCGACAACTCTCAAACCTGGGAAGTCGGTGAAGTCCCATGTTTTAATTTTTGTGACAAGATGAGGGCAGTTTTAATCGACCAATATGTGAAAAACGAGTTTATTGGCCACAATTTTTAAAAACGTGTTTTTCAGAGCACGCCAGTCACGCTCTTATTATTTTCTTCACGTAAAAAATACGGTCAAGTTAAGTAGGTTTTCTTGGTCTCCACTAAGACATAGTGAATGAATGGACAGGAACATACTCTATTCTCCCACTCAAACACAAAGTAGCCGGCCAATCCCTGCCCCGGGTCTATATGTCTCGAGAGTCTATGGGCGGTATTTATTCACTTGCAGTGTGATCATGATGGAAAATTTCTTTAGATGAATACCCTTGCCACCATTTTGTCAAATGTAAAAAAAAAAGATCAGTGACCCGACAAGCACTTCAAACGTTTGTTAACAAGTGATATCTAGTGTTTGTATGTCTCTCTCTCTCTCTCTCTCTCTCTCTCTCTCTCTCTCTCTCTCTCTCTCTCTCTCTCTCTCTCATGTGTATGTGCGTGCGCGAGCGCGTTTGTGCATGGAGGAAGGGGCTCAATCCTTTCTACCACTAAACTAGTTTATCAATGAACTAGCCTGCCAATGAACAAGCTTACCAATGAACTAGCCTAACAATAAACTAGTCTACCAATGAACTAGCCTACCAATGAACTGACGTGACAGTAAGACGAGAAGACTAACATGTTATTAATATTGTACATAATTATTGTTAGAGGGGAATGGCCCTGATATTTTATTATTTACGCTTTACAGGATTCAGGAAAATTGGTGTTGTTGTTGTTGTTGTTATTATTATTATTATTATTATTATTATTATTATTATTATTATTATTATTATTATTATTATTATTATTATTATTATTATTATGTCTTTGTACAATATCCTGAAAAGAGCCAGATTTAGGAAGTGAATGTGATGTTTTATGTCGATCGTGTTATTTTCAACATGTTTCCGCACTCATCGAACACTCAAAACACTTGAAGCAGGATTGAGAGATATAGAAAGGCGGAAATGAGCTCAAGTCTCTAAAGTGAAACCGTCAATTATCAATATCTAATTTACATCCGTTTAAAAAAAAAATAAAAATTTGATAATAGATGGGAGTTTTTATTTTTAGTCCAATCATCTATTTATGCACAATCTATTCTTGGGCCACCACCGCCACCATAACAATAAATGATGATGATGATAATGATAATAACAATAAAAAGACCGCTCAATTTGTTATCACCACGGCTACTATTACTACTACAATACGCTAATGCAACTTCCCCCACGTTGATCTTAATCTCCACTAGATGGATAGATAGGGATTAAGATGGACAGATATATATATATATATATATATATATATATATATATATATATATATATATATATATATATATATATATATAAGAGAGAGAGAGAGAGAGAGAGAGAGAGAGAGAGAGAGAGAGAGAGAGAGGAGTCTCTCTCTTTCCTGTTTTGAAAATATTCCATGATGATCGTTGTGGATTTCAAAACTTTGATGTGACAACTCAACCTGTACTGATTTGTGAAAAGGTCAATCCCATCAAAGTTACGATAATACAAGACCTCCCAAAACACTTTGATCAGGTCACATGAAAATAAAAAAACAATGCGAGCTATCTGCCGTATATGTAAATCACGTGCATTTTTGACACATGTTTTGTTTTATTTTATTTTGTAGTTATTGTTTTTGCTGCTGTTGTTATTGTTGCGTTAGGAAATCTGATTGACTATCTCCAAGCATGCGACATTACAACAAATTTCGTTCTCTGGGATACATTTTTGTGGCCTAGAGTTTGCCTTTATTGCTATCATCCTGACGCACTTACTTTGACGTCACAACTCAACGAAACATAACTCTTTATTATTACTATATTACGAAAATGGCATAATGTTTTTTTTTTTTAATCATTGAAACCGTCTTTGATTTGATACGAATTTATCAAACCAGATTGCAAGTCGGTCCCTCTCATACTCTTAATCGCAGATTTCAGAAGATTACCATTTATATACTGAACTACACGTACTACCAATTTTTTATACCCACAGTTGGAGAGTGTGATTTTTAAAAACCCCCCCCCTCCCAACCGTTCCTCTCAATATATTTTAATCAAGTTAATAGGCTAGCGAATAGCTGCGTTGAAAAAAAAAAAGAAACAAGAGAAATAAGTTAAATAAATACAAGCAAAATAACATCTATAAACTAAATAAAGAACAAAATTGTTTTTTTTATTGATGACTCAAAAATAATTTTGGATTGAAACTGAATGTTTCTTTTTTGTATTATGAGAATGTTGTCTTCTACTGAAGCAAACAAACAAACATGACATGAATTTTTACTTTATTCCCATGTCCCAGGTGCTTTCTTCATTCCCTATGTGACATTTCTATTGCTATGTGGAATGCCACTGTTCTTCATGGAAGTGTCTTACGGCCAGTTTTCCAGCCTGAGTCCTGTTGCCATCTGGAGAGTGTCTCCTTTGTTCAAAGGTATGGAACTCCCCCCCCCCCCCTTCCCCAACAAAACAACGTTATGATTTATATAAAATGGTCTTGAGATGGGTTGAGGCGGGAATGAAGTTAGGTTAATGCTAGCTTTTACTATGTTCACAATAATGACATTATGTGGACGAATAAGGGCTGGGTAACACGATTCATAGAAATTATTTCCAACATTCGTCCATATTGTTGTCATAGTTGATCATCTACTACTACTACTACTACTACTACTACTACTACTACTACTACTACTACTACTACTACTACTACTACTACTACTACTACTACTACTACTACTACTACTACTACTACTACTACTACTACTACTACTATATTGATGACGACAAAAAATATGTCAGTATTATTTTTCTTTTAATTTTTTTTTTTTCAGTTTTCTTTTGTTTTATTTTCCCTCGTACCTCACCTCGAATCGTTACCTTTGGGCCTTTCCCGTAACCTTTGGCAATGTTATGATTATAGATGCAGCAGCATCTGTATACATCTGTAAAAGGAAAAAGCTCCATGGAATTACATGATGCAACATGGGCTGAAAATGAATAAAGTGATGTTATAAAGTCGGTCAAATGCTTTTGGGTTTTCCCCTTTGAAAGGCCAAAAGCAACGCATGTTCAGGTCGCAACTCGTACAGACATGTGTTTTCCGGTAGACTAGTATATTCACCTGTTTTTATTCAGATTTAACAGGTATTTTTTGTTTCATGAGCAGAATCATAACAGTTTCCGTCTAGACTGGGCTTTGATGTATTCTTGAAAAAATATATTATGGTCCAAGGGTCGATTTTTTTGTAGGCCAAACAATAACAAATGGGATTACCTAATTCAAACATGCGCATAAAGTAAGGTAACAAACTGTTTGGTAAAGAATAGTCGAACCAAAAGCACGGTGAGTTCCGACCTACAGGTTTGTTAACCTGCCAAAATAAGCTGGTCTTCAAGTTTGTGAGTATTTTGCCACAATATTTTGACCTAGTGATTCTCAGGATTTCATTGAACGTCATGAATAATGATCAGAATATGGAGGGCCTTTTATTTAGACCGTCAGGCAAGACATATGATGTTGAAAATAGCTTTGGATGTAATTGATGCTTTGACTTGCAACAACTCTACTGGAACAAAACAAACAAAATACCCCCCGCTCCCCACCCCCAATAAAACCAAAGAAAAAAAAAACCCTAAAGACAAAAGAAAAAAAAGAAAAGAAAAAAAAAGAAAAAAGAACAACAAAAAACACCCCAACAAAATAACAAACAAACAAAAAAAAAAACAAGCAAACTAAAAACAAAACAAATAACCCCCAAAAAACAAAAGAAAAGCAAACAGCTATGTCGGCCATAAAACCAGATTTTTGGACGTCTTGACCAGATGAATAAACAAGCTCATTCCCCAATCCATTCTCTCACCTTTTCTATCAATCTGTTCTGGCATATTATGTAACGTGGTAGTCCTTAGGTTGGATGCTTGGTATGCATGCCTTTCTGATGGAGAATATGCAGGGTAACGATGCGGCAGTGTCTTCGTTTCTGTCATTTATTGCGTGCATCTTAAGACGATAATATAATGATGATGCAATCATTGTTTACCACAGGTACCGATACTCAGCATTACCTGGTTCATTGATAGAGTTCTCCATACGGCAATGTTATACCGAATCTTACGTTCTGCTGTAGAGTCGCATTAATCATATTATAAATGTATATCATACAATTTATTATATCAAGAGAGAATGATACCTGTAGCCTCTGTTAATCACTGCATATACACGTATGTTGCATATGTGACCGATTAAAAAACAAAACAAAACAACAATGTTGTTGGCTGCTATTTGTTAAACATAGAATGCCCCAGTTGTATGGTCTGTTTAGTCATGAAGCTAGAATGAAAATCGCATGACCGCACCTGTACTCTGATGTTGATCTTTCCATTATCATGCTACAGTTTCCATACCCCCCTTCCCCTAGCGCCACCTTCCCTTCCACACAGTTAAAACAAAACAAGAAAAAAAAAACCCAAAAAAAAAAAAAACAAAAACAAAAAAACAAACAAAACAAAACAAAAACAAACAAAACAAAATAACAAAACAAACAAAAAACCAACAGAAAAAAAGGAAGAATAAAAACAAACTAAACAATGGTGAAGATAAAAGAAAATGAAAAGATAAATACAACAGGATATCAAACCAATCTGAAAGATAAGCAACCATGTGACTGACTGCTCATGGGTTTAGTGGTATCCTTGCCTAGCGTGGGAAGGCCGCTCTCAGCCTTGTGGGTTAGTTGTTTGGAAAGTTGTAAAGCTAATTAATATGCTTCAAAGGGTATTAAAAAAAATTCCATTATATGTATAATACTGGGATCAGCGATGTCATTGATGTTCATTAGTCACTGTATGATATGTCACATGATTTTATATCAATGAATCCTACATTAAGAGTCGATGTTATACCAATATGACCTTTTAGATTACATGGCAACCAAATCAACTCTCCCCCCCCCCCCCCCCCCCCCCCCACCCCACATACCCTAATGCTTTGAAACACTTTTGACCAAGACTCTTGGGTATCATTTTGTATATTGTTTTTTTTTTTACATTGTTTCAATCATGAACTGATAATGTTATGTGAATTAGTGACTTATAAACCACGTCGTAGTGTGAGTGGGAGCTGATTTTATTCGAAAGTCAAGCCAATAATGTAACTTCCTCTAACTTTAACTTATTCAAATATTATTCTTTTATAATTTGGTCACAATAATGGACACATATTTCTGATAGTATTACTAAACCTTTAACGCAAAGAATTGGCGGGTAAATTTTAATTATTTTGTACATTATTGACATAAATGTGAAATCCTACCTTGCAAAATATAGCAATGTATACATTGAAGAATACTATCACTAAAAGGGCGCCTAACTGATGACATACTGCGTAAAATAGATAATCTGGTTCCATATGTAAGGTGGGTGGAGTGGAAGGGGATAATAATGCATTTTGAAGAACACTGGAAAAGGTTTAAAGTGTGATAGATGAATGTGCATTATTTATTTATATATTTATTTATTTTTTAATTTTTAAAATTTGTTTTTATTTATTTAAATAATGTTATGAATTAATTGAAAAAATATCTTGTATCTTCACAGGTGTTGGTATTGGTATGCTTTTGGTGTCAGCAATCGTCTGTATATACTACAATGTCATTGTAGCTTGGACCATCTACTACCTTTACATGTCCTTTAGGGCTGTCTTACCATGGTCTAACTGCGAAAATGACTGGAACACCAAGCAGTGCGTGGATGATTCCAAATCTATACTTGCAGCGGCTAGAAAGGAAAATACCACAAGCATCGCCAGTCCCCCCAGCAGTGGTGTAAATTCTACGTTCTTAATTAGCAGCAACGGTACCAATTCTACAATATTTAGTGCCTTATTTGAAAATGCCACCCAAGTTGTCCCAACAATGAAAGATAACAAGTCTGTGGCGGCCAGTGAAGAATTTTGGAAGTGAGTATGATATTATGGTATTACTTATTGTATTTAACTTTACCTGTCTAAGTTCAACTACTGTCTGTTTAACACCCAATAGCATCCATGTATCCAGTCATCCAGTCAGTTTTCCTCATGTTTTCTTTTCTATTCAAAAAATTTGATTGCTTATTTAAAATTGAATGTTTTTGTTAGGTATATCTAGACCAGACCTGCCTTGTTGAAAATATAAAAATTCGTAGAGTTTAGGAGAAAACAATTGTAATTGTTATAGTTAACATTACAGATTAATAATTTGACCTAAAATGATTAAACAACACTCCAAAATATAATTATGTACACCGGCATCAACTTTCATTTTCATTAAGTTTTAATGACTTAGAAAAGCTCCTGACGTTCTGAAATTGGTGCCAAAATGTCGTAATTCTACGAAGTTTTCGTGGTCCTAGGCAGGTCTGATCTAAACATTCAGGTATATGATGGGTTAAAGATGTCATTTGATATTCTATAAATTATTTAATTTCACCAGACGTCATGTATTGGATATTTCTGACGGCATAGAAAATTTGGGAGAAATGAGATGGGAATTATTGGTATGCCTGACTGTTGCCTGGTTGTGTGTCTTCCTTTGCCTCTTCAAGGGAGTGAAAATTCTTGGAAAGGTAAATTTAAATATCGATGTTAAGTTGTTAGTTACCATTCCCTTGTTCTTTTTGTTAATATCAAGTAAAATTAATTGGATTCAAATGAGAACAAGATGCATCAAATGATTTATGCCAAAACCTAGCTAACTATTCCCATCAGGCGTTTTTCTTTTTTAATTTGACAATGACATGCGTCATTAGTTAAACATACTTGATTTTGTTTTTTGTCTTGAGTAAAAGTTTACATTTGTTCTACTAGATGTTTTCTTATCTACCTCCCTACTCTTTAAAAAAACATGTGCTTACATGAAAATATTGAAAGGGTCTAAAATCGTACCCGTTTTTTTGTGTGTGAAAAGTCATATACAGACATACATGTGGCCAGCCGTTAATTACAAAATCATTATAAATTGATTTTATCCATGACAAGATTTCTATAAGAGTATTCATTTAAGATATTGAAATTTTAATATTTCAAACTGTTCTAACTACAAATATTGCGTTTCTCATTTCTTTAATACAGGTTATGCATTTTGCTGCTGTCTTCCCCTACCTTGTTCTCAGTATTCTCTTGATTAGAGGATTGACTCTTCCTGGCGCTATGGAAGGAATCAAATTCTACATTGTGCCTAGATTTAACAAACTTGCTGATTATACTGTAAGTCATTTATTTATACTTTTTTTTTGTTTAGTGTGCAAATGAGAAATGAATAATATACGAGAGTATGCTTCCTACAAAGTGGACATTTTTCTATATTATAATAATTTCCTTAAATGTTAAAGTATATCTTATCTTATTTTTGTCTGATTTAAAATTATGACTCTTTCACTTGCAATCCATAAAGAAAGGAAAACTGCAAAATTATCGAAATTGTGGTTTCATTTTAATTGATTATTTCTTCTAACGGCCCTAAAAAATTTGAAATGTTACAACTTATATACAGAAATTATTGAAAATATCTGAAAATTGTGCTCATTTAAAAAAAGTCTGGTTACAAGTGAATAACTGCAAAGGATCTAATTTTTTAAATATTACATTTATCTTATAATGTGCGAGCCTTTTCAAACACCAGGATACTCATCTTAGTACTTTATAAATAAGCTGATTCGCAAATTATATATAAAGATACTTATCAAATGCTATTTATAAAAATCCAGGTGTGGGGAGATGCTGCCTTGCAAATCTTCTACTCAGTTGGCCCTGCTTGGGGTGGTATCATTACCATGGCTTCTTACAACAGATTCAGCAATAATATTTACAGGTAAAATGCTTCTCTTCAACTTTATTAATTGAATTTTAAAAACTAGGTAATGCTGGGTCCTCTCTGTCTGTCTGTCTGTCTGTCTGTCTGTCTGTCTGTCTGTCTCTCTCTCTCTCTCTCTCTCTCTCTCTCTCTCGCTCTCTCTCTCTCTCTTTCTATTTCTCTCTCTCCCCCTCTCTCTCTCTCTCTCTCTCTCTCTCTCTCTCTCTCTCTCTCACACACACACACACACACAAACACATTCAGATAGTCATACGCACTTACTCTCATATTGGTCAGTGAGTAGAGTTAAAACAGCTGTGCATCAGGCTTTTTAAACATCTGTTTTTTTCTCCATTTTTTATTGGTCAATGCGAACACAATATATTTTAATTTTAATGGTCAAATAATATTAATAGACATAAAAAAGTATAGACATCGCCTATTTTTTGGACATCGCACAGTGTATTCTGAATCCTTGTTCTTGAATCCATTCAATGTCTATGGCTACTATTCAATGGTAAAACATTTAATTTATTTTTAAATCCAACCCACAGGGATGCCATGATCGTTCCACTCATCAACTGTGGTACAAGTCTGTTTGCTGGTTTTGTCATCTTTTCTGTGCTTGGATTCATGGCCTATGAGATGGAATCCACCATTGAGGAAATTGTCGAACAAGGTTTGTTTCTTATCTACAGTAAAGATATTTTATTATTTATATTTAAAGCATTGTTTCAGTATTTCATCTAGATTCTGTGACAGAATATAAATAATTCGTCAATGAAGGTGAAATACTTATGATGATTGATTCCAGAATAACATTTTAACATGTACTTTTTTTCTTAAGATAAAGTTAGACTATTCATCAGCAAAGTGGAATAATACTGGTTTATGTGTGTCACAGGTATGCCCATAAACCAATCTGAAAAGAAAGAACTAGATAAAGTCCCTACTTTTTCAAGAAATATTGTTAAAATAAGCTCTCGGTCCTGATATTTTAATAAAAATATTTTTTTCTTTCTTTCCTTGGTTTCAGGACCTGGTCTAGTCTTTGTTGCTTATCCAGAAGCCCTTGCTAAGCTCCCAGTGTCCCCATTGTGGGCTGTCCTTTTCTTCCTCATGTTTTTCACCATCGGTCTTGATAGCCAGGTAAATATTGACTTATCTCTGATATTTAGCCTTGCTGGTGGCGATTAATATGCCGTGCTTTCCCTTTTGAATCAGACACAGGCATGAATTCATTGCTAGAGAATTTTATGTGGACATGACACCCAAAATTGACATACTTATCATTATGTCAGCAGATTTTTATTGAACCAGTCATTGATAAAAGAATATCACCTACTGTCAATAGACTAGAGCTCTTTGAATTTAAAGATAATGTTACTGAGAATTAGAAGAGATTCGGACATGGTGTCTACTGCGGGAGATAGTATAGGGGTGAAAATTGAAGGAATGATAGATTAATTTCTGAATGAAAATATTAAAAAATAATTCTTACTTTTGTTTAATGAGGCAATGTTTGAAAATAAAAATAAATTTTAAGTGACATGAATTTTTTGGATAATGACAAAATTGGTAATGGGTAAATTAATTTTAAATAAAAAATCATGCTATAAACCCTTTGACTGATTACCCTGTCTACATTTATGACACTTTTTATATACTCTCTATAGTTTGTGCTGTACTTCCTTCAATTTTCTGACATTTTGTTTTCAGCATATTTGCCTGCTCTGTATGATTTGTTGACAAATTACTCCCGTGGTAGAAATCCTTCTGTGTCATGTCCCAATATATTCTCTTCCCATTAATAGGCAAGGCAAAATTGGAATAAAATACTGATATTGCTTCGTCGCAATTAAAAAGTTATTCAAAATTTTCAATTTTTTATTTTTTATTTTCGATTTTAAAGGGAAAAAAAACCCTCGCATATTTTCGATGTTTTATCACTTCCACAACCTATTCGCATGTCATGGGAAAACGTTTCTGAGCAGTTTCTGATAACACAACAATGTGAATTTTTTGTTAGTTTTAAAAATAGTTAGTTTTACAAGAAATAAAAGATGATGTCAAGTCCTCCTTTTAGTTTTTTTTTTTTGTGAACATTCAAACTATAACTGAAACTCATCAGTTGGTACTTACTGCTGTATAAATTTTTTTTACCGATATATGTATAAATTTATTATTAATACATCTCTCCACTTGACTTTGTGTAATGGGCGTTTAAATAAATAGAAAATGGATGCCAAAGTTTTTGATTCCCGAGTGCGACATGAAATATTGCTTTTAGCATTGTGCAGACAATGTTCTCTAAAAATGAATTGATAATTATAAGAATTTTTTTTAGGAGAGAGATAATTCTCACGAAATGTTTGCACATAATTAATCTGGACCTGGGGTTCAATAGCTCTTTAGGCAGAACGCCTGACTTGTAAACAAATAGATCTGGATTGATCCATTTACATTGATTATTGTCGTGTGTCGGGGGGGGGGGGGGGGGGGGGTTCATGGACGAAGAATAGTGGAAAACACTTTGCGATAAATAGCAATCTATTCAGAAGGTAACAATCACTTCTTTCTCTCTCTTTCATACTTGGAGATTGGGGATTAATAATCGACCTGATGGCTCTAAGTATTCTTTTACATTACTCTCCCTCCAAAGATTGCATTTGAAGAAAATAACTGAGCAAAATTTACATGAAATTAATCCTAATCTCAATGGGAGACATTGTCAGACATGATCTACAGTTTATACATCTTTAGCAAAAGCGTAATATTCTTTGTGCGTGATGTTCAAAGGATCAAGTGCGACCGTGACATTGAATAGATTCTGATTAAAGTGGATTTGCCCGACAATTAAAGAACATTATATCACATGTAACATATAAAAGGCTTTGTACAATATAGAAGGAAAACTTCAAAATGAATTGAAAATGTGAAACAGTTTTCACATGTAAATGAGTTGTTTAGGAACAAAGGAAACTGTCGTTTTCTTAAACCATTCTGTGCACAAGTGAATTTTCATATCCTGAAATATGCTTTGATGAAAAAAAAAATTCTAACAAATTATATGGAAATTGCCAGTGGTTGAGCTGGTGATAAAAGTTTTTTGTTTGTTTGCTTTTTTTTTGTCTGTGTGCTCGTTTTTTATACTTTTATTTTTTTTGCCATGGTTTTCTGTAGTTTGTGACTCAGTGATTTTTTTCAGGCTTTGAGTCGTTATGGTCAAAAACCTTTTCTGTGATTTGAAATGTGCTCATAATTGTTATTATTTTGACATAAATTTTCAAACTCATTTCAGCTCAATGAAAACCGGTTAAATTAAAAAAAAAACCCAGCTTAACTAAACAATGTATAAAAGTTGATTTAATTCATTTAAAAAGATTAACCAAAAATTCCTGTATTTTTATTGTTGTCAACAAAATTCTTGAAAATCCATGAGTGCTTAAGCAACTGAAAGAAAGTGCCTCTCAGTTAATGTTTACATGATAAACAAAATTTAGTTATGATTTAATGACATTTGATCAACCCTGACTGAACCACTGGACTACCCAGAGTTAGTTAGGACAATAAAGATTTAGCACTATTTTAGTGAAAAGTGATATCTTTTCAATTTATCATTGAAGGCATCACGATGATTATGGACAACTCTTGATATTCTTCTCATTTTGATTATTGATTGCTTAACCCTTTAATGGCAAGACAACATTTCTTTCAAATTGTGAGTTCTTTGGTAACTAATTTATAGCCTCAGACCTAAGCGTTTTCACCGTGAGAGCAGTTACAGCTATGTGATTTGTGCTTCTTTGTGAAGCCTGGGTTACAATGCTGTTTCTGCTTTTTTGATGAAAACAGTAAAATATGAGGCCACGTTAAGGTAAAGACAAAGCCTGCCTGCAAAGGGTTAAACCAATGTGCAAAAACTAAAACAGACAATCCAATCTGTTGAAGCTCTATTTAACCGGTTTCTACTTAAAATTGAAATCTTTTGGTATTTTGATGTCTTGAAATTCATTGGCCAAAATTGACTCAACACCTTGAGGAATAAACCGAGTCACCATTTTTTCCAACTACACCTATGTGACATGTATTACAGGTTGTTATGGAAGGTACTAGAAATATGTATCTTTCGAATTTGACAGCTGATCAAGTTATAGATTTTTATTTTTAGATTCCACAGGTTTTGATTTTTGTAAAAAAAAAAAAAAAGAAAAAGAAAAAAAAATTGCTCAGAGAATTTTCCCCATGGTTTGCGAATAGTGCGTGTTTTTAGGTTATCAACGATTTTGTTGAATATTATGCAGGAGATTGCATAATCAACAATGACTTCATGCCTGATCCATCACATGCTTCTGTTCCTTTTTTTTGTTTTGTTTATGAACCATTATGAAATAAGTTTACTCTTATCGAAATTAAACAGCCATAGACACTTTGTATTTTTAGCAGAAATTGAGTACTTCTGTGAATCTTTGGGCTATGCAAGACAAAAAAAGAATGGGTTTTGAACAATCAATGGACGATTTTTTTTATTTGTTTTGTTTGCAACAGTTTGTCTATTATTTTTATATTATATTTTCGTTTGGTTTGACTGTAATTGGGGAGTCATGTTTCTTTTACAATAATCTATAACATTATTGTAATTGAAATTTTTATCTTATTTGATTATTTTAAAAAGATATATTGACGATAATAACAAATGAAGTTTGTGTTGATTTTTTTTGGATCCATTATGTCATCCTCTCTGATATTATAAAGTATATTATTTATTTTGTTTTTGATAATAAATAGTGTAAATACATGGCCAACGCTCTTACATTACAATCTTCCTATCAAATAAGTTACCCCTCATCTACACTGTTAATTTGCATTGAATATTTACTTGACCAACTTTCTCTCATTCCATTTTGGAAATCAGAAGAACTATGTTATCAATTTATTTTGCTATGCTGCCTTTGCAAGTTTCGCAAATAAACAGGTAAGTGACTTAATTGTTGATTGAAGTTGGGAGGGAAGGAAGTTCGTTGGTATCTGTGGGGGTGGAGAGGGGGGGGGGGGGGATCATCAAAACAATTAAAATTACTGAATGATAAAGAACACATAGGACTTATCCATTTTGTACCAGATGATGGCGCTATTGTTAAGGTCTTCTTCTTTCTCAATTCTTGTAACTCAAACTAACACCTTGCTAATCTCCGTAATGCTTTTACAACCACGTTAAAAAAAGTGCTGCAAGCGCCTTCACACCTTAAATATAATTTATTGAACTGTTTTTATTCATGTTTTGTTAGAGGAAGGAGGGAGTTTGGGTTATATGCATATCACAAAATTAGTGTCCAGTGTTGTGTTCTATGTGTAAAGAATATTTAAAATATTTTTTATTGTAATGGCCAAAATGTTTTTCTTGCATTCTCTGCTAGGCAATCCAACACAAAATGAGTCAGATAAGAAAGTTTGCGGTGAAAAGATCTGAATGTCTACACCTGACTCTATCTCAAACCAGGTTGATATGAGGTTTTCTTTTGTTTGTCTTGTACCTTTCATGTTTTTCGTTCTGATCGTCTTTTCCACTGTTTTTGACTTTTGTCTTCAGTCATTTTATAATCTACTCATTATTTATTTTTTCGAATATTTTTATATTTTATATTTTTTTTCCGATGAATTTCTATGATATTATTCGCCTTTCTTCTTGACATGTCATGACTTGAAGATGTCTCTTTTTTATTTTAGTTTTCTTCATTTTTTTTAGACAATGAATGAATGATTGACACAATTTGGAAGTTTCATGAGCATCTTGATAAATCCCCTTGTTTGACAATTGTGTGTTATTTTCAATCCTATTCATTGCACTTTGTGTGGTGCAAACTTTACCTTTAAATTATGATGTGGGAATATATCAAGATAGCTTGGGTTCCGTGATTAGTTTTGTCCATTGCTGTCCTTATTTGATAGTCTCTTGACTCGAATCCTTGTCTCTCTTCCCTTTTATTTCCAGCAAACCATATGACATTTTATAATAATTTTTCATGATGGTAATTTCGACATTATGGCATGTATTGATTTTCAAATTAAATTGATAATATTTATTAGGTTCTCGTGGTAGAAAACATACATACACATTAATCCCAGGCTATTTGCACAATCATTTTGACAAACAGAACATTAATTGATATTATAATGTGGACCACCGGAATGTTACTGTTTTCTATGACATATTAACTACTTACGTTGAAAGGAAAAATTTTCCGCAATGACTCAACACGAGGTCACTCGATCTTATTAAGTGTGCATTTTTGTTTGGTATAAAATAGGCAGTATTTAATGTTTTTGTTTTGGTGTCTTTAATTCCAGTAGACACAATTTTCGTCCTGTATTATTATGGGTCTTCATTTTGTCATGTTGACTGACCTAACATACTTTTTACCCTCAGTCTCGTATGATTAATAACCTTGAAGCTATGACATGACAGTATGTAGTACAAAAAGTAAAAAAAAAAAACAACCGAAAATATATGCGTCATAAACAACATTATTTTGACACTTATGAGAACAATTTCATCGCATTAAAAATAAAATATTGCTTTGATGAAATGTCTATCAAAATTTACCAAATATGACAATTTGACTTAATCATGTTGACAAGAGCATTTCAAATCAGCTCTGTATTGGATATTACTATTGTAATTACAATTATTAAACCTAATTTTGAATTTGAAGTAAACTACAGTTGTCTTTTTCAAAGATGGATTGCCCAAATAAACAAGTAAATTCGCGTTCCATTCCACATTTAGCAGGAAGGGTCTGATGGGAAGCAAAAAAAAAAAAAAAGAGAGGCGGGGGGGGGGGGGGGGGGGGGGGGGGGGGAATGTTAGTTAAGAATTTCGTCTTAAGAAATATTTTGGTTAAGTCAAAAATAGGTGTTTCATTTATTTTGTCAGACTATATAAGCAATGCCATTAAACAGAATGTTGTAAACTATTACCATGAAAATTATGTGAAATGAGATTGAATTGAATAGATTACTTTGCGGTCATCTTTTTTCATCATTCCCATTGTCGTGAATAGCAACTTTAAATTTTAAAGTTTAATTTGCATTAGTGAGCCATCATGATAATTGCTTTTTCTTATGCTTAGGATTGTAAACAATCAGAGTTGCTATTTATTATCCTGGAAGTGACAATCTAGATGACTGTGAATTAATCTATATTATAACCATCGTATTTATCCTTGAAAATTTAACATCATCGTTGATCTATCTAAACGGTGCATTGACAGCTTTGTTTCAGAGTTGCTAACAAACCGCTTCTGCAAATTCAAGCTTAGTTTCGTAAATTGTCTTTGTTTCATGTCAGTAAACATCAGTATTTATTTTATAATATGAAACGCTGCAATCACTCCTCGGATTTAGAAGATGTGGGTTCTAATTTTGTCAAGATTAAAGTCAAGTATTGGAAATACTAAATTTAAGCAGTTTCATTTAGGTATTTAGTAAAACAAGCATATGTTACAAATAAAATAAAATGCAGGAATGTATTTTCCTTTTACATACAATGTGAAGCTCTGCACTTGAATTATTGATATAACAGATATTGAAATAAAAAAGATTTAATGGCAAAGTCTTCAGTTAGGAGAAATTATTCCCATGAGCACAAAACACGCATCACTTGAAACTAAGATGTGTTTTTGTACAGACGCAGATTGTTTGCAACATCTGGAACCATTCTTTGTATGTGACATACGTTATGACATGATTTTGAATAGTTTGTGCTATTTTCATTCATATCTCATCATGGATGTACGTCAAAGCCACATCAGCTCAGTTCTAAAATGGTGACTCTGATATACCGCCACCCAGTAGATAAATAAAATAGCACATCCTATTCACAATGAGAGGAATTTACAAGATGACATGACCTTGTTACAAATCTAAATGATTTCTCTACATGATCAGCAAAATTATGAATAAATCCAAATATACAAATTATAAACATGGAATATGACATTAAATATTTAACTGCAATTGGTGGTTTTATGTACAGCATAAAAAAAAATGAAATTTGATTAGATTAACATGTTTATTCGATTCATAATTTTATCGATGTGGAGAGCCCATTTTTATAACAAGGTCTTGTAAATTCTTCCCATTGTTGTTCGAAAAATAATACTTGGTTTCCATTTTTTTCAGAAAACTTAATCAATTTATTGATTGATTAAAAAAATACATAAAAGTGACATATATATATATATATATATATATTAAAATAATATATGTCATGACATTTACTAGATTAAGTTATTTCAACATGCGTTTTATTTCCCTTCCCCTCCCTTACTCCCTACCTCCCTTCCTCACCACCATTTAGTTTGGTATGTTTGAAACAATCCTGTCTGGTCTGATTGACGAATTCCCTCAAGTGCTCCGTCATAGGAAGACCCTCATCACAGCTGTAGCCTGTGCTGTGGAGTTCGCCCTTGGATTGCCATGCATCACACAGGTCAGTCATTTATATATTAATACAACCTCGCTTATAGCCTTTTTTGGTCTACTTTTGCCTGATGACTTGTATGTCACAAGTTTGAGTCTGATTGCCGACAATGCAAACTTAAGTCCTAGGAAAAGGCTCTTTACTCACATTTTAATTTATCTTACTTGGATGTAAAACAAGTACCTGGCCACTTACAGTATTGGCTCTGTTCAAAAAAATAAAAAGGGTAATAGCGCCTTGTCTTATTCCGCATATTAAATATTGCTGTTTGTTTGGGACCCCTTGTAAAGAGCTTTTAACACATTAAGTGGTATGGTCCTATATGAAAGCTCATCTTGAAAACTCTTTTCGCATCTTTCTTACATTTTTTTTACACCACCAAGGCACCGAGAGAGGACAAAGAGAACTGTATTTGAAAGTTAACTGACACAAATGCTCAAAACAACTACCGTCAAAAATATTTGATGCTCCATTGTTCTCAGAAAGAAATTAAATAACCTCCTGAGTATTAAAATGTATAGGTTTTATCAAAAAAGGTTTAAAATTTATTATTGCTCAATAGATAAAACCTCTGAACAATGGACAAATATGGACAGCTTCTCTCTTGCCTTTTGTAATCTTTGAAAGTGATGTTTCTATTTAAACAGTTATAAAAGAAGTCAAATGTATGCTTAAAACATTTATTTTTTTAAATGGCATAATTCTTTACTGATGAAACTGTCAATGCTGTTTTACACAATAAAATTGATATGCTGGAGTCCTTACTGCGACATTGAGTTGGTTACTGGTCTCAATGAGAAGCTTCTTTATCCCAGACTTATCAACCAGAGAAACTGATAGCTGTCAACAGTTTTAAGTTAAGTACACACTATTGGTGTTGGCCACACACAACTACATTTGGTCTTACTTCTTATTACAAGGACGAAAACAACAATGACGACGACTACAACAACAACGGCGACGACAACGACTACTGCTACTACTAGTATTACTACTACTACTACTACTGCTGCTACTACTACTACTACTACTACTACTACTACTACTACTACTACTACTACTACTACACTACTACTACTACTACTACTACTATTACTACTACTACTACTACTACTACTACTACTACTACTACTACTACTACTACTACTACTACTACTACTACTACTACTACTACTACAACTACTACTACTGCTGCTACTACCACTAGTCCTCTACATTTTCTGTTTATTTCTTCCAAAGGGAGGAGTCTACGTTCTTCAGGTCATGGACTGGTATTGTGCCAGCTTCTCTCTCATGTTGATTTCATTGACTGAGTGTGTTGTTCTCTCATGGGTTTATGGTAAGTTCCATGACTATTATGGTGACTTTTTCTGATCATATTGATGATGACGATGACAACAATGATGATGATGATGATGATGATGATGATGATGATGATTATCATATTCTTGCACCTATGTTTGTGTGTGTGTATGTGTGTGTGTGTGTGTGTGTGTGTGTATGTGTATGTTTGTATGTGTATGTATGTGTCTGATAATCAGAGAGATGGATAGATAGTTAGAATCATAGAGGTAGATAGAGAGAGAGAGAGAGAGAGAGAGAGAGAGAGAGAGAGAGAGAGAGAGAGAGAGAGAGAGAGAGAGAGAGAGAGAGAGTAATCTAAAGGGTGTATGAATGAGTTGACTGTTATAATATTTTTAGCTCTGTGTAAAGCACCAATTTTATAGAGTACCATATGTAAAGCTAAATATAACGTGCATGATTAAGCATTTGCCCCTCTCGAGAGCTCACTGTTTACTCTTTGAACTTGATCTTATTAAGATACGAATCTTAAAGTAACATGTCTCCTCCCCCTTCCACCTTCCTTCTTTTATCCATGTAGGTGTCGACAGGTTATTGAAAGACATTGAGCTTATGATTGGGTTCCCACCCCATTCCATCTGGAGATATATGTGGAAATACGTCACACCTCTAGTCATCATTGTAAGCATTCCTTTCATTTACTATTAGTTTTATAATGAACACAGTGATGGATATTTATGACTTAATTTTATAATGTTCATCAAACTGACTCAACAACACTTGTAAAGAGACCAGGACTTAATGAAAAACCCTGAAGGTCCCAATAACTTGGTTGGTAGAATACTCGCTTCGCATGCAAGGAGACAGGAATTGATTTCGGGTGCAGTAGAGATTTATTTTCTCCCCCTCCTGTCCACCCAGCCTTTATTAGGTAGCTTGGCCTGTTAGATCTGGTGGAAAGTACTTTTTGATATCAATTTCTATTGTTCACGCTATAGAAGTGGCGATAAACTCATTGTTCAAAAGTACTACATTTTTTATGTGAAGCCTTCCTCCTGCTCACTATATATACTGATCTAAGCAACATTTCATAATCACAATTTGGATATAGTCTTCAGAGAGGAAATGCCTTTTAACAGTGTAAATGAGATTTAGATTTTATGTTGAAAAAAGTATGAATTTAGATGGACAGCTTAAAATGCATAGAGTTATAAAAATAAAACAATTAGATAATAAATAATACAACAAAAGCACATAAACATACAATAGATAAGCTCTGGAATACAGTTTGCAGTTTCGAAATGTATGTTCTTAAATTCTTAAGAAAAACACTGGATTTTAAAGTTTTAAGAATAGCATAAAATCATCATAACATTTTGATTATCACTACCACTATTAAGATTTTGCATTACACTTCACAGTCTCTGCTGACAAGATAAAAAAAAAATGAAATAAGGTACTTTTTGTTTGACCTTAAATCACTTTTATCTTTCTTCACTATTGAAATTATATTGTGCATTTTTTATTTATCTATTTTATACAGTTTGTGTGGCTCTTCAGTGTGTTTACGTTGAACCCAGTGACCTACGGCAAATATTACCAATACCCTGACTGGGCCATAGGCCTTGGATGGATGATGGGACTCGTCTCTCTGATCCCCATTCCTGTCATGGCCGTTATACAGATTTTAGGCACTTCTGGATCATTGAAAGAGGTAAGTTTGTTCCTACGTATCATTCCATTATTTCCAACTCCATTTGGTCTCTCATGAAGCAGCATTTTTGAAACAATTGACTTTACATGTTAATAAAATCAAACAAAAAAACAAAAAAAAAACAAAAAAAAAACCCCCAAAAACCAAACAAAACAAACAAAAAACAAGAGCAACAAAAGCAAACTAAAAACAAAACTAAACAAAAAAACTTCAACATAAAACAGAAACAAACTGTATTATCTCCAGATCTCTGTGTATTTTGGTAAATTTTCAAGGAATAGTTTTTCTTATATAATAAACCCATCCCGCGCCCCCCCCCCCCCCCCCCCCCCCCCCCCCGGCCACCCAAAAAAGAAAAAGAAACCAAAAAAAGAAAAAATACAATGTAATTCATCGTTCTCAATTGCGAGTATGAAACGGTCTAAGAATATATAATATATATATATATATATATATATATTTTTTTTTTTTTTTTTTTTTTTTTAATTACTTTATATGTCTGAACATTTTATCATATAATTTTTGGTTTGTCATTATTAAAAATGTTATTTATGATTTCTTCTCCAAAAGTTTTCCAATGTAAAAGAAATAAAGAAATTGTCTAATAACAACCATATCATCATTTTTGCAGCGTGTCAAAAAGTTGATGAGACCAGAACCATCCTGGGGTCCAGCCAAAGAGGAAGACAGGAAAAGATACATCAGCTCTCTACAAGGAGAAGAGCTCAAAGTTATCATCACGTCTGAAAGTGCCACTCCACTCAAGGCAAATGGTGTTTATGATGAAACAACAGGAGCATTTTTACCAAGTCAGGTTTAATTAAGCTACCCTGCATCATCCTTGTTGATATTTTAAAAAAAAGTGGATATGTGAAAGCAATATAATTATGTGCATTGCAGTGTACCTCTTTCCTTTGTTCAAAGGACACAGAACCCACAAAGATGAATAAGATGAAGAGGGGTTTCTGTCATTTTGCTGTTTTGCTGGATCGCTACACTTTTGAAAGTCACTTCCTCATGCAGCACCAGACCTGACCAAGAGCAACAGATTTTATTATTACATTGCTAATCATTGCGTAATGAATGCAAAAAAAGAAAATCTGTTCTTGACCTAGTTAATATTCCAACAGTCATCACTATTACACAAAGGCTTGCAAGTGGCTTTGATGCTTGAGCTATTTCAAAAGAACACTTTTCACACCATTAAAATGCTCATATTCAATTCGCATAAGTAGGCCTTAAAATGAATTGGACCATTTACTTACAAAATAAGTAATTTATTAACCGGAAGCGCCAACATGTTGAGAATAATCAAATTGTTTGGTAACCGCAATTTTGATCAGTTGAAGTTTAAATTACAATAGTTGGAAAAATTAAAGTGGGCGTGATTTTGGTTGACTTCATAGATCATATCTTTCCTGTAATATAGGTCACCACTGATACTCTGGTACAATTTTGATTATTCTGCCTTATAAGATCAAAGTGGCGTGCTCATTCTCCATTATTCAGATGGCATTATAACGCTTGCGATTTATCATCCCCAATTTTTATTTGCTACTGACTACCTCTAGTGAGCAATTTAAGAAAGCGTATGTTTTAATGCAAGAACAAATAAAAGATGGAAGTTCAAGAAAACTGATTGTAGATAAAATGTTAGGAAAGAATATGTAATGAAATGTCTCATGTTTTACTGATGTTGTTTTTTACCGTGTATTTTTTTTCACATAGATCCATATCTCCATGATCTCTCGTTTGGCTCTCGTTAACTTTAATTTAAACTATCATACATTATTAATTTCATCAAATACCTTCTGTAAACAACAAATTCGATTCTAATCGTCTGTGCAAAACGATAAATGCTTCAATGGGTTTTCATAAGTAGATAGTCAGTCGTTGATAATATAAAGTAATTTTTAAGAAATGAAAACCAAACTTCTTTAAGGTAACATGTTTTATCTTTGAAACTTTATTTCTTCACTGGACATCCATGATTTACTGTTATTGTGTATCAACATATTTTTTTTATTTAAAAAAGCTGTAGCTTCAACAGAGTGCATTTATTATTGTCAATCTAATTTTGCTAAAACTTGTCAACATTTAGCATTTGTATGATCTAAAACCGAGCCATATCCGAGATCTGCTATCTATCTCAATAATTAAGTTCATGTTTGTGTTAAACATTCCAGTGTCTTTATTGTGTTGTTCTATATGCGTCTTGCAAATTGTTTCATTTCAAAAATAGATAAATCGAAAAAAATGAGAACCGAGTCACACACGATTAGAAGGTGAATGCCTCAAAATTACACAGTGATTTTAAAAACTGAATTTACCCCCCCCCCCCCCCTTCCCCATTTCTCTTTCTCACACATATTATTACAAAAGCACATCTCTTTTCCACTCCCATTCCTCCCCAAAATATTGATAGTTTAGCATGTCACCTATCAAAAGTATAAATTCTAGTAAATCATTGCTTTTTGACTGCAATTGATCGTGTAATAAATTACAAAACAGCTCCCCCAATCCACCCCCCCCCCCCAAACAAGAAACAAAGAACAAAAAAAAAAAAAAAAAAGAAAAAAAAAAGCCCAACCAAACTCAAATAAACAAAAAAACAAAATATAAAAAACAAAAACAAAAAGAAAACCAGAACAAAACGGAAAAATATTAAAGAGTAAAATAAACCTGCACAGTCGTGTGTAAGAAGGAGGCATTCAATTAATTCCTTCTTATTTGTCATTCAGAGATTCCAGTTTAAGTATATAAGTTTGAAAAAAACGTGAAATGTTATATGTAAAGACCATACTGTTTGCTGTTTGTATAATGTTCTGTTATTAAAAGAGATACTTACTCTTTTAGGTTTGACAATCAAGGTCTTCTGTAGGAAAAACAATTTTTGTATAATTCTATTAAAAATATTTATGACTTGATTGTTGTTGTCAAGTTCAATAAAGGATTAGAACATTTTTGTTTTATAGAATGAAATGGTTAAAGAAGGAAAGATAAAATATGGATTTTTGTCTTCTACTTGTGATATTTGTGAAATAGCTGCTATAATGACATATCTTGGCTCAGCTTAAACTATGCATCATCTGAAATTTGATGATAAAGAAAAAAATCAAATGAACGAACAAATCTTTCGTCAACCATAAAGGTTTGAACTGTCTGTAATTATGTATAATAATGCTATACTTTGTTTCTTTTCCTGTAAATATTATGTAAATATATTTTGTCGTAATAGATTTGTCAAGCGCTGGTAAAGAAATCTTGCTCTTGACATAATTATGGTAATATTATCTCGTATAAAAATAACAAATTAGTTCTGGTAATTTTGACAGCAATTTTAGGTGAAACAGTCACAGGAGCAGGATATATAATAGTAATTGCTAGTTTGAGAAAAACAAAAGCCGAAAATATTGGTCATCTATTTCAATTAAGTGAATTAAATTTTTAGTGAAAATATACTTTGAGATCCTGCCAATGAGAAATTAAATATGCATTGAGTGCTCCGTCAAAAAGAAGGGGGAGAAATAAGATTGGAATTCTTACGTTTCACCATTAGACATATCTAAATTATACAAATCATTTTTGATAGATGCACTACCTTAATCTCTGGCCAAATATTACTGTAACATTTTGTATCTTCTTAAAATATATGTTACAAATGGTGTTTGAATAGAAAAGTCAAATTTATGTAATTAATGCCTTATATGAAATCAAAAGAGAAAAATAAAATTAACCCAAGCAGTTGTTGAAAGGGGTTATCACTCTTGCCATTGCTGCCTCTGATATAGTTTGTTTGTGTGTAAGGCATATGCTTTTCGTTATTTGACTTTTTTCTTATTTTTTAAAATACACCTAACATTCTATTTCAATTCCCCTAAATTGTGGCTCGTCTATTAGAGAGATGTGATGTCAACAGTATTCATCATCCATTTATCCCATTGGCCTTGTCGATCGATAGTTATACAAATAGTCATTACGTATTGGTTTTCCAACATCTGTCACTAATGGTACGTTTCGAAAAGCATTATGATAACGTTTTTTACATGAGATTAGTAACTTCTTCCATATTGGATATTGATGATTATAGAATTGTTATTATTATTATTATTATTATTATTATTATTATTATTATTATTATTATTATTATTATTATTATTATTATTATTATTATTATTATTATTATATTATTATTATTATTTCATTTTTTATTTTTTTTTTTTGCTCGAGTGCTAGATAGCTTATCAAGAAGACAAAGAGTACATAATGCAATTTAAGAGTTTACAAATTTTTTTTTTAGAAACGAATAAAACAATATAATTGTTGAAAGTATACAGGAATAAAGTTATGTTCGTTCAATATTGTTTAGTGTAAGAAATGATTTAGAAAACTTTCAAAGCTATCATTTTTATTATTATTATTATTATTATTATTATTATTATTATTATATTATTATTATTATTATTATTATTATTATTAGTAGTAGTGTGTAGTAGTAGTAGTAGTAGTAGTATAGTAGTATTATTATTATTATTATTATTATTATTATTATTATTATTATTATTATTATTATTATTATTATTATTATTATTTTTATTAATTTTAAAAAAAAAACTCATTCCTACTCTTTTTTTGTAATTTATTTTTGAATTTGTCACGAAAATGGCTATGCAATTTGTATTTCAAGTTTAAATTGTGCTGCTAATGAAAGTGCCTTTTTTATTTGTACATTACCTCTGACATTCACAAAACATAATTTCATAAAAATTCATTTCCCATTTAACAAAAGAATGCGAGGTGAATGATAAGATCATCCTGTATTAACGTATTTTTTTTTTGGTGGCTTTTAGACAATACATGTAGAAATTCGCCGAACTTATAGGTAGCCCGTAATTCCCCCCTCCATATATGCAAATACGCAAATTAGTTAATATAATAGGCCTTGAAAAATTATATAATGATATAATACATTGCTTTTGGGTGTAGACCAAATGTTTCTAGGTTATTTTGCTCCATAAATTTTACTAAGACAAATGTCTCTGAAACCCCTACTGGTCTACATAAGAAAAAAAAAGATGATCAAACGGTAATTTGAGAGAGAGAGAGAGAGAGAGAGAGAGAGAGAGAGAGAGAGAGAGAGAGAGAGAGAGAGAGAGAGAGAGAGAGAGAGAGAGAGAGAGAGAGAGAGAGAGAGAGAGATTTCAAATTTCTAGCTCGTGGTCTTCATTGGTGCCCCCCCCCCCCCCCCCCCCCCCCTCATGAGCATAATGCAGAGCTGGCAACTGTACGCCAAAATGCGTTTTTTTTTACGCTTTTAAAATCAAATTACCTTTATATGCTTTTTTGTTCCATATCACGCCGCCTTTTTGTCATCAAGGTCGTATGGGTGATTGGAGTAAATTTTTCTTCGTGCGGAATATGGAAGAAAGCTGCATTTTTCATCATCCACTTTCAGCTTATCTTGTTTTCTGGAAACCTAAACAAGAAGCTTTATTTGGGCAGAAGTAGCCTTTACCAAATTAATTGTGGAGAGGAATCTTCCAATGGCGATTGAAGATAATTGTGGAAATATATGTTTATTAATATTGCCTTTATTTTGAACAATTACACCCTTTCCTTCAAAATTACACATTTTTAAAGTCAAATTACGCCCTTCCTTTAGTTGATGTTGGCAGATCTGACTGATACTGCTATTTTAAGTAGATTTGTAGAAAATCCTGAATTGTAGTTGAAAAAAAGAAAAGAAGTTTGCTTATCAATTTTATGTCCTTATCAACAAATATACCAATTTTTTTAAAATTTAAACATTTGAACATTTTACCTTTTAGTTCGTATTTATAGTTGAACATTAAAAACTTTAGTTTGAAATAACAGTAAAATGTGGAAATGAAGATAATGCCAAATTACTGAACTTGAAATGAATGAAATTTGTAATCGCACAGTGCATTGAAATAAATTTATTGTTGTTTTACAAATAAACATTGATTGTCATTTTGTTCAATTTTTAACGTTGTGATTTAGTTTTAATGATCCTGGTTCGCTTTCACTCAAAGACGAGAGTCCCGAGTTCGAACCACCCACTAGTCGAGGCATTTTACATTCAACCATTGTGTAAGGTTCTACATACCAAACACCCTATTCCATTGACTTTATATTCGGAGGTTCCCCTGATGTTCAACAACGTTGGCTTTTGTCTAAACATATTGAAATTGTGCCTAAAAAGGCTGCGCAAAAACTCCCAAACGTTAATGAGTTTAGAACGCGTAATAACTTAAACCCTGGATAAATGGTATACTTAAGTTTGAAACTTTTTATTGCGTTATCCATTAAATTTGCTCAAAGCGCTTTACAAAGTGTCCCAAGCTAACAGCAACACTTAACGTGTCGGATGAGACATGACGCTCGTGAGGCACAATTGCATTTTTTAAAGACAGACAACGCTGATACCGGTCATGCACTCGCTTTACATCTTAGTGCGATGAGAACCCTTTTTCAAGGACTCAACTTAGAGCTATCCAGGGACCAACTGTTTGGAAGGCGAGTGTCATTACTACAAGACCACAAATTCGTCAGTTATCTCACATTCTAGTGTCCATTTCATTTGCTGGAAAATGGCAGTTATTTACATTTGTACATCTCACAACATTCTGGACGGATATTCTGGGTAATAAGATACGGATCAATGGTATGACTCCTAATTGGAGTAACAAGAAAGATTGTGATTCTTTATAGCTTTCCTAACGGATTGCTGTTCACAGCGAGGATTGCTTAAGATATTAAACATTATAATATGAGTCGCAACTAAGTTTCTGTGAGTCTCTGGAAACTGGTCCGGGTATGTGTGTTGATAAATGTCTGGATATGTAACTAGAACTGTGGGATATTCAAGAGACTGATCACAATGACATCCAAAAGCATAACGTAACACAGCAGTTTGGAATCGTTTAAAAACAAGACCCCCCCCCCCCCCCCCCTTGGCTTAAATAATATATTATAGGCACCAAATAATTTTTTAAAAATATAGCAGACGTTTGTCTTTTTTTTGTTTTGTTTGTTTGTTTGTTTGCTTGTTTGCTTTAGTTTGATTCATTGTTTTTATTGTTTTTGTTTTCATTTTTATTTTGTAATCTAAAAAAAGGTAGGCTATTATCATAACATTACAATGACATAGTGTTTTTTTTTTGTTTTTTTTTGTTTTTTTTTTTTTTTCAATTGAATAACTGAATGGGTGGCAAACAGGCGAGAGGAGGATGGCAAAATTTAAGATACAGTTAACGTTACAAAATTCGAGAAACAGCTTCCAAGGGCATTTAACACGAAAGAACTTCGAAACGGGAGAAGATTGGATATCAAGGGATATAACCTAAGATATAAAATGGTTCAACTATTTATTTGGCTTGTGCCCCTTTAAAAATGGGCATGGTTTAAATAATTGTAAATTATATTTATACAGTGCAACACATGTTCGTCGAACACTCATTTGTCATTGAATTAGTAAATTTTTCACGGCGTCCACGAACGGTTTCACTGTTTCGACAAACTAAACTGAGGCAACTTTGAGTCCCCAGAAAATGGGCATAACTTTTGAACTTAAAAAAATCCCAACTCTTTTTTTTTTTTTGGTTTAACTTTTTAATTGTATATTTATTTGTTTTTCATATTCATTGTCGGAACTATCCCTACAAAATACCGTTTTGTGACGATGGGTCACATGTGAATAGGTTGCTGTTTGTAAGTGTGTGTTTGTGTTTGCAGGTATGTATATATGTGTGTGTGTGTGTGTGTGTGTGTGTGTGTGTGCGTCTGTGTATGTGAACGAGTGAGAGTGAGTGAGTGTCGCAATAATGATGACAACACGACTTTAAAAAACTGGGTTAGTTGGGTCAACGAACGGTAGGCCGAGTAAAATTAAAACGTCTAAACATAGTCTAACACTAGACTATTTACAGCATGCAGTCAATACTGCCATACTCTGGAAAAACCCATATTTTAAAATTTGGCCAGAAAAATCGTCCTTCAAATATCGATCGATTTAAATGACCCCCATCTTGGCAAAAGCTCTCAAACCTGGGACTTCGCCATGGGACTTCCGAAGTCCCAGGTTTGAGAGTTTTTGCCAAGATGAGGGTCATTTAAATCGATCGATATTTTGAAGGACGAGTTTTCTGGTCAAATTTTAAAATATGGGTTTTTCCAGAGTACGGCAGAATATACTTTCCTTCTTGGCACTAATGAAATTTATTCAAACACACCGATGCAATAGAGACCTAGATCTATTTTAAGAACAATTACACCCAATCTCAGAACGTGTTCTAATTATTGTATAGTATTACAGTTGCCCCCGCGCCAAACAACAAAGAAAAACGCGAACCCTTTAAATGGCGACCAGTCTGTGAGCATTTCGAGAAAATGGCACCAAACATTTTATGACGACTAGAAGAATGTCCATACTTTAGATAATTACATTTTTTTGTGATTCTGAAAATAATTATTGTGCGCTATGTGGTCTTGTAGTATGACCCTTAATTCAGACCGAAAGGCACGGGGTTCGAGTCTTGCTCTGAGCGGCCCATAGGTGAGTCCTCGGAGAATGCTCTTTACGCACATTCTCTCCTCACCTTACCCAGGTGTAAAATGAGTGAATTACCATTAACAGCGTTGTGTCTGTCAGAATAATTTGTAATAGTGTCTAACTAGCATCATGTCTCGTGCAACATGCTAAGTATTGGTGTTGGCTTGGGACTCACTGTAAAGCGCTTTGAGCACATTTAATGGATACTTGCGAATATAAATGCTCAAGTAT